>NC_080029.1:91797481-92100511 GCF_030020395.1 Manis pentadactyla | reverse complement strand
GCGTGCTGGTCACCTTGCTCTTCTCCGCTGCCTGTGCCAGTTACCCGCACACCAGGAGCAGTCTCTGGGTTAGTCTCCTGAGCTGCTGTGGATGGGGCAGCCCTGTGGATAGCCTAGGGCACTGCGGCATTTGCAGACATACTAGGTGTGTTCTCCTGAGAGAACGGCACCCCTTCGGCCTTCCAGACCTTGCCCCAGGTTCCTCTGCCTGTGTGGGGCAGCTGCATGCTGGGGCAGCCTCTGGGTCTGGCCCAGTTAGCTGTGCTCTGGGAGCAGACTGTGTGGTTGCTGTGGGCGGTGCTGCTCCACAGTGGTGACGGGTCAGCCAGTTTGCTTGCAGTGACAGCAGGCGGGAGTGAACAGCAGGCTGCTCCTCACTGTGAGTGGCTTCTGTGCTGCCACCCAGGGGGTTAGGGCACCTGAAGTTCCTTAGATTCCTAGCCTGCTGGGCTGAGTGTGCCAGGATGCTTTTGTCCACCTGTTAAGCCCTCGTTCCTTTAAGACTTTTAAAGCACCAGCTTTTCTTTTGTCCCAGGAGAGCCAGATGTGGGGACCTGCTTGCAGTCTCCATCTCAGATTTTACTTCTGTTTCTCTAATATCCAGTACACCATGCAATGTGTGTCTGTGCTCCCCTTGCAGATTACTAGGGCTGGTTATTTAGCAGTCCTGTGCTTCCACTCTCTCCCCACTCTTGACTCTTTTCCTCCCGCCGGTGAGCTGGGATGGGGGGAGTGTTCGGGTCCCGCCGGGTCACGGCTTTGTATCTAACACTTTTCCATGAGATGTTGAGTTCTCACCGATATAGATGTAACCTGGCTGGTGTACTGTATCTTCTATTCACTCTTTTAGGGATAGTTGTATTTGCTGTATTTTCAAAAATATATATGGTTTTGGGAGGAGTTTTCTGCTGCCCTACTCACACCGCCATCTTGAGTAATCTCCCTTTAAGACTTTTAAAGTGACTGCTTTTCTTTTGTCCCAGGGCAGCTGGCTGTGGGAACCTGTTCACAGTCTCAATCTCTGACCTTGCTTTTGTCCTCCTCCAGTATCCAGTGCACCATGCAGTGTGTGTCTGTGCTCCCAGGGCAGACCACCAGGGCTGGTTATTTAGCAGTCCTGTGCTTCCACTCCCTCCCCACTCTGATTCCCTTCCTCCTGCCGGTGAGCTGGGGTGGGGAGAGTGCTCGGATCCTGCTGGGTCACGGGTTTGTATCCTACCCTTTTCTGTCAGATGTTGGGATTTCACATATGTAGCCTGGCTCGTGTTCTGTATCTTCCGGTCACTCTTAGGAATAGTTGTTCATTGTATTTTCAAAATATATATGGTTTTCGGAGGAGATTTCTGCCACCCTACTCACACTGCCATCTTGAGAATCCTGGCTGAGTTGTGTTTTCTGCATTATGTAGATGGCTGAATTCTCCTTACCTGGTATTATTCTTTTGATGAGCCATATCAAGATCTCTCTACATAGATGATCCCTCTTTACCTCTATCTCAACCTTCCCATGGAGAACTAAGGTCAGAGCCAGGCCAGAGGTACTCTTAACTGGAAATATTTTCCTGGGCTTGTCTTGGCTATAATCCATCAAGGGTAAGGCTAGGTGCCCAAGTAACCATGGACTATGCTGCAGAGTGTGGTAATAGGCCAGGAGATTTTCACCTTGACAGTTTTGGAATGAAAGTAACTGGGCAAAATTATATGCTACAAAATTTTTTTTCATTAAGGAAGGCTCTGGTCAGTTAATGTATAAAAGCATAACCTGTGAAATGTTTTTAGTGAAAAGGGTTGATAATAGGCTTTCATAGATCGTCGTACACAATTTTTGAAAACTCTCTGACTTCAAAGTTTCATCATCCAAACTGAGAATATTAGATATTTCTGTTAGTCATGCTGCCTTAGGGAAATACTGAGATCTACTGACTATGATTGTCAATGAATGGCAGCTAAGAGAATAAAGTGCATTTAAATAGATTGCAGAAACTTCATTACGGAGACTTGTCATTAAATTCAAAGAGTATTTTAAAAATAGTCAAATCTTAAAACCAAAAAGGAATAATTAAAGGGGAAGAGAAATTTCTTGAAGAAATAAAATACATAGACAAGGAATTTGAATAGATTAGACACAGATTACAAAAATCAACAAATGGAGGAATCTTAATGCTGTATGACCAAAATGATTCTCATAACTGAAGATTTTTAAAATAGCATTTATTATAGCCTTTTTCTGACTACGAAAGTAATGTTATTTGAGGATAATTTAAAATTACCAAGTAAACAAGTGTGTATTTTTTTCTGACACAACAACAATATTATACCCAGCAGTATAACTCCTTTCAGTTCCAGTGTGTGTATGTGCAGGGGGGCTGGGGAGGAGTCTTCCCACATTCACACCACTGAGCAATTCTTGAACACTGGGGTGTCCAAGAACTCAACTCAATTCTGATGCTGTCTGCCCAGAGACATCACTGGATTCCCCAGGTTAAGGGCTCCGCCCTGTAGGACTGTCCTCCACCCCCAACTCCAGATGCCAGTCACAAGCCCCAGGCAGTTACCTGTGCTTCTGACCAACTGATGTGTAGCTCCAGAAGAAGTGTGATCCCAGAGTGGGGCAAATAAACCGGTGTGACCGAAATCAGTCTAAGGAAAGGCTAGACTGGGAGAAACCCATTTATTGCTCACAGTGAGGCCCAGCTGTGTTCTACCCCTCTGGCCACTGCTCTCTCCCTGTCTCTCCTGCCACAGTGCACACCCACCTCACTGCCCACCCCTTCCAGGAGAAACTCTGAGGGCGGATCCCTAGAGACTAACAGGTGCCAGACCCATTACTCAACAGAGGGGAGGAAAGAATAGCCTCTCTCCATCCCTTGTCCCAGAAGCTGCAGGAAGAAACGCCTATTGATATGTAAATGGACTAAGGCCAGACTAGAGGTTCTGGAAATACTGCAGCTTTACCCACAAGGCTACAAATTGGAGGTTCCCACAACCTGTTAACCTTGGGTTGGATAATTTGTTAGAGCGGCTCACAAAACTCAGGAATACATTTGTTTACCAGTTTAATAAAGGATACCTTAAGGGATACAAATTAACAGCCAGATGAAGAGAGAGACATAGGGCAAGATCCCAAAAAAAAGGAGTCTCTATTCTCGTGGAGCTTGGGGCCTGGCTCATTGGCACGTGGGAGCATTCTAGTTCCCCAAGTGTGGAAGCTCTCCAACAGAGAGGCAAGGTAGACCCAAGAGAACCTGTGCTCTTCTCAGGGGTTTTTGTGGGGGCTGCATTGCATAGTCGTGAGTGACTAAATCACTGGCCATTGACTGATTCAACCTCCAGCCCCTGCCCTTGGGTGGGATCCAAAAGTCTCTCATTGACAAGACACCCATCTCACTTTTAAGTCTCTGAAGTGTTTTCAGGAGCTGTGGATGAAAGACCAGATATATTGAGGAATATATATTTGGTCATCTGAATGACCAAAGTATTATAACTCATTATATCACACAAGTCTACTAATAAAAATTATTGGCTCTGATCATTTTCAAGTTTGTCAATTTTCATAGTGAGCTATAGTGCCATTCATAAATATTTAGGGTACTAACTTGATCCTTGTGAAGCAGTAGAATGGAGACTACAATTTTCAGTCAGGAAACCTTGGTTGATTCCTTGTTTTATCACCTACTAATTCTGTGTCCTCAAACAAATTAACTTACCTCTCAGAACTTGTTTTAATGTCTGTAAAACCAGGACAAAGACCCTGCCATCACAGAGGTCATATTCCAATGGACAAAGACAGGCAACAATAAAAAAAAGTAAAAAATATAATTAAAATTAATTTTAGGTAGTGAAAAGTGTAATGAGAAAAAAACGCAGAGCAAAAGAAGAGAGTGGCATTGCAGGGGCAGGTAGTATTGTAGTTGAGGATGATTAAGGAATATTTCTCTGAGGAAAGACATTTGAGCAGAGGGCTTACTATGGAGTAGAACAGCTAGCCTTTGGAGGCATGCAAAGAGATGGCATTCCAGCAGGAGAAAAGAGCAAGTGCAAAGTCAAACTAGAAAATTGGTCATAGGAGAAACCACAAGTAAATCCCTTTTTGAATGAGGCCAGTGCCAGATCATTGATGGTCTTGTAGGCCAAGTAAGGAGAGTGTGGCCCATTCCAGTTGAGCTCTGTGAGAACTGGGTTCATATATTACTCATGTTTGGATTTATTCCCAGTACCCTTGACAATAAGTACTCAATAACTTGAATTTATGACTATATGAATTGCATAGATAGAGAGGAAAACAATTGCCACCATCTTTGAATTGAGTTTGGATGAAATAGCCAAGACATAAAGAGGTTGCATCTTGGATTACTTAGAGATTCCGCATAGTATTAATATACTTATTTGTAAGCAGAGACTGAATATTAATGTATGTGCTATTATGCTTGGCATGATTCTGGGTGTATATGAAAGCATTTAATGTTTTCTAAATGCAGAGTTTGTCATAAGTGCCACTTTGTTAAAATTTAGGTAGGAAAATGGGACTCATTGATACCTACAATGTTAGCAATTTTTTAAACACGTTTTAGAGATTGTCTCTAATTTCTATAATTTCACAATAAAGTGCTTATTGTGACAGTAATACATAAGTTTCTCCCATCTACTTCATGGGCTCAAGTATGCTGAATCTTTTGCTATTTGAAGCTCATTTGATTATTCTTTGCTTTGTTATGTTGTAGCCTCGAACTGTGGCAGGCTTTCGAGGGACAGTTCGTTATGCATCAGTCAATGCTCATCGGAACAGGGTAGGTATCTGAACTATAGTCATATCTGTATAAGCATGCTGGTAGCTTGAATCAGACTGACTTCTTTATATTAGAGTACATGTGTGGAAAATGCTTAGAGCAGAGGGAAAGTTGTGTTAGTAATACTAACACATGGTAAGTAGTATAGGGGATAGTAGATGTCTGCAGCTGCATAGAAAACAAAATTTGATTTTTTAGAAAAAATATAGCTAAGTATATATGGGGAATCTTGTGTCCTTAATTAGGTGTAAATATTAACAAATTTAACGTAGAATTCTGAAGAAATTAAACATCTATGTTCTATTTCAAGAAGCTTTTTTGGGAATATCATACTACCAATATCTAATGAAATGTAGAGGTCATCATTTTATCTGTAATATACATCTAATCTTTGATACCCCTCTCCATTAATCCTTTTGTTTTCATGAAGCTCTCAAGTACAGAAAACTTAAAAATTTTCATCTTTGTTAATTATACCCTTCCTCTTGGGTTAAATTTTTTAAATTTCTATTCTTTTTACTTTGTTCCTTTTTTTCCTCATCCTGAATCTTAATTATGAATACAAAAGGTATTTTATGGATTATCAATCTTTGAACTTGTTTGGATGGAATTGAGAAATTTAACAAGTGACTGACTCCATGATAAAATAAAGAGAAATCTTTTCCTGATATTTGGTTACCTTATTCTTATTCTCTGAAGCCGAAATTGCTTTAACGAAATTTGACCAAGGATAAATACAATAGGAAGAGTATGCTGTGGGTTTTATAGGCTATGCTCTGGTTAATTTGGTTTCTTATGATGTGATATAAATTGAAAAAAGGGAAATATTTTTATCAGTGTGTAGCACTCTGCCAAACATCTTAGCTCATTTGGTTTGATTCAGTTTTGCTTTATTTTATGATGTCCAGTCAATTATTCTGCCTTGAAAAGAAAGCACTCTTATTTTTCAGATAGTCTTAAAAAATTTTAGAAGTGGAGGCTTCTAATTAATTCTATGAAAGAATAATGTCAACATTAGAATCTTTGAAATATGATATTTTTTTTAGATGAGCATAAATATTTTTAGAGATCATAGTTGCTATATAGGATTGCCAATATAGCTACTAGGAAGAGATTAGTTATTTTTATTTTTTTAAATTTGAAGAGTAGAGATTTCTTCTAAAAGCCTTTCAAAATAGAGTGCTCTACTCTGTAACCTGCTTACTACTTGTTATTCATCTAACTTTGGTAGAGAAATTTGACAGTGTATAGCAGTGGTTCATCCCCTTATTTTCTGCCCCCAGCACACCTGAGCAGTGGAATGCTTTACAGGAACACAGCTTCACAACAATGATTGTCAGTTTGTGGTAACACAAGATTGCAGCTGGTGGAAACTTTAGAGGTGCTTGTCTAATTTAAAAGATTTTTCCAGATAATTCTAATATACTTTCTTCCATATTCACTGATCCTGATTTGATCATTTATAAATGTAACACACTCCATGGGTATTTTTTTGTACCTTAATCTTAAACTTTTAACATGAGTAATTCCCAAACAATAAAAGGACTTTTCAGAACATTTGAACTGTTCACTTCATTTCATTGTTGTCTTGCATTTTAGTCCTTTGTTAGTATTTGCTTTATCTCAATACTTTGAGAAAATTACTTGACTTTCTTCTGGTTCTGTGGTTGCTATTGAGGAGATCTTTCTGCATTTAAATGTTACTTTATATTTAAATTGACATTTTTCTTTGGCTACTTTTAATACCTTCTGTCATTGGTGTCCTGAAGATATTCAAATGTGCCTAGTGTAGATGTCTTTATATTTATTCTGTTTGGGATTTGTTGTGCTTCCTAAACCTGAATGTTCATGTCTTTCATTGATTCTGGAAAATTCGCAGATATTACTTCTTTAAATATTGCCCCTTTCCCTTTTTCTCTGTACCTTTCCTCATCTCCAAATTGATGTGTGTTAGACTTTCTTCCATGCCTCTTAAATTCACTCTTTGTCTTTGTGTTACATTCTAGATAGTTTCTTCAGATTTCTCTTCCAGTTCATTAATTCTTTTTTTCAGCTGTGTTTTGAACCTGTCCATTGAATTTTAATTTTTATAGTTGTGCTTTTTATTTCTAGATGTTCTTTTAGGTCCTTTTTCAAAACTCATGGGTCTTCTAAGTTTTTTGGATGGAATATGGTTCCTTTCTCATAATTTTGATAACATTTTTTGTTTAACCATTTTAAACAGGGGAGGGGTAAAATATGTGAAAGGGATAGAAAGGCATAAAATTTCAATCATAATATAAATTAGTCATAGGGATGAAAGTACAGCATAGAGAATATAGCCAATGATTCTGTAACATCGTTCTATGTTGACAGATAGTAACTACACTAGTTGGGGTAAGGATTTAATAGTGTATATAACTGTTGAATCACTATGTTGTATACTTGAAACCAGTATAATATTGTGTATCAACTATACTTCAATAAAAAAATTAAAAATAAACACATTTTAAACAGTCTTATTTCATATTCTATATCCTATAATTCCACTTTTGAAATTGTTGGATATCTAACTCTATTTATAGTTTCTCTTGATATTAGCTATGGTAGCCCAATCCTAATATATTTTATAATTTCAAGTAATGAGCTTATATTTGTTGGAGCTTAATCTATAGGACTTCTATGAGGTCTGGATTTAAGGATGCTTTTATCTCAAGAGCATTTTCATTTGTATATGTCATTATTGCATGACAGGATCACCAGAAAACAATTTCTGGGCTAAGTTTCCCACACCGTGCAAGCAGTATAATTTTTTTGTTTTATATTTGAAATGTACAATCAAGTTTTACATAGTAAGTCCTCAAATTCCACAAATGTATCAAATCACATTTTATAATACCAGTTGTCAATATTTATTTAGAATTTAAATTTATTAAGTACTTTTTAAAGCTATATACAAATTTTAGATAAAACTTTTGTTCATTTAGTGAGAATAGAAACAAATTCCTTCTCAACTTTTACTCTTAGGGTATGTTTCACAAGCAGTATACATTTAAATGCCAAATCTGATTGAGGGGCAGACCTGTGCTAACAAAATCTCAGGACAAATTTTTAACCATTTACTTTATTTGTCTCTTGATAGTGGCTACATTATACAGAAAACAATTATTTACAGAAAAAGATTCCATTTTGCAATTATATGATGTGCATACCAAATTTTGTACTAATGGTAGCCTTGTGAGGGTCCTTGTAATGTGAGGCCCAGGGTTGGGAGAGAGTGTTTCAGTTACACCAGTTAGGATGGCTACCATCCAAAAGACAACAAATGTTGGCGAGGATGTGGAGAAAGGGGGACCCTCCTACACTGCTGGTGGGAATGTAAATTAGTTCAACTATTGTGGAAAGCAGTATGGAGGTTCCTCAAAAAACTAAAAATAGAAATACCATTTGACCCAGGAATTCCACTCCTAGGAATTTACCCTAAGAAGGCAGCAGCCCAGTTTCAAAAAGACATATGCACCCCTATGTTTATTGTACCATTTACAATAGCCAAGAAATGGAAGCAACCTAAGTGTCCATCAGTAGATGAATGGATAAAGAAGATGTGGTACATATACACAATGGAATATTATTCAGCCATAAGAAGAAAAAAAATCCCACCATTTGCAACAACATGGATGGAGCTAGAGGGTACTATGCTCAGTGAAATAAGCCAGGCGGAGAAAGACAAGTATCAAATGATGGACTAACAGTTACCAAAGGGAAAGGGACTGGGGAGGATGGGTGGGAAGGGAGGGATAAGGGGAAAAAGGGGGCATTATTATTAGCACAGCACATATAATGTAGGGGCAGGGCACAGGGAAGGCAGTATAACCAGAGAAGACAAGTAGTGATTCTATAGCCTCTTACTACATTGATGGACAGTGTCTGTAATGGGGTATGAGTGGGGACTTGATAATGTGGGGAATCTGGTAACCATAATGTTGCTCATGTACATTAATGATGCAAAGAAAACCCACAGCACTAGATTTACCATTTTAACCATGCTTAAGTGTACAGTTCATTGGTGTATTGTATAAATATTTCATTATGCAGTGGATTTCTAGAACTTACTCATTTTGCAACACTGAAACTCTATACCCATTAAACACTAATTCCTCCTCCTTTGCCTCAGCCTTTGACAAGCTCCAGTCCCTTAATTCTTTATGAAGTCATGTATTAATGGGCTGTTAATTATATTATTTCCAACATTTCTTGGTTTTGGGCTGTTCCTTGTATCAAAAAGTTTTTTAGTATATCTGTTCTGCCATTTAGATTGCTATATTGCTATGTAGATACACACATATATTTAGTAGATAATTTTATGTAAATACATTAAAATTTTTAAGCCTAATAAGATGAAACAATGATTAAACCTTAGACAATGTAATGTACTCACTGCAGGTGGCAATGTAATGTGATTGAATTCTGTTTTGCTTATGAAGGAAATGGGAAGACATGATGACCTTTGGTCCTTATTCTACATGTTGGTGGAGTTTGTGGTTGGTCAGCTGCCTTGGAGAAAAATAAAAGACAAGGTAATTTTGGAAATTAAGTAGGTGTTCCCATACCCAAATCTAATGTTGTCTGGGGTTTCCCCACACATACCAGGCAGTTCTCAGACACCAGCAGGGTGTCTGTCACTATCCACCCAGAGATAACATCAGATTCCACAGGTTAAGGGTTCCATCCTACAATGCTGCACTCCTACTGCCCCATTTCAGACACCACTTGCAAGGCCCAAGCTGTTACCCATGTCACTCAGCTACAGACTGGAGATTCCAGTGACCGCCTCCTCAGGTTCAATTATTTGTTAGAGCAGCTCACAGAAGTCAGGGAAACACATTTACCAGTTTATTAAAGGATATGATAAAGGATATGAAACAGCAGCAAGATGAAAAAATATATAGGGCAAGGTCCTCAACAGTGGAGCCTCTGTACTCGTGGAACTTGAGGTCTGGCTTGGTGGCATGTGGAAGTGTCTGTTTCCCCAAGCATGGAAGCTCTCTGAAAATAAGGCCCGAAAAGATATTCTCTTGTTTTATTATGGAGGCATCATTATATATTAATGATTGGTTAAGTCATTGGCCACTGGCTGATTTAATTGCCAGGCCCTCTCCCCTTCCTAAAGGTTGGGGGGTTATTGAGGAGGGACTGAAATCACATGATTGGTCCTCCTGGCTTCCAACCCTCACCCTTGGGTGGGATACAAAATTTGCCTTTTTAGATAACAAGACACCCATTTTACCTTTATAGCTCTGAAGCATTTTTAGGAACTGTGGATAAGGACCAAATATGTATCTGCATTATATTGCAGAAATGGAATTGGAAATGTCAGTTTTTGTAGGGG
The DNA here is from genome assembly GCF_030020395.1 of Manis pentadactyla. Taxonomy (NCBI): domain Eukaryota; kingdom Metazoa; phylum Chordata; class Mammalia; order Pholidota; family Manidae; genus Manis; species Manis pentadactyla. The sequence goes on along the minus strand of NC_080029.1, from coordinate 92,090,357 downwards.
AAGGAATAAAAATTTCTCTTGGGTAGGCATTTTAGTTCAGTTATTTACCTATAAGAATTATAATTTATAGCACATTCATTATATCCCAATAAGTATATTTTCCTATGAACTGGTATTAGAGATCTAACCAGTGTTCTGACTTTTTCTGTATACATGGAGAATAGATACTAATGTAATCACTTCTGATTTGATTTCTAGCCCTCCCTCTTGGCTAGTTCTCTGTTTTTCTTTCTTAAAAGTCAATTAAGTTTTAAACTCTAAATATATGTGTTAATAAAGAAAAGTAGACCAGATTTAAGATCAACTCATTTTATGGGGGGAGCTATCACTTCACTGATGCAGAACTCTGTTACCCTTTTGGTTCTGCTTACAGTTTTCCCCCCTTTAATGCAGTGTGCATTAAGCTGTTAGTAAGAGCTCAGTTCTTGCTTTATAGTTAATTATCCACTATCTGATTCCCCAGTACATACCCTTGAGACTGTTACTGAGAGGCTCTTAATGTATAGCTGCCAAGAGAAATTCACTTTGGTTCCTTTTCTCTTTTCTTCCCAGGAGCAAGTAGGATCTATTAAGGAGAGATATGAGCACAGGCTTATGTTGAAACATCTCCCTCCAGAATTCAGCATCTTTCTGGACCACATCTCCTCTTTGGATTATTTTACAAAACCAGACTACCAGGTAATGATGTTTGTGAGTTCCGTGGGCTAATTCTTCTCTCTTGTTTAGTCTCTCTTTTCACCCACTGTAGCTTTGTGAGTGCTGTAAATGAGTATGGGAGGTCCCTAGAATAATACTATTTCAGTACATCTTGAGAAATGTGGTGAAATTAACTGATGATGTTTCTGTGTTTCCTCCCTTTGGGATGAACATACTTCGTTACAGTTTTAGATTTGTTCATAATTTAATGCATTTTACTGTTCATGCTGTGATTCATCTGGTGTAGAGAATTACTGGCAGTTCAGATTATGTAAATCCTGTAGCTAATTTGTTGACCAGAAGGAGATGTCCAACTAGGTAGTGTATCCATTGAGGGCATGAGAGCTGCATATTATATGTTAATATGCTATGGGACAACCGTCAGTGAAGTTATTGGCTCCATTTAGTCTGTGGTCAGTGAATCATTTCCTTAGAGCATCAGTTAATGAGGCCTTATAAGGACTGACTAGCTTTACCACAAATTGCATCCCTAATCCCAAAGTGCTGTATTTCAAAAGATTCTATTGCTGTCAGGGAGAACTTTGTCAGAGCTAAATGCAGAATAATCACTACCACTGAAAACAAATGAAGCCACATATAGATTAAAAATAATAATATATTAGTGTATCATTTTATCTACAAAGATAAAATACAGACTACTTCCTGTTAATAGAAGTTTTACATTGTTAATTGTTGTTAGTGTTGCCCAGTTGAAAGACTGTCTACAGCATAATGAATTCATTCACATATAGTACCTATTTCTGTGTGAAACTGCAGCTTTTGTGTAAGATATAAATAGGATATAAAGCAGAGAGGTAACATACAACCTTGGGTCCTTAGTGACTTTAAGTGGGTGTGCTGCTTGTCTTCTTTCCTATATGGCTATTTGCAGTATCAACTACATGGACTGTCTAAAAAATAAAGAAAAGACATTGTATTGAGATGCTCTGGAATATGTTCTTAAATTTTCATTATGTATGTATTTTCTGAATAGCAGCGAGTTCACATCACTTGCAATAAAATAATGAAATTATATCTGTAAGACTAGATTCCGGAGGAACTGGAAAATGTTTCAACTTTCCCATCTTGGGTGCTGATAATTTCTTATTGACAAAGTTTTTATGGGAGAATAAAAATTTAGCACAGCAGAAAACTTTTGATCACATTCTCTGCTTAGTTATGTCTAAAATCTAAAGAAGACTGTCATATTCACCAACTAAAGTTTGAACTTAGACCTGTAATTTAAGTCAACAAATCATTGTTCTCAGGTTTTTCATTTAAACATTTTCTTAGGGCTCCTCTTTGTTTCTGTCACTTAATAACAAAATATAGTAATTTTCCTATTTTTGGAAGTGTAAGAGCAGGTGTAACACTTTTTTTGTTTCACAGAGTTCATAAATAATCTGGTTCTTTCTTGCTCTCTGACCTGTCATAATCAGCGAATGGGAGCAGCAGGCAGATGGACAGGAGAAAGATAATTGGGGAAAAGATGTTGGTGTTAAGTGACTGGTGTGTTCTGATTACTAGTATCATGATGTCATGTTCCAAAAAGATCTGAGCTTTGCAGCTTCTGTCTTTTGCTTCCCTTGCAGCTTCAGTGCTGTGGTTTTTATTTTGAAAAAACTTACCTTGAATGCTTTTGTGAACTAATACTGTCCATTTAGTTAATTTTACAGTTTGGAATTTGTTCCTGAATTTGAGTTTAACTATAATCTTTCAAAATTTAAATTCCTTGTTGGACAAGTGTAGTGAAAAACAACAACAATGAACCTCCTCCAGCAACAAGCAGAATACACACCAGTGCTCAGTGTGACTGCCTCCCAGCTACATCAAGGGTCAAAAATAAAACTGTCTCCAACTGTATGTTCTGACCCAACACCAAAGCATCAAAGTGTTAAACAATGTTGTTTTACAAAGCCAAAGCTACTTTCACTTTGAATATCTGTGTTCTACAAATCTTTAAAAATCAGAATTTCTTGCCAGAAAACATTATTATCTAACAAGTTGCAAAAGGCCAACACCTTGTCCAGTAACCTACTAGGGCTCAGTCTGCCAGCAGGTGTAGACCTAGGGAGAAGAGCTGTTTTGCTTTCTACCAGGAATCTTTTATGCATTTCTCAATTAGAATAAAAGCTGACACTTAACTTTTGGAAAGAGCTATGATGTTTTGGGAAATTACATCCAAGCTTATCACTACTTAGTGTGTATGTGTAAGTCTGTCTTCCCAGCTGGCTTTTAAATCCTGGAGGTACAACAATATCTTATTTTATTTTTTTATCCCACACTGTCCTGGCAATGTGCCTGACACTTAAATTTTCAACAAATGTTAGGAAAATTGAATTGAATCTTAGTTTGCCTAATAGCTCCTACTCAGGAAATAGAAGAAAAATCAGCTCAATACTATTTTCTGTGTAATATCAGAATTATAGCCAAGATTAAAGCAGATATTATATTATGACTATTGTTTTTATTATTAGGTTCTGAAAAAGCATAGCAACTGTAAGAGACCAAAAAGTGCTGGGCCATGAATCTCTTTAGGTGATAAAATTGCACACATGCCTGTACAGATACACGAGTGCATGTGAAACTGGTGAAATTCGATTGTGGGTTGTACAAATATTCTTTTCCTGGCTTGATATTGTACTCTAGTTACTTGGTATGTTACCATTGAGGCAAACTGGTTGAAAGGGACTTCTCTATACTATTTTTGCAATATTCTATAAATCTTCAATTATTTCAAATTAAAAGTTAAAAAAAATGTTGGGCCAACATTCAGAAATGTAGGTAGAGGTAAAAATACTGTCTTCTTGTTGCCACCTTATAATTTAAATAAATCCTTTTAAAGTGTTTTGAGAAAGAAAAACATCTCTGAAGGGTGTCAAAGAAAATCTTAACATTGAATTCGACCACAGGAGTTCACCTGCAGGTGATACTATTATTAGTTAATGAAAAACTAAGACAGTAAATTCAGATCGGATAAAGAAGAACCCTTGGGGGCACAAAAAATCTCAGTAGTAATATAAGTTGGTCACAGGGATAGTAGTACAGCAAGGAGAATATGGTCAGTGATTCTGTAACATCTTCCTATACTGACAGATAGTAACCACACTAGAGGGGATGAGGATTTAATAATATGGGTAACTGTTGAACTACAGTGTTGTATATTTGAAAACAATATAAGATTATATATCAGTGACACTTAAATTTTAAAAATCTAGGTATCACTAAAGATGTTATCAAACTAAAAGAAAAAGGAACTCTTGGTACCTTTACACATTATTGTCACAATAATGACACAAAGCAATGTCACAATAATATGATGCTGCTTCAGGCATATGGGCTCCACTCTTCAGGAAGCATGCATCTTGCTTTGTGAGAACCTCTGAGAACCTCGATTTCCAGAGTCAAGAGAGACTAAGGCCTGCCCCTTCGGTTCCCCTTTGATGGGTCTCAATCCATCTTCCTTTCCTCCCTTGTGTTTTCTACAGCCCTCTGCATGTGACAGTTTGGGGAAGTCTAAGCTAGAACATGGGTAACTTACATCAACAAAAACATGACCAAAATGAAAATTCGCAGGTTTGATAACTATGCCATTTCCATTTCCTTTTTATTTTTTAAGTTTCCTTTTCTGCATGTATTGTTTTTTTCTTTGAGACTTAAAGGTAGGGTCATGTGAATCTTTTAGTATTTATTATTACAAATAAACATTTGCTCTTGAAATGTTTAGAATAGCTATGTAAAGGTTCTTAAACCACAGTTCCAATATGGGTTTTTTCCCCCCATACCACTAAGCATTCCTCTGACACCAGGTGGGTATCCTGTAGTTTCAACTCAGTTTTACATGATTTAGCTGGAGATACATAGCTTCAAATGCCAGTTGCAAGTCCTGGTTATCATCTGTACTTCCCCAACTGGCTATAAATAAGATTCCCATGGACCCCTTCCTTGGGTTTGATTAATTTGCTAGAGTGGCTCACAGGACTCAGGAAACAAGTCTTCTCACTAGGTGATTTAGTGTTTTTTTTACTGAGGATGTAGCTCAGGACAGCCAGGTGGAAGAGATGGTGTAGGGTGAGGTACAGAGAAAGGGTATGGGGCTTCCATGCCCTCTCTTGAGGACACCTTTCAGCACCTCCACCTGTCACCTACCCGGAAGCTCTCTGAACCCTGTCCTTTGGGGTTTTTATGGAGGCTTCATTTCATAGGTATGACTGACTAGATCATTGATCATTGGTGATTGATTCAACCTCAAGCCACTCTCCCCTCCCCTAGAGGTCAGTGAGGTAGGACTGAAAGTTCCAACCCTCTAATCACATGGTTGGTTCTTCTGGTGACCAGCCTCTGTTCTTGGGTGCTTCCTAAAAGTCACTTCATTAACAAAAACCCAGCATGGTGGAAAGGGGCTTGTTAGGAATACAAGACATCCATTTCAATCTTATGGCTCTGAAGTGATTCCAGGAACTGTGGGCAGAGGCCGAATATAACAAAAGATGCTCCCATTGCTCTTGCCTCTCAGGAAGTTCCAAGGGTTTTCAGTGCTGTGAGTTAGGAACCATGGACAAAGGCCAAATATATAAGAAAAATGTATTTTGGTCATCTGAATGACCAAGTATATATTTCTTACAAACATGACATCACATTATTATATATAAGGCATTGTGTTAGTTCGAGTGATGAGCAAGGTCACCGTGTACTGGCCTCTTGGAGTTCACAGTCTGGGTAGAAGAGAAATCAATTAATAATCAGAAATAACTATACATCTAAAACTGATAGCATTTGACCATCTTCTTGTTTAGGTGGTTTCTTTACTTGGCATCTAGAACCCTGCATATTTGGTGTTCCTACCTCATTGGCCACTCTTGGTTTCCCTTGTTGAGTCCTCTTTTTCCCATCTAAGTGTTGGAGTGCCATAGGCCTTAGCCCTTGGACCTCTTTGCTACCTACTTAATCTCCTTAGGTTATATCATCCAGCCCTATATCTTTAAATAATACTTATTAATATCTATATGCTGATAACATATATATTAAATTTGTATCTGTTTTCCCTATTCCTCTCTGAACTCCATACTCACTGGTTTTCATCTCAGTAAATGGCACCACCATTTATCCAGTGGTTCTGAAATCTAAATTAGTCTTTATTCTTTTGTATTCTCCAAGCTTTCATCTAATCAATTAGCAGTATCTGTTGCTACAGATCATGTCCAAATCCTACCACTTCTTACCACCTCCACTGTTATGCTAGTTCAACTGACAGGAGGCTCCTATTGGTCATCTGTTCCTAGGACCCTTATCCCCATCCCCTGTGTATGGTATCTATTCTACACTCACAGCCAGAGTAATCTTTTTAAAGCTTAAAACAAACCTTTGCAAAACCATTCAATACAGAAGTGCTAATTTGGGGTCTCGGGCAGGAAGTCTCTGAGAATACTAACAGAGTAAGTGAAATGAAGAGGAGAGAATACAGCCGTCATCATAAAACTGAAAATGGTGGTCAGAAAGTATGTACAGGAAATACTTTAATAGTATAGGAAGGTCTTTGTGAGATCTTTCTCAGGATCACATCAGATTTTAAAATTTAAAGGCAAAAAAATGAAATTTTGTATAATATAAATCAAATAACAGGGCAGCTTTCTTTGGGACACACAAACACACACACAGTTTAAGAATTTTTCAAACCCACAAAAAAATTGGAAGAAAGCACACTGAATGTCTAAATACCACTTAATCTGGACATACCAGTTGTTAACACTGTTCATTCAAGTCGAACCATATAAAAATGCTCCTTTTTGACAAAAAAAGAAATCACAATAGATGTTGAAATGGAGTAGATACATACACCACATGTTTCCTTTGACCAAAGCATCTGCAAGTAGGTATTAGATATGTTGCTTCATTATGTATCTTCCAAGAACAAACACATTCTCCTACATAACTACAAATCAGTACTTCAACTGTGAAAAGTCAACATTAATTCAATATCATCATCCACATACAGTTGACACTCCCCTATTTGTACCATCAGGCTTTAAAAAAAAAGTCCTACTACAAAACTAATTTACATGTCTGCAGTGCTTTCTCTTGGAGAATAAAGTGCCTTTGTTAACTGTTATCTTACTCTAATTTTTTTCTTTGTGGTTTAGCTTCTTACATCCGTGTTTGACAACAGTATCAAGACCTTTGGAGTAATTGAGAGTGACCCTTTTGACTGGGAGAAGACTGGAAATGATGGCTCCCTAACCACCACCACTACGTCCACCACTCCTCAGCTGCACACCCGCCTGACCCCGGCAGCCATCGGGTATGTCCTAAACAGACCATTTAGCAAAACCATGCCTTTCCTGGATGAGTATTAGCAGAAATGTCTTTTATTTCACCCAGATTCCTGAGATATCATAGGGGAAAGCCTGTGGATTTCCTTGTAACAGTGCTCTTAAATATGCCTTTGTTTGGACTACTTTTCTCAGAAAGTACTTACAGATGTAATCATACTGTGAAGTGGTTGCTTAGAGCTTGTGTGACTCGTTGATGTCAGATTTACAGTGAATTTTCTTCAAAATGAGAAGGGGCATCTGTTGCATTTACTTCTAGAGAACATACAGGACCCTGGAAAGAATGAACTAGTTACATCTAACTATACTGCGCTTAAGTTTAGTGGGAACAGTGCAAGTAGTTTGTTCCTCTTAAGAAAGTGATGTAATTTTCAAAGTGTATTAAGAACAGGTTATGGTGTATTTCCAGTTTCTTGGTTTTTTGTTTTTGTTTCTAATGTTTTCTTCTTTGCATGTGTTTAATACTTTTTTTCCTTGTCTTTTTTTCTGACTCATTTTTTGCCTACGCTGGTTGCTTTAAACTGTTGAACTTTTAAAAAGAGATAAATAGGGATAATCATCATATAATGTGAGCTAATTGGGACATTTTATCAGTAATCTATTGCTTTGATTTTATATTAAAAGGTGAGATCACTAGATCTTTCTGACTCCAAAAAGCTTACATGGACTCATGGAACTGGAGTGATATACCTAATTAGCTAGTTTAAGAGTTTTTAAATGTGGGACTCTGACTAGCTACATCAGAATCACTACAGATGTTTGTTTAAAATATCTGTTTGTGGGACCCACCCCAGATCTGCTAATCAGAATGTGTAGGGTTCCAACACCAAAGTTCCTATCCATCGAATGTTTTTCTTGCTTAGCTGAGTTTGGGACCCAATTAACTAGTCTAGTCACCCCATTTTACAAATGAGGAAATAATCCTAACATGAAGTGAATTATCCCACTTCAGGTAAATATTAGTAACAGAGCTAGAGCCCATTCTAGAAATTTCATCTCTTGTTTTAGAGCTTTTGTCCTCCTTCTCCTTTGATTGTTTTTGAAAGTAGATAAATCTCAGACTTGCAAAACTCCAGGTGATAAGACTTCAGGGTAGCTGAAGTCAATGTGAAAGCAGTTTAAGATCCCATATTTCAGTGTTTCCTCCTAAAATAAGACAGAATTACAAGAAAAGAAAAATAAAACTTCACAAAAACTGTTCTCAGCATAATTTGAAGACAGAGGATACCCAGACTTCAACATAACTCCTAAGTAAAAAGAGAAAAAACAAAACACCAAGTCCTTGTGCAGTATCTTTGATGTTCCTGCCTCACCCAAACCTGCCATGAGGCTTTGTAAAAGCAGATCAGTTAAAACTGTAAGGAAGAGGAGAATTAGCAATGGGACTTAAGTTTGATATAAAACCAGTACCAGAAAGACAAAGCCCATCCTAAGAATTAAAATACAAAAAAGTGTCCAAGTAATCAGATCATAAACTACAGGGTAATAAAAATATGGATGATTTAAAACACATAGTTTCTGGGGAAGAAAAAAGACAATAAAGAAGGGAGAAGCCTCCTTTGTCTGTTGAATGATGAAGGAAAGAACATGTATCTTATTAGGTCCAATCAGGAGAGAGAACAGGGAAAGATGGTGCAAAGAATTATTACCTGTACCATGGAATCGGTGCAATACAGGATTGGTTCTTAAGTACAACTGTAGAGAACACAGGAATAGCAAATATAAAGTGCAGCTCCTGCTCTTAGGGCTGATATTAAGCATCAGCCCCCATCCCAGGGCTGAAGTCCTGCCCTTGTTGGAGAGGGTATGTCCATTGCTCATTGGATGGCAGGGAAGTCACTTTGATGCCTCACTAGTAGAGTCTGGTGAAATTCTGCCCTCTGTGGTGCCAGAGAAGGCTCTCTACTGGAGGTGTCTCACTGGAGCTGATCTGCTGTGGAACTTCCCATAGTGGGGATTGCTCAATGAAGCTGTTGTTTGCTGCGCCCTGTGTTCTGCTGGAGATGGGCACTGAAGATGCTGGAGGCTGCAGGAGCCTTGCTCTGGGGGCAGCCACATGTGCTGGGCAAGCTTGCCAAGCTGCCCTTGGGATGTGAAGCAAAACATTTTCCCCCTGCAGTGTCTCTCCAGTGCCATCTACTGACAAAGCTCCATTGCTAGCAGGCAAATGAAGATACTTAAAGGCTCAGATCCACTTTCACAGAACACACAAAAAGGATGAATTTGGATCTGAAAGGCAGTAAATCAATAATTGCAGAGGGGCAAAAGGGAAATAAAATTTAGTATCAACAAAAAAAGAGAACTATAAAGTCAGAGGACACACACTGTCTCTCTGACCACAAAAACAAATAAAAAACCACTAACTATTTGGATTGTGGTATATTGACAGGCAGCACCAATTAAACTAGAAATCTTATAAAACACTCCAGTGCTACAAAAGTGAACAAGAAAAATATTTTAAAGATTCATAAAGTGTAATTGCAAAAAACCAGAAAAGAAAATCTAATATATATTAAATAGGGAAATTTCCTCTCAGAAAAAGAAGAAAAATGCAAGATAAAAATCCAAATAGAATTAAATATATTCATGCATTTAAGGATATTGAAAACCACCTTGAATCAGAAATCTAAAAACTAACACAGAAATAGACCCCAAAAGAGGTAGGGGAGAGGATGAAGGAGAGAAAAAGGAAAAGAGGGAGAGGAAGAACTAAAGTAAGAGTTAATTAGACTCAGGAAAGAAATGGAAGAAAATGATGTCTCAGCATTGAATAAATTACAAAGTGTACAAAGGAAAATACACGCAAATGAAAATGAAAGGGCATTGAATAAAGTCAGGGGGAAGAAGCCCCAAGAGAATGAAAATAAAATAATCATTTAAAAAGTCTAGAGAGAAAGCAATGCAAATGGAAGGCAAACAGAGAAGGACTAGCATTCATATTGGCAGAGTCCCTGAAGGAGAAAAACAAAACGATACCAATTAAAACTGAGAAATGCAATAGCAGAAGGTTAAATAAGAAAATGGGATAAGAGCAATTAAAAAGGTATATATCCAAAGGTGACGATTAAAATGAAAAAGCATACCTCAAATGCCAAAAAAAAAGTTTATAAATTAAACTGCAAAGAATACCCATCTTGTAGAGAAAGAAAAATAGCAGATATAAAAAAATACACAGAATTATAAGATGCTGTTACTTTCTGAGACCAGACATATCAGTCATAGCAATAAATGTGCATGGTCTTAATTAACTCCTCTATTAAAAGAAAAAATATTTGCAGTTTGGTTTACATATATATATATGTATATGTAAACCAAACTGCGTATGCTACATACAAGAGCCACACCTTGAAAAAAAGGTGTTTTAGGAAAGGATGGACAAAGATATACAAGAAAAGTGGGATGCTAAGGAAAGAAAAATGATCCTGATATCAGAAATGTAGAATTCAAGCCAAAAAAACATTTAGAGTTACAAAGCAAGAAGGGCACTTTTTAATGCTAAGTGCCACAGTACACAGTTAGTATTTATATATATTTACTCACCGGAACTACATAGTCACCTTCAGGAAGCAGCAGCTGTAGGAGATTCAAGGAAGCATACACAGAAACATACCAGTAATTGGAGATTTTAATATATAACTCAGGACAAGACAGATCAAGTGAACAGAGAACAAGAAAAAAAAAGAAAAACAACATGACCGATAAGGCAGATCTTATGCATTTTTTTCAAACTCTACCCTGATTATAGAGATTGCACCTTCTTCTCAAAAGCCCCTGGAACATTCATAAAAATTGATGAGTTATTAGGTCACTAAGAAGGTCTCACATACAAGTAGTTCCATAAAGCTATCTGATCACACTTCAACAGAACTAGAAATTACTAACAAAAGCAAAAATATCAAAGGTTCTTCCACCTGGAAACTTAAAAACCTCCTATTCATCTACTCGTGGTTAAAAGGGAAAATGCAAACTCAAGTTATAGGAAAATAATGATAATTAAAATACTACTATCAGACTGTGGGGGATAAAGTTAAGGCCAAGATCAGAGGAAAATTGATGGCATTAGACAAGGAAGTACATAATGTCAATAATGTACTGATGGCATTAATGCTGATAATCTGATTAAGGTGCTGGTAGCTGTAAAGTTACTAGTTTTCCCTTTGTAAATAATTAGTATCTTGTGAGAAGCTGTTTTGAGATTTTTCAAGTAAACTTGTTTTCATCACACTTTTGCCACTAATTTTAGTATGCATCAGTGAATCTTGTCTTTAAAGTTTTGGCCCACAAGCCTACCATTTACAGTGTGGCCCTTTAAGAAAAAATTTGCTGACCTTGGAATTAACCTCTGTTAACAGTTGATATGGTAGAATACCTGCAAAGCCCTAGAGAAGCAATGTTAAACAGACAACTGGCAATTTCTTAGTAGAGGGGAAAAGTAAGTTCAAGAGAAGGTTAAGAAGAGGCTTTAGATCAGGAGTCAGCAAACCTTATCTATGAAGGGACAGATAGATATTGTTGAGCTCTCCTGTCTCCTACCCTATTGCTGCCATTATACTTCCACAGCAGCCGCAGACCATAGGCAAATGAGTCAGCTCGGCCACGTGCCCCACGCCTCATGTGCAAAAGTAGGTGAGTGGGCCAGATTTGGTTGCCAGGCCAGTTTGCTGACTCCTGCCTTAGATTATGGGGAGGGATTATGAGAAAGATGTCCGTTCTCACTGTTTTCCTTGACATGTCTCCAGTTCCTCTATACATCTCCTTCCTTTTTTCCTAGCCTGCTTCTGCACTTTATACCCTGCCTGCGCACACACACACACACACACACACACACACACACACACACACACACACACCACACCACACCACACCACACCACACCACACCACACCACACCACACCACACCATATACTAATAATAGTCTCCCATATACGTTCTCACTGATTCTTACTCCTAAACACAACACTGGGAAGGAATTCTTTCCATGTCTCAAATTCCAGATAGATTTTGGAGTTACAGCAAAAGGAAGAAAATAATTATGTAAAAGTGGGGGAGTAAATTCAGAGAAGAACCTGAGCCACGTGGAAGAGAGCCTGTGTGGGGAAGGCGGGAGTGCTCCTTCAAGTGTGTGGTGTTCTCCTGAAGCGTAAGGGCTGAGGGGGGCTGGGGTAGAGCACAGCAGGAGCAGCTCGGTAGGAAAGGCGCGGCTTGTTCCAGAGGAGAGGAAGGAGGAAGTGTCGAGGAAGTGGGGTAGTAGCAGAATAATAGCTCCGCGTGGGCAAGAAAGGATCTGGAAGAACAGCGAGTGATTAAAACGGGGGAAAATGTGGGTGGGGCTGGTAGACTGAGCATCCTGAGTTCAGGTTCTCATCCTTCTGCCTTAGGAATCCTTTCAGTAAACATTCTGATTACCATTTAGCGCGTACAGGTTATTGTCCGTTCTAATGTGTTGCATCAATAAATAGATGATAACTTACATCTTTTAGTAGCCAATTTTAATTACTTTTATAAAAAATTGTTTCATTTGAACTGTTTTAAGCCAAATGACATTTTCACTATGTTCCCAATGTCAGAGGCTACTTTCCAAGACTATGATTTTTTTTCCCGGGAGCCATTATCAGTGCTTTTCTAGATTATATACCCATAACCCGGTAAAGTGGTTCCTCTTCTGTTATTGACTCCAGTAGGAAGAGGTGGTAGTGAAGGCCATCAAATCAGGTAGAGCAAGTCCTTGAAAAATGGCTGATCTTTCTTCTCAGAGTATAACATATTTATGACACCTGGGCCAGAGTGTAACCATTACCTTTAGAGTGGTTCACCAAGAAGATGCCTATTTTACTACCCATAATTGTGTCAGTATAATCTACCGAAGACTGTTTTTTCTATTTCTAGACATCCCACATCACTTCTAAGAAAAGATTTCATTGTGTGCTATATATTGTGTTTTGGCAGAAATATTTTTTTAAAAAACCAAACTCATGTATAGAGTTATAGAACATTAGAGCTGGCAGGGCCTGATCACTTAGTGAATGATAACTAACAACTAGAAAAGCCCTTTATGGGCCTGAAGTCTAAGACAGAGCTGACCAAACATGTAAATAGGACATGAAATTACTTTGGAAGAAATATATGGACAAGTGCCAATTAGTATTTTCTATTTTGTTCCTGTCAGTTCATGAAGAACTGTGTGAACTGTATAATTACAGAATTTCTGGTTTCCCCTAGAGAGCACGAATTTCCTTTCTCCTCTTTTTATCCCCAGAGCCTTGCACATAGTAGGTATTTAGTAAAAAGTCTGTAAGTGAAAAAGCAAATTCACATTTTATACTATTAAAAAATATAACTGACTTGATATCCCTGCTTATTATTACGACACAACATTTTCCTCTTTATAGTTTTTGTTATTCTCTAAGAAAAATGGTAAAGAATAGAAAACATTAAAATTGGAAAAGACTTCTTGGAGTGTAGAAGAAATGTTTTTAACTTTTAAAGTGATTGTTCAATCAGTGAGTTAGTAGAATTCTTATTTTTAAATCAGCTTAAATCAAAACGTAGTTTTATTTTGGAGAATTAGCATGACCTAAGTTTCCAAGGTTTTTGGTTTTGTTTTATGCTCTTAAGTCTATACACTTAACCAGTTAAATCCAGAAGCAAAATGTAGAATAGTCTCAAGGTAATTTTTGATTTTGGTGTTTTTAAGTTCTGCCTTTTTTCTCCCCTCATTTTTAGAATTGCCAATGCCACTCCCATCCCAGGAGACTTGCTTCGAGAAAATACAGATGAGGTGTTTCCAGATGAACAGCTTAGTGATGGGGAGAATGGCATCCCTGTTGGTGTGTCACCAGATAAATTGCCTGGCTCTCTGGGACACCCTCGTCCCCCGGAGAAGGATGTCTGGGAAGAGTTGGATGCCAACAGAAACAAGATAAAGCTTGGGATTTGTAAGGTGTGTGTTTCTTGCGTAGGAAGTGATGCGCTTGTTGTATTTCTCCTATTGCTGTAGCAAAGTATCATGAGTCTCAATTCTGAATGAGGAGTCATTGTATTGCTAGTTGTTTATATATTTGTAATTGTAATATTTTAGCTAATTTTGCCTATGACACTTAGGTATGGGCATCAAACATTAATCTTTATCTTGTATTTTATGGAAAAGGAGAAGATATTTTACAAATATAACCAGATACTGAGACTAAAAGAAGAGACATCTATAGAGCAGAAATTATTTCCAAATAATGTGACAAGACTCTGGGTCCCATCTTTAGTGTGGACCAATAAAGCTCTGAGTATCATTCTGAATACTGTCTCAAACAGAGGTGGGCAGGTGAATGTTGGAAGGGGAAGCAGCATACTGATCATGAACTGACAAAGTGGATGTTGAATAAATAACATGATTCTTTGCTTTATTAGGATTGTAAGCTGGTCCTAATGTAGGCAGGGGGAGAGAGAGAGATTTCTGAATTAAATGGTTACTTTTAAGTAATCTTGGAGCAGATTATCCCTAAATTTCTCTTTGATTTTACTTCACCTGTTGTTTCCATTTTCATAGAAGATAAGATGAAGATAAATGGAATGGAGGAGCAATGAATTACCAATTAGTTTTTGGTGCTTTCTATGCTTTTATAAAGGTTTAATTGAGAAGGAGGCTAAATTTATAGGTGTAAAATGAGATTTTGGGGTCATGCCTGTTAACATGATTGACAGGAAGTTAGCTAGTTGTGTTTTATGAATGGGAAATACACCTTGGAAATAATCTTCTGTGGACACTTCTATTGTTACATTGGCCTATCTTTGGACAATATATTGTTAATCTGTATAATTTAAAACATTAACAGTAAGGATGACTCATGAATGATGCAAGTTTGGACTGCTTGGGCCTCCTTATACGTGGATTTTTTTTTAGCAAATATATTGGAAAAATTTCTTAAGGATTTGCAACAATTTGAAAAATATTCTCTCTAGCTCACTTTATTGCAAGAATAGTGTATATACACACTTTCAATTATAAAATGAATTAGTCACAAGGATGAAAGTACAGCATAGGGAATGTAGTCAATAATATTGTAATATCTTTGTATGATGACAGTTGGTAACCGCACTTAACTGGTGAGCATTCAGCAATATATATAATTGTTGAGTCACTATGTATGCCTGAAACCAGTACAATATTGTATATCAACTATACTTTCAATTTTAAAAAAGAATAGAGTATATACTTTTGCAGTACAATGCATGTAACATGTAATAACATACAACATACAAAATATTTGTTAATCAACTCTTTATATATTGGTAAGGCTTCTAGTCAACAGTAGGCTGTTAGTAGTTAAATTTGGGGGGAGTCAGAAGTTATATGCAGACTTTCAACTGCTGAGGAGGTCAGTGCCCCTAACCCCTACATTGTTCAAGGGTCAACTGTAATTACTTTCAGTCACAGGATTCATTTGCAAAAACATTGTCTCTATAGGTGTGATCAGCTGTACTGCGGTCTGGCTGTTGTATAAGCACTGTCTGAATTAATAGTCATCAGGAGTAAGTAGTGAAAGGTAATTGGTAAAATGTCAGATTTTGCAGTGTCAACTGTAGCTGGCACCAGAAGCTGCTCCTTCTGGTACCAGGAGCAGACTTCTTAAGAGTAAAATATCTCTAGTGACCTTCTCAGTTGCCAGCCTGTATGAGAGTATCTGCATGTGAGAGAGTGAAGTGGCAGTTGACGTAGATCTTAATTACTTAAGTTTGCTGTCTTTCACCCACCAATTACCACTTTTGAATCTCTGTTCTCTTCTATTATTAAATTCCTTCCTTTTAAGAATTACTGAAATTGGATTAGTAGTGTAATTCTTTGTGAAAGTAATGTTTATATGGATTTTTCAAAGATGTTTCCCATTTCCTTGCATTTTTGGAAGCCCTGGACTCATCTTTCTTCCAAAATACTTCTTTCAGAAGTTCCTTTAGTTGAGGTCTTTTGGTGGAGGAATTTTTCAGTTTTTACTTAGCTGCGAATTTATTTATTTCACCTTCATTCTTTAAAGATAATTTATGCTGGATTCAAAGTTTTTGATTGAGAATTATTTTTCTATTGGTTTCAATTATTGGTTCTGAAGTCTGCTGTCACTCTGATTTTTTTTTTCTTTGTAGATTATCATTCCCCTCCCCACCCCACCTTGCCTTGTCCTCCCTCCCCAGCTGCTTTTTAGCTTTTCTACGTGTCTTTCGTGTTCTGGTATTTTAGCTACAGTGTGCCTAGGCACATGTGTTTTTTTGTTCATCCTACTTTGGATATCTTATGTTTCCTGAATTTTCCATTCATAATTTTATATCAGTTTTTGGAGATTAGTGCCATTCTTTACCTAAACGTTGCCACTTCTTCTTTCTTTCTGTTCTCTCTTTCTGGGACTCCAACTAAACATATATTATGCCTTCTTATTCTGTTATATCTCTTAATATCTTGTCTCATATTTTTCTTCTCCTTATCGTGCTGTGTTTCCTTCTAGGTAATTTCTTTTGCTATATCTTCTAGTTCACTAATTTGTTTGGCCTTTTGTGGCTAATCTGACTTTTAATTTGTCAAATGAATATTTGCTATTAAATTCATAAGTTAATTCCAAATAATCCTTTGTTGATCTTTGTGATAATGGCCTTTATTTAAACATTTTATGCATAGCTGTCCAAACTTGCATCATTCATGAGTCATCCTTACTGTTAATGTTTTAAATTATACAGATTAACAATATATTGTCCAAATGATATTCTGTATCTGAATAAATTTGGTATTTGAAGTCTTTGGAAAATGTAAATGTTACTATTATCATTTCTGCTGACTCTAGTATGGTGGCATGCCTTCTTGTGTGTTTGACTACCTTTAGTGTTTTACTCATTAATTAATAATTGATGGGAACCCTGTAGACTGGGATTGGGGAAACCTTCCTTTAAAGACTTTTTGTCTTCTGTATCTGCTGGGAGTCAGAGTGTACCTCCAACTTGAGACCAATTGGGCATCTTCTTGAGGTTCTTTAATCAGAACAGGCATAGCAGACTTCGCTCTCTCGCCCCACTGCTGAGGTGAGGTTTCATTTCCCTGGCAGTTGTGCTGCTGTCGGCATCTGTCCTTAAGCAGCCCCACCCCTCTGGGCTGCCAAATCTCAGCCTCCTTCTGCTCTTTATTGTTCCAGCTCCAGGTTTTCTTGTTGTTGTTTGTTTCTAGAGACAGGTGGTATTCTGGCTTGGTGACCTCTCCTACATCTTGTGAGACCACTTATGTGTCAAAGAGGATATCCTTTCAGTTTTTCATTTTAGTTTAGTGGAATGGGTTCCTGCAAGCATCTAGTTAGACACAATATGAAAAGCCCAGGTCAGTAGACATTTTTGCACTATTTTATGTTTGTACCAAAAAATATAAAAAACTAACATAATACTGAAAATGAGAATAAATTAAGAAACAAACCTCATTTAATAAAGTATTAATAGATAAGTATGTAATGAAATAAAGTATCCAAATATCCTAATCCTGAAAACACATACCAATGATTTGCTTGTATTGTTCTGAAAGACTTCAGTGATTCCTACATATACAGTAATTGGAATGTTTTTCATGATTTTCTTTTATATTTTGTCTAGGCTGCTACTGAAGAGGAGAACAGTCATGTTCAAGCAAATGGTATTCTGAATGCTCCAAGCCTTGGTTCACCAATTCGTGTCCGCTCAGAGATTACTCAACCAGACAGAGATGTTCCACTGTTGCGAAAATTACGTTCCATCCACAGCTTTGAGTTGGAAAAACGTCTGACACTGGAGCCAAAGCCAGATACTGACAAGTTTCTTGAGATCTGGTATAAAAATGTTTCTTTTTTTTTTTGAAGCTACTAAGATACCATTATTATTGTTAATTTCTGTTACATAAAGTCTTTCAAATAAGAAATTCTTTTACTTTCATGGCACTGATTTAAGTGCTAATCTTCATTCATGTTTTTAGTTATCTTCTTGATTCTTGATGTGAATTATCTTCTAACATTGTTAGAAGTTCTATAACACAGAGCTAAGCAGTGAGAGTTGGACACTTCATAATACTAGGTACAAGTTAAATTAACATTTTGAAGTGGTTTTGTTGGAAGGTGATTAGAATTCTCACACTGGAATGGAGAAGCTGTGGTGTGGAGTTGGAGAGTGCATGGTAAGAATGTCATTAGGCAGGAAGGAGTGGAGTACCTGCAGGAGGGGAAGAAGTAATTCCTGTGCAAGAGGCAGGCAGTTCAATTCAATTTAATGACAGTCTTCTATGAGTAAGTGCTATAGACATGAGTAAATTTATCATTCTATGTAGAAAGGAGAAAAGATGGAACTTTAGAGAGCTATACATAGCTAATGACTATTTGTAGTTCATGGTTATAAAATCCATTATCCCCAAATTTTGATAACAGAAGATAGAAAACAAGAATTTGGGATATATTTATGAATTAGAGGAGGCATCAATATTCTTAAGACCTGAGTAACTCTAATAATAATCACACCCTTCAAAGAACATCCCTGGTGGCTACTATTGGCAATGAAATGTTAGGTTAGAAGGACCTTGTATTTGACTAACATGGTGGTTACTGTATCTGAAGACAGTTCAGCCACTTGTGGCTTAGTCCAGCCTGCTTCCATTTTAAACAGTCCTTCATGTATGTGTGTTCTTCCTCACATGGCAGTTCAGTCTCACAGCTATGTGATGTGATATAAGCTAGCATCTATCTGTTGATATGATCAAAAGGATGGACAGGTTGGGGCAGTGTTTAAACATTTTGAATCGTGGCTAAAATTGGGAATAAATATAAAAATGCAGTAGGGATAAAAGCTTCGTTTGGTAAAGAAGTAGCTAACAAAAGGATGGGACTAAAAAGAGAATCCATGCTGAGGGAAGGGCCAAGAGAGAAAACAGAGTTAAGAACAGAAGTAATCCAAGAAAATGAACTCAAACCAGAAACCTAGAATGAATAGGGAACAATCGAAGGAACTGAAGTACCTAATCACAAACTTAAGGGAAGGAAAATATATATATACTGCTTAAACTGCTCCCCAGAGGATGAAATCAGTTCTCAGAAGCCAGTCCAGCCAAATGCCACCAGCTAGCAGAGAGATTTGTATACAATGTGAACTGCCTTTAAATCCAACACCACTGAAAATAAACCCTGAAGCTTCCCCCAAACCATCAGCCCCAGCCCCATATGTGGAGCTCTGTGTGCACAGTGGACTGGGTGTGGTTGAACAGGATCAGTGTTTTCTCTTCTTCAAAGCTCTGCCTTTAGAGGAGCTTATTTGAATGAGTATACCTTCACATAGATCCCTACAGACAGAACAAATGCAGAAAGTGTTTGCCTTATGTATACTAGCTTCTTCATTTCCTTTTGTAGGGCTTCTGGTGAGACAGAAGCCCCTTGGGTAAGTTGTTCTTCAGTCCGTCACAGAGAGCAGAAGGCAGTGGGATTGAACTGGTAAAGCAAAGGTGAACTGGATTACACAAGTCAGCTCTGTTAGGCCTCCTGCCACAGCAGGGGAGACACCTTCCTCCCATGGGTCCATCTTCCAAAACAGGATTATGACAGGTAGACAAGAACATCAACCTGTGAAACTTCCCTTATGCTTTGTCCAACTTTTTTTCTCTCATCATCTGTGTGTGAATATTAGTTCCATACAGAGCTTACAGGTAATGTAATAAATATTTTCTTAGGACAATTGAGTAACTTCTCTCTGTTTTCTTAAGCCTGGAGAAAATGCAGAAAGATTCCAGTGCAGGAAAGGAATCTATTCTCCCCACTCTGCTTCACAAGCCTTGTGTTCCTGCTGTGTCCCGTACTGACCACATCTGGCACTATGATGAAGAATATCTTCCAGATATTTCCAAGCCTGTCTCTGCTAACACCCCTGAGCAGGCAGATGGTGGTGGCAGCAATGGATTTATAGCTGTTAACCTGAGCTCCTGCAAACAGGAGGTTGATTCCAAAGAATGGGTGATTGTGGATAAGGAGCAGGACCTTCGGGATTTTAGGACAAATGAGGCTTTAGGCCATAAAACAACTGGCAGCCCTTCTGATGAGGAGCCTGAAGTCCTTCAAGTTCTAGAAGAAACTCCTCAAGATGAAAAGCTCCAGTTGGGTCCTTGGGCAGAACATGATCACATAAAGAAGGAAACCTCAGGTGCGATCTTTGCACTTTCTGGGGGGAGCCCTGCCACTGCTGCTTCAGAACAAGATGCAGATAGGCTGGAACTCCGGGATGGAGCTACCAGTCAGTTTATTGCAGTGACACCCACAAGTCCAATGGAAGCACAAGCGGAAGGACCCCTCACAGTGGTAAGATACTTTTTCCTGTTATGTTTCTGCTATCCACTCAAGGTGCTAATAAGAAAGGGCTAACAGCTGAGGAACTAAATTTCTTGAACAGAGGCCTAAGATTGGCAAATGGGTATAGGGTGTGATGTCTGAACAAAGTTTTATAGTCAGCCTTCCAATATGAAATTTCTCTAAAAGTGGTTTCCTGTCAGGGTAGCAACTCAATGCATCTACAAAGGAACATTTTGAGGAGACTCTGCTGTTTACTCTCAGTTTGGGCATTCCCCTGTTCCTCTGTTATCAGTAGCAGCAATGCCACCTGTGACTGTGTGAGCAGCAGGAGCCCCAGAAAAACCAGGTTTGGAGGCAGTAAGAAATTGTGTACCCAGATCTCAGGTGCTAGCAGCTGTATCTGCCCTGACATGGGTGGGAGTGCCAGACTTCCTTAAATTCCATAATCATCTAGCAGCTTTCTTCCAACTCCCTGGAAAAACAGCATTGTTTTTCGGGGGGAAAACTGAAATGTTTTCTATTAAAACACAATTCTACATGCAGGTGTAAAGCAGTGAGAGAATAAAAAAATGTGATTTTGTGTATAGCTCTGTACCTCACTTCAAAATAGGAAAATTAATTTCTGCCTCTTTCTTTGGAGGTAGTTTGTCTTTCCTTGTCAAACAGGACCACTTGTGTAGCTATACAGGTTGTTCACTGCTAAGGTGGCCTGGCCGAGGGAGCACGGTGGGGCTTAAATCTAGCCCAAACTTTGCTGGCCGAACTGTGCGTGTTTGCATGGGGCTGTAGCCTCTTTGAGGAGCATCCTTTTCCAATTGTACTTTGTGGGCTAGAG
This sequence comes from Manis pentadactyla, assembly GCF_030020395.1. Taxonomy (NCBI): domain Eukaryota; kingdom Metazoa; phylum Chordata; class Mammalia; order Pholidota; family Manidae; genus Manis; species Manis pentadactyla. The sequence continues at coordinate 92,069,186 of NC_080029.1, read as the reverse complement.
GTAGGTCCGACCATTTCCCTTCCTTCCCTGTATCCTTTTTTCTACTCCACCTTTCCTCTCTCCACCTATGCAGATTCAGTTTCTTTTTTCTTTGACTCATCATTGCTCAAGCATTTTCCCAACAGCATTCTGGTGTGCTTTCCTTCAAAAAGCCTTTCCTAAAGCGTTGGCGCCACTTCTTGTATTTTTTGTGCTTTTGCATCAGTACTGTCCTGTCCATAAAAATTGTTCTCATGGTTCTTTTAAACTATCTGCAACACTTTATAAAGCTGGAAGACTTGTATTCTTATATTTGATATTATAAGGACCTTATTTTCAGATATCGTAAAATAATATTTTCTTAACTGAAGGTTTCTAAAGAAACAGCTCTGTCACTTATATACATATTGATTAAGGTGTTAAACTTGTTTCCTTCATTTTGGGGAGTTTGGAATAAAGATATATTTATCTTGTTTCTCTTCCTGAGGCTTAAATTCTGAGTTTACTTTTGCACAACAGATGTTATCACTTCCCTAACTTACAAAGACATTAAATAGGGAGTCAGTCTCTCGAGATCTCTTTTTATATGCTCTTACTTGGACAATATGATAAACCATATTACTGTTCTATTTGAATATTTTATATTAAGACATGTTCTGATGGAAACAGTTTGTTGGTTTGTATCCTTTGTACTCAGGTGTATTTCTTTTTTATGATATGAAGGGGGAATGTAGTGATAATTTTAAAATATGTAGGAACTGTAAAAACAGGCAAAGCCAAATTTATCTGTATTGCAGAATAGTTGGCATATTCAGTTAACTAGTGAGACCTTCAACACTCTTTAGTTCTCTTTATTTCTTATTACAGATCTGTGAGCCTTGTTTAGGACTTATTCATATGTAAGAAACCACTGATTATCAAGTAGCATGTATAAATTTTTTAGATAATTATTTTGAAAGATGGATAAATTTTCTAGATTGAAAAGAAATTGGTGTGGTGTTATTTTTGGAAGTAAGATTTTTCTCCAGAGTAAAATCTCCTCATATTTATTCATAAATAGTGATGAAATTGGCCCACTATCAGTCATTTCTAAAAAGATGGTGAATAACATGGATTTATAGGAATAAAACAAGACTGTCTTGGCTTATAGGAAAAATATTAAATTATGTTTTGATTAGCAAATGGAGAGACAAAATTAAGCTGGTATAAATGAACAAATATAGAGAAGAAAAAGAAAAGAACTTGAACTGCTTCCAGAAGAGGTCTAACTGCTGGTTCAGAGTGGCAGTGACTATAGGACAGAGCTGGTTTTATGTGATGTGGGGTAATCACTGTTGGTAGGGAAAAGGTTGTACTTGAATAGTAATGTGGAAGTGGAAGGGTTATTCCTTACTGAATATCATGGCAGACTGGAACATGATCTCCTTTAGAAGGCCAGCACTTCATTCTGATATTACCTTTGGAAACAGTATAAATGTGACTGGGGAATAATGCCACCACCTATATATTACCTGTTGCTGTGCAACAAATTATTCCAAATTTAGTAGCTTTAAACAAACAAGTTATTTTTTCAAACTGTTTTTCAGTGCTAGGAATGCAGGAGTGGCTTAGTCTGATTCTAGTTCAGGATTTCTCATGAGGTTGCTGTCAAGCTGTCAGCCAGGGTTGAAATCATCCTAAGGTTTGACTGGGATGGGAAGATCCACTTCCACACTCAATCACATGACTATTGGCAGGCCTCAGTTCCTCACCAGGTGGGCCTCTCCATACTTACCATGGCAGTTGGCTTTCCCAGTGAGTGCAGAAGGAGACAGAGATGGGAAAGGGGGCTGGTGGTAAGGAGAACACACCTCCACCAAGAGAAGAGAAGCCACAGTGTCTTTTATAACAATCTCAGGAGGAGCATACCATATTCTGTTAGTCACACAGACCAGCCCTGCTACAGTGTGGGAAGGACTATGCAAGGGTATGAATTCCAGGGGGTAGAGGTCATTGGAGGCCATCTTAGAGGCTGTTTACCCTATCATCTCATATTTGTATTTTACAGAATACTTCCATATTGATCATGACAGCAACTCAGTGGAGCAAGCACTATTGTTGTCCCTTTTTGCACTGATGGCACCATGCCTCAGGCCAGTGAAATGATCTGTAGAGAATCAGATGGCTAGTGGACTAGACTGTGGTCTGTCCCTCATACCAGTCTTCTGCTCCTCACACCAGGCAATTGTCAACATACTGAATGATTTTCCTCATCAACTTGTTTTTTAGACATTGAGAAGAATGGGGGTGTGAAATAATGCATAGAGAGTGCAGGACAAAAAAAAAAGTCACATAAATTTTTTTATAATTAGCATCTATTAAGAGGATTCCTATGACTATATTTACAGAAGTGCTAATACCAGTACTATCAAATCAGATCTGCAGTTGATTGCATTGCTATAATTCTGTTCTTTTCATCCCATCAGTTCTATTAAGTGTCTGCTAAGTTAAGTCTTTTGCTCTACCTTGGGGATAAGGAGTTGACACCAACTGATCAGGTTGGCGCTGAAGGCCTACATCTTAACAGCTTAAACAACATGAAGTTTAGTGGAGCTGTGTACACAAATGAGGACACGGATAAATCTGCCTAGGACTGAGGAGTGTGATTTTGGGTGTTTTTATTTTCTCAACCTTATTTTCTAATTTTTTTTTTTTTACTGTGATGAAGATCTATTACTTTTATAATTGGGGAGGAAAGAAAAATTAGAAATCTTTCTGGGAATGTTAAGCACTTCAAAAATAAGAAGACTTGGAAGGATGAATAAACTTGCTGTAGAGAGACACAGGAGTGTCAAGCAAAGAACACAGCATGTGCACAGGCACAGAGGCTTGAAGCACCTCAGTAAGTGATCCAGAGTGTTAGGGCAAAGGAGGGAGGCGAAGATGCACTGCCACAGGCAAGGGGACCAGAGAGGGGGTCTTAGCAGAGTCACCCCTGAGAGCTCCAGGTACAGTTTGCTTTGAATTCAGCCTTACTTGATTTCTCAAAAAGGCTTTTTTCCTTGCCAGTTTATGTAGTTAACGTTTTCTGCCTCTTTACATGTTGCCTTTAACAGATGTGAAAATGTAGAAACTTTAGGTGTCTTAGGAAAAGACATTCTTATTAGATAATGATTCTTATTCACATAGAATTGAAATGGCCTCAGTGGAAGGATGGTGGAATTTCACTTATCATAGGCTTGACCTTAAGAAAATTAAAGAAGATATGAAACATTAGTAAATATGCACCTTTGCTTATAGAAAGATATAATATTCCTAACATTGTTTGATTGATAGAATTCATAGGAAATCACAAAAATGCATGTAAATTTGGTATTTTTCAACTTACAACAATTTGCCAGTAATTCCTTCCTATAATCCTGTATCTGGATTCTGGCAGGAAATAACTAGCACACTCAAGGGACTTGGACGGGATTTAATGACAAGAACTTTTTATAGATGTGCAGATAGAGTTAAGAGTGCCAGCAGGACCAGCAGTAGAGGAAGCCATTCCTACCCAGAGTCCTGACAGATGAGGAAGAGGGGCTGTTAGCAGAACCCGAGAGTCATGTGTGTGGGAGAGGTGCTGGCCGGAAGCAGTAAAATGTAGCAACCACTAAAGCTGTAGTCCTTGTGGGGGAATCCCTACTTAACGAATGGTGAGGGTTAGCACCCAGACCTGTCTCCCTTGCTGCTGTCTGATTCTCTGTTGGCATTCCCATTGGGCAAAGCTGGCCAGAAACCAGAAGACAAGGGTGCCTGGGTAGTAAGGTCTGTAGACATCAGTCTTCCGGGGCACAGAGCAGGCTAAAGAAAGAACAGGGATGTGCCTAGAGGGAGGCTGTTCTGTACAGTTCCTGAGTATGGGAGCTTGAGGGGCAAGCTGTATTTTCATTCAGAACTGTTCATTTTAAGTATGAGTTGGGCAGACCTGGTTGATATCTGTGTTCCTCCTAAAGATCACAGTTTGAAGTGTTAAATCTCAAAGCACACATCTTCATTTATATTCCACATGATTGCATTTTAACTTTTTTTCTCCTCTCTTCGAGATTACAATTCCGAGACCTTCTGTGGCATCCACACAGTCAACTTCAGGAAGCTTTCACTGTGGTCAGCAGCCAGAAAGAAAAGACCTCCAGCCCATGGAGCCCACTGTGGAACTCTACTCTCCAAGAGAGAACTTCTCTGGCTTGGGTGTGACAGAGGGTGAACCTCCTAGTGGAGGAAGCAGAGCAGACTTGGGGCTTCAGGTAGATCACATTGGTCATGACTTGTTACCCAATATTCAAGTATGTGACAAATCCCAAGACCTAGGACCGAAAGACCTTTCTAACCATAACAGACTGGCTATGAGAGAATTTGGGAGTTTCCCTAGGAAAACTGAAGAGAAATGCATTCTTCTGGGGTCAGATAATGAAGATGAGAAGTTAAGCAAAGGGCAGCATCATACTGAGATTGCCTCTCTCCCAGGAGATTTGGAAACTGTGGAAAGGGATCACTTAGCTACTGCTGAGCCTCTTGATGTAACAAAGACACAGACTTTTAGTGTGGTGCCAAATCAAGACAAAAATCATGAGATAATGAAGCTTCTGGAAGCTGGAACTTCGGAAATATCTCCACGAGTTACTGACCCACATGTTGAAGGACAGATAGGCCAGGTGGCAGCAATGCAAAAAAGCAAGCTATCTAAGGATGATGACATCAAGAGTGAACACTTGGCAAGTCATCAAGGAGACCTCTCTACTTTTTTGTACCAAGAGGGTAAGAGAGAGAAGATTGCCCCTAGAAATGGAGAACCATTTCATTGTGTTTCAGAGAGTGAACATTGTCCCTCATCCCGGAAAGATGTGATTAGGTCATCCTTTGTAACTAGACACAGCCGAATCCCTATTTTAGCACAAGAGATAGACTCAACTTTTGAATTATCCTCTCCAGTCTCTGCAAAAGAAAAGCTCCTCCAAAAGAAAGCTTATCAACCAGACCTAGTCAAGCTTCTGGTGGAAAAAAGGCAACTCAGGTCTTTCCTGGGAGACCTCTCAAGTGCCTCTGATAAATTGCTAGAGGAGAGACTAGCCACAGTCCCTGCTCCCTTTTCTGAGGAGGACGCCTTCACTCCCTTTTCAAGACTGACTGTAGACTCACATCTGAGCAGATCAGCTGAAGACACCTTTCTGTCACCCATCATCTCCCAGTCCCGAAAGAGCAAAATTCCAAGGCCTGTTTCATGGGTCAACACAGATCAAGTCAATAGCTCAGCTTCATCCCAGTTCTTGCCTCGGCCACCACCAGGAAAGCCACCCACAAGGCCTGGAGTAGAAGCCAGGTAATGCTGTGTGTTCTCCCTGGGTTAAGTGTGTAGCCATTGTTTCTTTGCATGGTTATAATACAGTGGTTTCATTTCTTTGTTGCCTGCTTCTGATCATCTACTTCCTCCCTGCCTTTCCCAGGCCTGCTAGCCCAGGGTAGTAGAAGAGGTCAGATTGATTCAGGTCAATTCTTAGCTCTCCCACTTTCTAGCAGTATGAACCTCAATTTCGTCATTTATAAAATAAGTAAAACATTTGCTTTGTGGTTTTGGGAGAAAAAATCATACGCCTAAGAGCTTTGTGTAGCCTTTATTAGCATGCAACAAAGGTTACATCTCTTCTAGTCCATTTTAACTTGATACTTTTGTAATTTTCTAACTTTGTCAAGCCAGAATCCCATTGTAACAGATGCCAGAATTCCATTGAAGAACACTGTGTCTATAATTTACTGAATGGGCCCTGATAACAATGCTGTTTATATGATTATAATGAACCTAACAACAAAAATCCTATAGGTGGTTTCCCTAGGTCAAATGATACATACAACCATACAAAATAAAGATACTACTTTAATATTTACTGTATGGTATACTTGTTTATTGAAGCATTCTCATGTTTACTTGACCACAGAGTGATTATATTTTGAAGAAAAGAGGGAAATAATTGGGAGGTGATGAACCAGTTAAGAGCGGTCTCCTTGAAACCATTACTTACTTTCACAGAGTAGAATGATCTAAACCTGTGAATAAGAAAGAGAAAAAGGAGGATCTTGAAACAAAAACAAAGTGAACATCAACATACATTTACATGAAAACTATAGCCTATTCTAAACAGTATAACAATAGGCTTCCACAAGTTATAAGGATTTCTGAAGTGTATTAAAGTGAGATTCTATCTGTGTCATTACCGAGAAGAATTTGCTTCCTTACCTAAAAAGTAAGTTTAGTTTTGACTTGCCCTAGGGTTTCAGGTTCAAGGGTAACTCAATGTTGGACTTGAGGTGCAGGTGGGACTAGACTTCCACAGGAAGAATGATGATGAGTAAACATCAGTCATTTAGCTGAGATACTAAAAAAAGGTGATTCCATGAACAATATTCATACATCCCCCTTTTCCTTCTGCTTGGCATCTGTACTTAATGAAGATGGTGTATCTGTGGCTTGAGCTGCTTTGGACTGCAACAAACAAATCTTAATTATCATTTATTATTTAGCACTTTACATGTCCCCTAGAAGTAGCACTTGGTGACCAAGCCAATTGTGTGGTATTGTGCCAGATATTACAGAACTGACCAGCCTGGAACTCCTCTGGGAAGTCAGTGCAGACCGACTTTCCTACTTAGGTCCTGGCACAAGAGGAATTATTTTATTCCATTCTTCAAATTCTCCTGTAAGGTTTGTGAGAGTAGGCTTAACCAGAATGAGTGTCATGTCACTTGTCAGAATAAGTAGATGGTGAAGGAGGAGGAGAGAAAATTCAGGAAAAAAATGAGTAACTTGTTGCTGCCCGGTGATGGTGATCATGGCTTTGTCCATCCTTGGGTCCCATGGGTGCTAATACAACCTTGGCAGCTCTTCTCCCATTTCCTTCTATAAGGAGTGGCGTGTTAGCAGTGTGGGGCTTAAATTCTTTATCTGAGTGAATTTTAGGTCAAGACAGAAAGACATTTAGGGCAGAGAAAACATTGCTGTTCACATGAATACTCTCTAGATTTAAAATTCTAAGGCCCAGGCTCAGTTGCCAGTAAGAGGGGCAGGCAGTCCACAAACCTAGCTCTCCTGAGTCTCATGCTGTTGTCAGAGGCAGAAACTGTGACCAGTGACTGCTCTTTTCTTTTAAAAAAGGTTGAAATACACTTTTATCTGTAGTTCCTGCTGTTGATGAGTACAGTTCATGCTGAAGGCTTATATTGTAGGGTTTAATGTTTGTATGTGTATGCAGAATTCCTGTCCTAAGAGGCTTGAACAGAATGGTTTATTCTGCCTTTCATGTGTTAACATGCAAGAGACATTTCATTAAGTTAACTCTAAAATTAGAAGAGCAAATACACCATAGGAGGAGGGGACTGCAACATTTAAATGCTTCTGAATGGCAGGCATCCAACTAACTCCTTCCCTTGCGTTGCTGTACTTGGCTGCTCAGCAGTCCTATGGGGTAGCTGGGGTTCCCATTAAAAGCTAGGAGAGGTTAAAAAATTTGTCCAGGGCTGTACCACTGGTATGGGAAAGAATGACTCTGCATCCTGTGTTTCCTGATTTTGACTCACATACACATTATGATTTGGGACATTGTAACTCTCTAGGCACACTTGAAACAAATGAAAATAATTCTTCTCTGTTCTTTTAAGGCTCCGCAGATATAAAGTCCTAGGGAGTAGCAATTCCGACTCAGACCTCTTCTCCCGCCTGGCCCAAATTCTTCAAAGCGGATCTCAGAAACCCCGGAGCACCACTCAGTGCAAGAGTCCAGGATCCCCTCACAATTCCAAAACACCACCCAAGAGTCCAGCTGTCCCTCACAGGAGTCCCAGTGCCTCTCCTCGAAGCTCTTCCTTGCCTCGCACATCTAGCTCCTCACCATCCAGGGCTGGGCGGCCCCACCATGACCAGAGGAGTCCATCCCCGCATCTGGGGAGAAGCAGGTCACCTCCCAGCCACTCAGGATCCTCCTCCTCCAGGAGGTCCTGCCAGCAGGAGCATTGCAAACCCAGCAAGAACGGCTTGAAAGGGTCTGGCAGCCAACACTACCACTCGGCCAACACTAAGGCGCCCCCAGGGAAGAGTAAGTCTGCCAGTAAACTCAGCAGATAGGAGCCGTGCTGCATCTCTGTGAAAGGTGTGAGGTCTTCCTCCTAGATCCGATGCATGTGTGTCCCTGTACTGTCTATTTAAAAAATCAGTGTTGATCTTCTCTTGCAAAAGGAAGTAACACGATAAATTATTTATAAGAAGACATAAATATATGACAAGGGATTACCCAAGGCAGGAAGCAAGCAGATCAGGAATCAATGCCTTTACATAGGAAGGGACAATCCAGCAAAATCAAAGGGAGAAGTTGATTAAGTGAACTCTCATTGTTTAGCTGCCTTTGAAACAAGAGAGTTTGAAGGTAGGAAATGGAATGGAATTTTAAGGGATTTGGCCTACTTTTTTTTAAGGCCTCTACTCAAAGATTATATAGCAAAAGTAAAACATTATTTTAATGCTTTCATTCACAACTTCCCATTGCTGGAGAGTCAGAATTGCTCCCGTAGCGGAGCATACATGTGAGGAGAGGTCTATGCTGGGAGCCACTGCTTGCATCCATTTGCCTCATGTGTATCTAGTGTACTGAGAATTCCCACCTTTACTTTGCTTCATTCCTAGTACCCTCCCCTGATTTCATATTTCTTAATGTAGTGTTTCTCATTTGGTCCAATCTCTTATTTTAGCAATACATGCTAATATGCTTTTAGCAATACATGCTGAGAATTTTTTTTTAGTCCCCCAATATTTTTGTTTGGAGCAACAGTTCTTAAATCAGCATATTTTTATTGTGAAGAATAACTGATGAGACTTAGATAAAGGAAGGAAAAAATCTAAATAAAGCTATTTTGCAGACTTTTGTGCTTTAGGAAGAGCAGGCAGGGCATGGGGTACTACCCTTCCAGATAGAAGAGCCCTCTTCCCCTCTGATAGTTTCCTCCTTGTAGAAGGAAAACTGTTCCTAAAGTACAATGCTGTGGAATGTGACTTTATGTATTTAGAGATTTAGAAAGAAATTAGGTACTTGTTGAGGCTTATTGTCCTCAAACTTTGTATTTTATACATTTAGCAAGGAATGAAATGTGAGGAAATAAATTTAGGCTCAATATTTATCTTTTAGTATTTTACTACCTGCTTCTATGCTTTAGTTTGAATATTTGGACTTTTTGACCTGATTTCCATATAATCTCAATTTATAAAGCTGCGGAGGATCATATTTGTTCTAATTTCACTGTTCTGCTAACAGGAGTCAGGAAAAATTAAATTATGCTGGACTTTTTAAATGGGCTCTTTTGTACTCTGTAGGTGTTTTGTGTTACAAAGACCTTATTAAGGTCAGGTAAATTTTTCTGCTTGCTGTTGAAATCTGCCTTCTAGCAAACATCTGTGCTTTCTTTTTGACCTTGTGTTTGCTGCCAAACCTAATATGGTTGAATAGGAAAACAAAAAAAAGAAAGAAATATATTTCCCCACCAAGTAAACATACTCTAATGCTGCATCAAAGCTGCCCTGAAGCTGCACTGAATTTTTCTCATTCTCTTTATCTGTTGAGCTTTTAAAAAAAAAAAAACTCAAAACACTATTGAGACATATATGGTCTCCCATAAGAAATGTAGCATGGTATGGAATCTTAATTTTTCTCTGGTTTCGAGCACTACAGAGGAATGCAATAGATAAAGACGATCTGCTGTTTAACTAAAGCAACTGTAATATTGGAAGACCAGTCCTTCTGTATTATATTGTATAATAGTTGCCGTAACACTACCTGCATGTTTTCATAGTAAATTATATAAATATTTATAAATATATAGAGAAACATATGCTTGTATAAACTCATTCTTTCTCATTCTCCATTTGTAATTTCGAGATCACAGATGGTGAAATTCCTTTTTATTGTGTGCCTCGTGTCTACTTGGGCCTTGCCTGTCTTCATTTTCTGAAAATATGTTCTTGGCATGTGACACTTCAGATTCTCCTTGACTACCTTGTGTATAATGCAAGGGTTGGCAGACTTTAAGAAGACAAGATAGATGATGTAATTTTCATTTTTAAAAGATTTTAATAGGGGTAGTAAATTACTGGGACTTGGTTGTAACACTGGTTCAAAGATTTGTCATGTTAATCACATAATTCTATTCTTATGGTTAGAGTGGATAAACTGGGGTGATGATAATCATGGGTCTGACATAAATTGAATTAAAAAGAGAATCTCTTAGAAGTTACCATTCTACTTTCCTCTTTTTACCGTTTTTTATCCTAGATGTGGTAGGGAAGTAATCTACAATTAAGAAATTATCTTCTTTTTTTCTGTTATGTATTAGCTAATTGTACTAAAAGTAGCCAGCTCTAAATCCTGACCCCTCTAGTCAGAAATATGCTCTCCATAACCATTGGAAAAGCAGAAAAGGTTACATTTGTGATGTGTATGTGATTTTATTTCTTATTGGCATTTCTCTTCTTGTCAAAACTAACAGGGCAACATGGCAACTGAATGTTTTCTCTCATTCTTGGTTTCTAGTGTTTTTTTCCCAACTTTCCCACTCTGTTGCCCACTTTTCTAAGTGGCACTGACAAACTCAAGATCCAGAGAGAAATAGCCTCATTGTGTAAGAACATTTTAATTTGCATGTAGAAGTTTAACCAAAGGTGTTTCTGCACTGATACTTTCAAAAGAAAACAGACTAAATATATCTTATGTATCAGTAAGTCCACTTAAAAGTACTCTCTTATATAGAGATTTACTTCATGGTTCTTTAAAACAGTTTGTGCTTTTAAATGTTAGATGTTTCAGGCTAAAAAGAGAAGTTGGCAGCTCTGAGCAAAGCACTTCTGGCACAAAGTTTTTTGTTTTTGTTTTATTTTAAAGTATGATATACTTTAAAGTATGATACAGAGAACAAGTTGGGTTCTTGTTGTTTTTAGGTTTTTTAAAGTTTATTTTTGGTTTTTTTTTAGTGATGCCATATTTCGGATTTCAGTGACAAACATAGATCACCAAATAATTTTAAGCCAGTTTGGTTATTTTACTTAAGAGACATAGCCATTAACTGAAATCAAGCCAAACTGTACTAAAGGTAGTATGGGGCAGAAGTTAAAATTATCTTTTGAAAATAAAATGTCTGGTTGCCACACTTGCTCTTACCCTCCCTTGTTTAATCTCTGGAATTACTTGGGTGGAGCAGAAGATGGAATTAGGATCAGCTCAGTCCCTTCAGGTTGCATTCTTCCTAAATTCTGCTGCCCAACCTCCAGCTGGTACAGATTGGTTGAAATACTAAAAGTTTGCATAATAATCTTGCACAGCTTAAAAGCATTTAACTTTAATGTGTAGTGAAAAAGAAGGAATATTGGGTCATAGTAAATTTAATCTTATAGCACAGATCATGGACATGTTGAAATGGTATGTCTCAGGTAGGTAGCTTCATTCTTGCTGTGCAGGCTGGCTTTGGTGATAGTGGCATAGTTATATTTACTTTATTTTAAGTTGCATGTTATGAAGTGAATGTTTTTGTGAAAGTTGCCAAGTTAATCAAGTCCTAATTAAGTAGCAAAATGGTAACTGAGGTCCACTGTTGTCCTTAGCCACTTTTTATATCGTTTGCTTTAAAATACTAAACAAATCTCAGCTGCTTACTAATTGAGTGGACTAGTACAGATCTCTGTTTAACTCCTAGTCATTATGGGAACTTGAGATTCTTTGGTAATCATCAGAAATTCCTTCCAGGCCACAGAGCTTATGTGATTGTTTCTATGGTGGCATTCAGTCAAGGAAAAAGTGTACATTGGTGGGTGCATGTTTTATAAACCCAGACACAGATAGTTAGAACTATATATAATTAGTTTTCTATACCCAGTAGCTTTGAATTAAAAACAGATGCTTTTTCCCCAAGAGCAGAGTATTCTTTGTTCTAGTAACTACATTCTTAATCTAACATTAGGAATTGGTGATAGAAGAAATGGGACCCAGAATTCAGAATTTAGTGGCATAGGGGGAAAAAAGTACATCTTACTCTGGCTCTTTGAAAATATATTTATTTGTAGATAAGTCTAGAGTTAGTCTTAGAGATCAAAGTTTTCATATTTTAAAACTTTCTTCATTCCTTTATATCTGTCAAAACACAGCATATATTAGGGAACCATTTCTTCTGTCATGTTCATGTATTTTGGAATGATGTTGTTTACATTCTGTCTTTAAAATATGCCCATTTCTGTTTTATGTGCATTTACCACAGATGTGTTGGGACTTTGCCTAATGGGAGAAATATTTTAGCACCTGTATCACTGAGGAGAGAGAATGGTTGAAGATAACTACATTAACAATTGTCCCTTGAATTTGGTTCTGTACATAGTTATTTATTTTAGTACAAAAAGTATTACAGGATTAAGGCATGTAACCACTATGGTACCTATGTTCAGAAACCACAGGTGCATATTTATACCTTACCTGAGAGAAGGGAACAAGAGGCAGTTCCAGTCCCTAGACGTACGGAAGGATGTAGCACATGGAAAACCCCAGGTGGCTGTTAGGATGTCCCACTTCCCTGTCCTCACCCAGTAGAACTCTGGGGTATTCCTCGAGGATGTGGGAGTAGTATGAAAATATACCACTGGATATTCTCAGTCGTTTGGCTGTCATTCTGTAATTATGAGATAGTTAGCCCAGATAGGCTTGGAAGACTGCAGAATCTCTTGCTAACATTGCTAGGGAGAATGGCAGAAGGTATATAGGGAGGTCCTATAGTTCTCAGGTAACTCTAGGATGTGGGATCCTATTTGTTCAAAGGGGAATTTGAATGCTGCATACCTCAATTCAGGAGAAATCCCTGGATGGACATGAACTGGCCTCTCAATACATTTTCCAATTCAGCTGTGATTAATGTAAGCTTGATATTTAATTATTCCTCTTGAGCAAATTTGAATCAGAAAATTAAAGTATATGGCATGATTAAGATCACCTTGAGGTTATACATAATCTCAAGATACTGAGTAGCCAAGTAGTAACATTTACTCAGTAATAATTTGACCGTTTCCTTGGACTTTGCTGGATCCTTGTTCTTAAGGAGACATGTAAAAAAAGTGAAGCCTTTTTCTTCATTGCCTGTGAAACTTTAACAGAGTCTGCCTCTTTAATTGGAAGTGACAGTAGGGGCACACTATGGACTAGTGGTGATGCTGACATGTCTCTCAGATACCCTGGGCTAGGGGGTTCTGGGTTTCTTGACCTAGAGAATAGCATTAATCTAGAGAACAGGCAGATCTTTGAGCCCATGTTGACTATAGAATTTGCTGATGACATAATTTTACACACTAACAGTGGATGGGAATTTTACCTCTCCAGTAGTTTTCATATTGTGTTTCAATATTGTTTCATATTGTGTGCAGAAGTGCTCACTCATCCAGTTACAAACATTGTGTAAACTAAGTTTTTATATAGACTACCCTTGCCATATAATTCTTTTTTCCCCCTCACACAGTTGAAATCCTTAAAAATTCATGCACAGCACTTCAGTACCTGGAGTCCGGGTGTTCCTCACTCTCAGGGGGAACACAAAGCTACCAGAGCCTAATGTGATCTGTCTTAGGGAGCAACCCAGAGAGGGGCAAGCCCTGGAGCCTTTCTCAAAACCATCGTCTTTTTAAACTATTCACAGGATAAGTTCACTAAGGTAAGAAGCATTCAGAAATATGAAGATAAAGAAGATAAAGAAATTTAACACTGTGCTGCTTGGGGCTCTGAAACTGTATTGGCGAATTGGACAACAAGAACAGATCGGATGACCTGCATTTGAGCCCCTCACTTCTCTCTCACGCAGGTCCTGGTCCCCATCCTCACTCCTTTCCTCAAATAGCCAGCATCAATTTCAAAGTTTACTTACAAGTTTATAGCTCTCAGGATAAATGAGGAGGAAACATCTACTTTGAATTAGATATAATCTTGAAAGTTATGAATGCTTCGCAGCTGTTAAACTAGACTGAAGCACTTACCAGAAGAATTCTCTTGTCCAGCAAGACCAGTAAGTTAGGATAGAGAACTTTCATAATTACAATTTTCTTCCTTTCTTCTCCTCACGAAATAAGAGTGATGAGAAATTGCTCCTTGAAATACTTCCAAAGGTATTGTTATTGTGTCCCTTTCCACTCCACGCATCCCTCTTCATGCATTTTTGCTCAGGCAACCAAGGACATAGAGTATTGGCAGAAACATGAAGTGCTTTTGTATAGGCCGTCTGTACATAAAAGTATAATTATTTATTTAATTTCCCCATTTGTATCATATTAAAGCTTTGTACAGTGTTTTAAGTTCTGTTTTAAAATTATTTTGTATTTTATTTTTATAACCTAGTAATAAAATATTCATTCCGCATGCAAACTCTAGTTTTCTGTGTCTGATGTTTTGGATTTCAAAAGTGGGAAATATTATTTTTCTAACTTAATGAAGTTGTTGAATGCACCAGAGGTTATAAAATCAACAGGGAGCAGAAAGTGTTACTATAAATGTTGTACCACATCCATAAGTAACCTAGAAAAGAAGTGCTGGACTGAAAAGAAACCAGGTGTCCAGTATCTCTGCAGATAAAAACCAGGATTCAGGGAGGTGAGGAGATGGTTCCCCATGTAATAAAATTGAAATGTTAAGTGCTCCTTTCCAGTCCTTCATTCTGTCCCTAGGCTGGAGGTACTTTGTCCTTCTCTGCAGGAAGCAGCCCTTCTAGCACTAGGGTGATTAATGCTCCCCACCATTCTCCCCTTTCCACCCCTAACCTTCCTTTGAACTAGAACAACTCAGGCGGCATTCACATGGCATTGCTTCACCCCTCCCTTTCTTGATTTATCAGTGAGTAGAAACATCCAAATTGCAGGCTCTCATGTTTTTCGAAGTAAGAAAAATTAATCACTCAGACTCCCATAAGCTAATCACGAATGGGCCTATTAACGTCTCAGCTGCAAAGTAGATTAAATATTAACTGGTGTAGACCCGTCATTACAACTCGTAAGGGAGGTCACGATACAGGCAAGAGAGTCTGTGTGTAGGGTGGCCCAAGGATTATGAAAGGCCTCCCTGCAAGTCCTCAATAGTTGATCGGTGCATGGTGAGTGCAGGAAAACCTGTGGGTACCGGTCGGGCCGGGGTTTGAAAATTCACCCTTTGAGAAAGACAAGGTCAAAATGAGGTTAAGCTAACTTTATCACAACTTCTTTAGGGAGGTGACGGTTGGATCTAGAAAACTTAAACGCTTGAAAGAAAAGAATGTGCTTATCGCGGAAGACTAGGCAGGAGTACCTCTCCGGAGAACAGTTCAGGTTCACCGTCAGGCCGCTCTCCTGGGCCCTCGATCTCCCCGTCGGGTCCCCCAGGCCAGGCAGGTCGCCCCTCAGGCCAGGGCCGCCGAGGCCCGGCCTCCCTGAGGGCGGCGCGGCGGCACTTCGCAGGCCACTAAGCTCCTGCTTGGCCTGCGGACCTGAGGCCCGAGCCGAGCCTCCGCCTGGAGAAGCCCCGCCGCGGCCCCGCCCCTCCGGCCCACAGCCCTCCGGTAGCCCCTCGGCGCCGGCCCCGCCCCTCCCAGCCCGCCCACGGCGCGCCTGCGCCTGCGCAATCGCCTCCGAGTGCCCCGACCGGGATGGCGGCCGTTTTGGAGTCGCTGCTGCGAGGAGAGGTGTCGGTCGCAGCCGCTGTGCGGTGGATCGCGCGCAGCGCCCAGAGTTCGGAGGTAACAGCGCCGACACGCCCCCCAGGCCTGACCCGAATTTCCGCGGGAAATACCACCCCTCGCGTTGCCCTCCACCAAGGTGCCTGGTTGTCAGCCCGGGTCGAGTGCGCTCCAACGGGGGGCCGCTGCCCGGGCCGTCCGCCTCAGCGCGCCCTGGGCCCCAGCGCTGGCAGCCGACCCTCGCCGCTTCTCCCGCAGGATGACTCCGAGGAGGGGGCCGCGCTGAGCGCACTCCGGCCACTGCGGAAGGAATTCGTGCCGTTCCTGCTGAACTTCCTGAGGGAGCAGAGCAGTCGCGTCCTCCCGCAGGGCCCTCCAACGCCCGCCAAGGCTCCGGGCTCCTCAGCGGGCCTGCCAGGGAAGCCAGGGGGCCCGCCGCGGGGCGGCCGCGGGGCGCGCAGCCAGCTCTTCCCTCCGGCCGAGCCTTCGAGCGCCGCCGCCGCCGCCGCCGAGGCCCCTTCGGCCCGCCGCGGTAGCAGGAGGCGGGGCCCGGGGCCGACCCGCGAGCGGGAAGGCCGCGGCCCCGGGGCCCTGGAGGAGGGGGTCGGCGGGGAGAGCCTGCCCTGGGCCGCCGCTGGCCGGAGGCCTAGGGGCTCTGGCAGTCCCGGCAGCCCCAGCCTCGCACGCTGTGATCCGCCAAACCTCAGCAATCTGGAGGAGTTCCCTCCAGTAGGCTCGGTTTCCCCCGGCCCTGCAGGGTGAGAATCAGCTCTCATCCCGGCGCGAAGGATCTGCTAGGGGAGTGTCTGTATGTTAGGGCTGGGCGCTGCGCAGGAGTGTGTGGGAATGGCCAGGCGGTTGGGGTTGAGAGAACTGTTAAAATGCTGAGAGGTGTTTTGCAAGGACCCGGCTGTTGTGGCGGTGGAGGGGGAGAAGCTTGAAGATAGGTATTTGAGAAAAACCTGGCCACTCTCAGCAGGACGAAGCCTTCACGCAGGATCAACCCAACTCCGGTGAGCGAAGAGAGGTCACTCTCCAAGCCCAAGACCTGCTTCACTTCACCCCCAATCAACTGTGTCCCCAGTTTCCAACCCTCAGTCCTGGACACTAGCCCTTGGGGCCATGGCCTTCCCCCAGGGTGCAGAAGTCTCCAAGAGGAACGGGAGATGCTCAGGAAAGAGCGGTATGGCCTTGCCGCTCTCCGGGATATCAGCTTCCTCACTGTGCGGGATCTGCGGGGCTCTCCCTGAGATTTACTTGACTCTTGGGAACCCTGGGTCTGTTTCGGTGGCTGTGGATGTCCTCTCCAGAGAAACGAGTATGGCTGTGGAGGGGAAGCGGGGTTGACTGCTCACATCTCTCTGTCCCCATAGCTCTAAGCAGCTGCAGCAGTCACCTACTCCCACTTGTCCAACCCCAGAATCGGGGTCACCCCTCCCAAGCCGGGCAGGAAACCTCACAGCTGAACCCGCTGACCCTGCCAGGGTGTCTTTCCGCCAGCGCCTGGAGCTGGTAGCCCTTGTGTACTCTTCATGCATTGCAGGTGAGCATGAGTATGGGGTGGACATGCCTGTAGAAGAATAGGGTGAGAGAACTGATAAGGTGTATAGAACTGAGCCTTGGTTCTGAATGCTGCCCGTTACCCTAAGTTTTCTTTTTATATCCAGAGAACCTGGTACCAAACCTCTTCTTGGAGCTTTTCTTCGTGCTTCAGCTCCTTACTGCCAGGAGGATGGTGACCATCAAGGACGGTGACCTTGAACCGAGTCCAGGAGCCCTAGGTTTGTAAGTGAGCCACTTTTTGAGAAATGGGATCTGGAGATGGAGGTTTTCACTGAGAGCCTGGTACTGTCCTGCTAGGTTGCCTGGGAAGCCCACTGTTCCAGAGTGTCCACGATTGTGTCTTCTTCGCAGTGCAGGTTCTGGAGCATCAGTTTCAGTGAGTTTTCCCAGCTGAGGCATTTGCACCTTATTCCCGTTGTCCATTTATTTTGGTCCTCTGGCCACTTAGGGTACATGCTTGCACTTAACACAGGTGCCGTGACCCTGGGCCTTTTTCTACATGTAACTATTAATTTTATGTCAAGGCTATGAATTTAGCCCCTGAGAGACTCAGACTGCCCCATTGTCTTTGTAGCTGACCTTTGGGTTCATGGCTGATGTTCTTGTCCTATTTTCTTGCTCCCTTTTCCATAAGGTCTCATTTCTGCCTCTTTTGCCTCCATCATCTTTAATCCTTGGCCCATGACTTCACCTTACACACCTGTTCCCTGTTCCAGATCATGCTGTGTGTGGTGTGCAGGGGCCGACTTCCCACGTGCAGTCTGTGTCCCATTGTCAGCCATGTGTGCTTTTGTGCCTGTAGAGTTCTTTCCTACCTGGACAAAGGGACCTTGAAGCTGTTGGCTGAGAATGAACGACTGCTATGCTTCTCACCAGTTCTGCAAGGCCGCCTCCGAGCTGCCTATGAGGGCAGTGCTGCCAAGGTAGTGACCCCTTGGAGGTCTGCTAGCCTGGACCTGACCCTTCCCAGACTCCTGATGCAGGCAGCCCAGCTCACACTACTTTCATGTCTTGTGGGTCTGCTCTGGGGATGAAGCTTTCTGAGCATGAACTCTGTGTGCAGACTTCCATCCTTAATGTCACTGCCATATTTCAGGTCTCTCTGGTGATGCCACCCTCTGCTCAAGCTGTCTCCTTTCAGCCAGAAACTGACAATCGTGCCAACTTCTCCAGTGACCGAGCCTTTCATACTTTTAAAAAACAGAGGTGATAAGAAAAGGGAAATTTTGGGGATGGGATGAGGCAGCATTTTCTCTAGGATTGGCAGACTATGTCATTTCCATAGAAGCTAGGAGTTTGGCACTAGCAGGTGGTGGTTTAGCACCTTCCTGTCAACCATCATAAAGGCCAGTTAGCTTCGTTCTGTTTCAAGCCCATGGACTTGAACTTCTGACTTGAGCAGCCTTCTCACAGGTATGTGACTTTAGTCACAGGTTCTCAGACAAGAGAGAGCTGAATCAGCTTTCACTACCCACAGAAATACATGAAGCATGTGGTAGGCTGTCCCTGGATCTATAGCATTACCATCTTGCAGAGAAATTTAGAGAGAATAAGGATGGACTGTGGATAGTCCTGTTGTCTGTTCCTCTGAACTAGCAAAGATGCTCTTGGATCAGCTGTGCATCAGCTGATCGGGCACTCGTGTGTGTGTGTGTCCAGGGATGTGTTTTATGAGGTGCTTCGAGAGTGGGAAGATCGCCATGAGGAGCCTGGCTGGGATTTTGAGAAGGGCTTGGGCAGCAGGATCAGGTAGGTGCTCACGCACGCTGGTCACATTGTCTGTCTTGCTTCCAGCTGTGAGCAGCTTAGTGGTGCTTGGGTAGCTGATAGGAGGAAGGCTTTTCCTCCATTCCTTTCATCCCAGAGTGTTACCTTCTCTCCTTAATCTCTCCCATTATTGCCAACTCTGCCTCTACTCAAAAGGGATTTGTCTCTAGCTCCTTCCACTCAGAAATGACTCATACTTGTTCTGTGATGGCAAATGCTTAGAAAAATGCAAAACTCTTATTCCAGGTTGCTTGAGTGTGGGCCTAAGTCTCACTGGTTAGACCATTTTCAACCTCCATTTTCTCCATGGTTTAGTTTGGCAATTCTGAGAACTTTGCATAGCTAGATAGTTAATGCAGAAAGAATACTCTCTGCCACTGATCTGCCTTCACACTGGTCATGAAGTTCAGTGGTGCACAGTGTAGACCAAAGATTAGAGGGGTGGTATTATCTCTAAGTTTGGTTAAGTGTATCTCTAGCCTTTGAGGGATCTTGTTGCTGAGGAGAGTGTCCCTTACCTCTTCTGTGGCAAAGGTCTGCTCAAGCCCCTCATAAAGGGCTGAAAGGCCCAAGGATTGGCCTGTTCATTCAGACCTTTCTCCCTGCTTCCTCCTTTGCTCACACTCCATTCCTGTCTCTTGTCCTCAGAGCCATGATGGGTCAACTCTCTGCAGCCTGCAGCCACAGCCATTTTGTTCGGCTTTTCCAGAAACAACTTCTCCAGGTAATAGCCCCAGCAAGAGATTATTCTACAGTGGACAGTAGTAGGTGGTATAGGCTGCCAGGTAATGGCTGGCACTTTGGGTTAGTGGGAATAGCCAGGCAGGTCCTGGGCTGGCATATGATAAGAATTCTGCTCCTTGGCTGGTGGTTGAAACTTGGACAGCCAGAGCGGAGCCGGAGTGCCCTCTCATATACCCTGCAGCCCAGCCTTCCTTCAGACTTTACCATTTCCATGCCCTTGGTTTGTGCTGTAGTGGAAAGAGCATGGGCTTAGGACTCAGGCCTGGTTTCAAATCCTAGCTCTAGTGACCCTAAGCAAGTGTTTAACCTTTGAGTTTCAGTTTCTTTGCCTGAAAATAAGAATATAATCCCTACCTGGAAGAATGATCTATGGCCCCTGAAAACAGTGCTGGCATTCCATAAATGTTCATTACTTCCTCCTCTATTTTTCAGTCCTTCTTTCCAGAAAAAGTTACTGGTTTTTCAACTTCTCTCCTTCCCCCACCCCAGATGTGTCAGAGCCCTGGTGGTGCTGGTGGTACTGTCTTGGGTGAGGCTCCAGATGTGTTAAACATGCTCGGAGCTGACAAGCTGGGGCGGTTGCGGCGACTGCAGGAAAGGCTTGTGGCCCCTCAGAGCAGCGGTGGGCCCTGCCCACCGCCCAGCTTCCCAGGCTGTCAGGGCTTCTTCAGGGATTTCATCCTGAGTGCAAGCAGGTAAAGGCCCCCTGTGTCTTCAGGGAGGGGCAGAGGCCAGGAGAGGTCTGTTTTCCCGAAAGGGCAGACAGTTGTTCTCCCTTCTTTCCCTGGAAGGTAACAGGGTGGGCCTGGGGGACATCTGGCTCCTAGATCACACTTCCTGCCTCCATTTCCCTCCTCATTCTTTTACCCTCTTATGTAACTTCATTGCCCCTTGGCTTCCCTTCTCTACCTGCTGAACCTTTCTGTCTCGAGCACCTCTTCTCTATTCTGCTTCTTCCTACACCTCTTCCAGTGCGTTGTTTGTTTGTTTGTTTGTTTCTTGTTTGGTCCCCACCTCAGCTTCCAGTTTAATCAGCATCTCATGGATAGTCTGAGTTTGGAGATTCGGGAGCTCAATGGCCTTGCCCTGCCACAGCCTGAGCCCAGTGATGAGGAGGAGGAGCCAGATGCGGACTGGCAGGTTGGAGAGCCGACCAAGGGGGATGACAGGATTCTGCCTTAGGAGGGAGGTGTTATGTTCAAGGAGAACTTTGTAACCAGATTTGGAATTGTTCTAGAAGACATACTTTAGGTCTTTTCCTCTCTGATCCCATGCAGGGTGAACGGAGGCAGTTTACTATGGTTCTGCTCAGCCTGAGGCTTCTGGCTAAATTCCTGGGCTTTGTGGCTTTCCTGCCATACCGGGGGCCTGAACCACCCCCGACCCGGGAGCTCCAGGACTCCATTCTGGCCCTGAGGAGCCAGGTGAATGGGGGCCCTGGTAAGGAGGGAGCTGGGAGAAGCTTCAAGGCACTAGAGAAAAGGTCCCCCAGGCCTGTCTGCTGACAGAGCACTGTTCACCAGGTGCCACCTGCCCTGGACGTGCGGGCTCTGCTGCATCAGGGGTTGCGGGCCCGCCGAGCGGTGCTCACTGTGCCCTGGCTGGTGGAGTTCCTTTCCCTTGCTGACCACATTGTTCCCATGCTGGACTATTACCGCAGCATCTTCACTCTCCTGCTGCACCTACATCGGTGAGTGGAGAAGAGGCGAGGCTTGGAAAAAGGGTGTGTGAGAAGGGCATTGAGGCTGCTGGTGATGAAGAGGGCTGAGCAGCCTGGGCCTCCTGTGCAGCACCGCAGCTGTAATCTGCCCACAGTGGAGAGGCAGGATTTGACCCACAAGAAAGACAGTGGGCAACTATTTGTACTTTCATGGGCCCTTTTCTATTCCTGCATTTTTTTTCTCAGCCCAGCTGAGAGGGAGCACAGATCGGGAGGGACTGTGAGGAGGTTCTGGCCACCTCCACGGTAGCAGTCCCTTTTACGTCTGCACTTGAGAATTACCTTCCCAGTGATAGCTTTCTTTTACTCTGTTCCATTTCTTTCTTGCCACAAATTCAGCTCACGTCTCATTTGCCTTTTAGAAGCTTGGTCTTGTCAAAAGAAAGTGAAGGGGAGATGTGTTTCCTGAACAAGCTGCTGCTGCTTGCTGTTCTGGGCTGGCTTTTCCAGGTTGGCGGAGTGAGGGTACCAACTGGGGAAGTGGAGGGGCAGCTGCAGTGGCTGGAGACAGGGAACAGGAGAATGTCTGAGTCTGACCAAGTTCAGGGCCCTATGATGAAGGGTCAGAGGGGATAAGGGAGTTACCATTTTCAGAAGAACGTTACTTTGAACCTGGTGCCTAAGCCCTGGAACCATGATAGGAGGCATGATGAATCTAAGGTGCTGATGGAGCTTGCACTGCCCTGATGTCTTGCCAGATTCCCACTGTCCCTGAGGATCTCTTCTTTCTGGAAGAGGGTCATGTCTTTGAAGTGGACACTGTAGCTTCAGAGCATGGCTTGGTAAGTGTTGGGGTCCAGCCAGAGCAAAGGGAACCCCAGGAATGTAGGAGGCAGGCCATCTAGGGTGACCCAGCAGGAGACAGCCAGGATGGAGGCTAAACTCTTACATGGCTGTCCCGTGTCTGGCATGCTGGGAAGACAGAAAAGCCTGCCTGCCTTCCCAGTGTGGCCTGTTCTCTTCCCCAGGATGGCATGCCAGTGGTGGACCAGCACCTGCTCTACACCTGCTGCCCTTATATCGGTGAGGACACTGCTGTCCCCAGCCCAGAGGGTCCTCATCCTTGGCCTGTCCTTTCATGAGTAGCCGAAAGGCATTCCATGGGCTGACACCCTAATATGCTGTTCTGTTCTTAGGCGCTCCCTGGTAACCCTGGCCTCTTTAAGCTTCTGTGGAGTAGTCTAAGATGCTTGGTGGGGTGGGGCTGGTTTTGGAATTAATCACTCTGGCTTCCCTGATGCAGGAGAACTCCGCAAACTGCTTGCTTCATGGGTATCAGGCAGCAGTGGTCGAAGTGGGGGCTTCGTGAGGAAAATCACCCCCACCACCACCACTGGCCTGGGAGCCCAGCCTCCTCAGAGCCCCCAGGGCCTGCAGGTAAGGGGCTGGGGGAGGCCGGGGGGCCACCCTGGGAAAAGGAAGGGAGCCGTTCACTGCACTGCTTCTGCCTCCCCACAGGCACAGCTGGCTCAAGCCTTTTTCCATAACCAGCCACCCTCCCTGCGCAGGACTGTGGAGTTTGTGGCAGAGAGGATTGGCTCTAACTGTGTCAAACACATCAAGTGAGCGTGGGTTGAGGGGACTGGGAATGGAGGGGAGGTAGAGGGTCCGGTCCCATTCCCTTACCATCCCTCGTGTCAACCCCCAGCACCTTGTTGCCACACTGAGGAAAGTCAGTTGGGGAGTTGAAATTGCTGAAATTGCTCTTGATTCAAAATTCTTTGAAGTTCCTTCTAACCAGGTTTCTCAAGTTTGCAGCACTTTCTGATTTGACCCTTCTAACTACCTCCAAACCTTGTGTCCCTGCTGCAGGGCCACTCTGGTGGCAGATCTGGTACACCAGGCAGAGTCGCTTCTTCAGGAGCAGCTGGTGGCACAGGGACAGGAAGGGGGAGATCCAGCCCAGCTGTTGGAGATCTTGTATTCACATCTGTGTCCCCACGGGGCCCAGGCACTGAGCCAGGGAAGGGAGTAAGAGACACCAGTCTATTTGGACCCTCTCCTCTCTGCTTTTATTTTTCTGACCTATTTCCTCTTTTATACTCAGCTCCTTTATTCCATGTCCTCTCCCCACCCTTCCTTTCATTCTTTTGCCTACATAGGCTCATATATTTGGCTTTAGGGTTTTGGGGATGCAGAGTCCAAAGCTGAAGTGGAAGAGCGGGTGGATGGCTGTGGCTGTGGCATTCCCCCTCGCATCTGGGTGGGGACTCAGCTGATGGGTGTGCTCAGCACAGTTCCTTCTGTAAGCCAGGCTGAAATGCCTAGACATCACCGACCTCCTCTGCCTCCTGGCAGGTTCTGCCAACAGAAGAGCCCTGCTGCCGTGCGGGCACTGCTTCCCGAGGAGACCCCAGCAGCTGTACGTAGGAAGGAGGGCTGGAGCTGGTGGGCTGGGCGGTTGCTGATGGGCGAGGTGTGCGGCGAGGTCCTGTGCGCACAAACGTGCGTGTGAGGCCCCGCTGCCGTCGGTGGGGCAGTGCTTCACGTGGGCGCTCATCATCCCCAGCCCTCCCGACCTTGCGGTCCTCCTGTCACAGGTCCTAAGCAGCGCAGAGAACATAGCTGTGGGGCTTGCAACAGAGAAAGCCTGTGCTTGGTTGTCGGCCAACATCACAGGTAAGGGCCAGGAGCGTGGCTGGCCAAGTTTTGCAAAAGTGGACTGCAGGAAGTCGGAGGCCATGTGGGGACACGGGACTCAGCACCAGCTGGAGACGGCGAAGGCCGAGGGTCAGTGGTGAGACTGTGCAGTGCTGCTCTGGTGACCTTTCTGCTATTCTCCCCGACCCACAGCGCTGATCAGGAGAGAGGTGAAGGCAGCAGTGAGTCGCACACTTCGAGCCCAGGGTCCTGAACCAGCTGTCCGGGGGGAGCGGAGGGGCTGCTCCCGTGCCTGTGAGCACCATGCTCCCCTCCCCTCCCACCTCATCTCCGAGATAAAAGTACACAGCTCCCCTATCCCTTCGGCTCCCCCCACCCGCTCTTTCTTGGCCTCCCTCCTTTCTCACATCTGCTCCAGTATGTGTGGCAGCTTTCCGTGGTGTCCGCTAGTTCCTGTTTCGAGCATTACTGAATGGGATTAGGTAGGGCAGAGCCGAAGAGAATGGTGTCCTAATTGCTCTTCTCTGAACCACCCACAAGGGTGAGAGGGGAAGAGGGTAGATACAAACATTTTTGTTGAAATATGAAGTACCCAGATGTTGAGGGGAAGGAAGTGGTGAAAGGCTGTCTGGTGTAGTAGGAAAGTCTCTAAGGAGGCAGCCACCCAGTATTGAGATAGGAATTCAGAACTGTTCTGTGTGAGATGTGATGCTTAGTTAGTTACAGGCAGTAAGAATAAACCAGTGCTCGATTAAAAAAAATTTAGGCACTAATTTTTGGCAGTTGGATTTGGTCCATGGGCTGTTTGGACCAAATCCAACCTGCCGCTTGTGTCTGTCAATGAAGTTAAGGAGACACAGCCACGCTCGTTCATTTACAAATTGTCTAGGGCTGCTTTCCTGCCCCGTCAGCAGAGTTGAGTAGTAGGGCAGAGAGACCTTGTGGCCTGTTTGACCATGGGCTCCGATAGGAGAACAGGAGGAAAGATTTGGCCCAGGGACTAAGGAGGAATGACTAAAATGGGATAGTTATATAGGAGGGAGAAGAAAGTATGTAGGAGTATATAGGAGAAGAAATGGGCCCTGAGCTACCGGTTTTCAACATGCAGAAAATTTCTGTACCAAAACCTCTACTCTCCTAAGATGAGCAGAGAAGCCCAAGGGATATACTAGGACATGTGTGCAGTAGGATGGTTCCCCTAAATGCTTTTAGCATGAGATGTTCTCTGGGATTTGGCCAGGTATGGCTTTGTCCCAAGACAAGTGACATCTCTTGGGCTATTTGGCAGAACGTTGTCCCTGAGCTTACCTGCTCCATCTGTTCCTGTGTTGTCCACTTGGTTGCTTCTCCCAGCTGTGCTGTCCTGCCCAAGCCCCAAGTCTAATGGCACCTTGGCCCAGTCTGTTCACCGCAGGGACCCCGTCTTCGCGCTCCTTGCGCCTCCCCCCACTGGCTGACCTCCCCCCCTGCAGCCACGCTCTCTGTGGCGTCGTGGGCCCCACCTGCTGTGGTCTCATGTGCCCCTGCCCTGCTCTCCCCAGGATGTACTCTCTCTGGCCGCAGGGCCCCGGGCCCCTGAGGAGGGAGTTTCCCCGGAGCATCTGGAGCAGCTCCTAGGCCAGCTGGGCCAGACACTGCGGTGCCGCCAGGTGAGATGTGGCAGATGCTCTCCTTGTGTGTCTGTGTGCCTAGCCTAATAACCAGAGCTGCCCTGGTCAGGGCTGCTGTCCTAAAGAGGTGCTAACATCCAGGGTCTCCCTGCTTTTCCCCCCCAGTTCCTGTGCCCACCTGCTGAGCAGCATCTGGCAAAGTGCTCTGTGGAGTTAGCGTCCCTCCTCGGTATGGCTCCTTTCCATCCTGTCACTCCCCCAGACCTCAGGATTGGGTATAAGCAAGATTAGAAACACACACCTTTACCTTTTTTCTGCTTCCAGGAGCTGACTTGGTGGCCTGGCCTCCATAATTAAAGCTTGGCTTTCCTCTGTTCCCATAGTTGCAGACCAGATTCCTGTCCTAGGGCCCCTGGCACAGCACCGGCTGGAGAGAGGGCAAGTTCGAAGGCTCCTACTTGTGCTGCTATCCCTATGGAAGGACGACTTTCAGGTGCCAGTCCCTCTGCAGCTACTGCTGCGCCCAAGAAATGTGGGGCTCCTGGCAGACACTCGGCCGAGGGAGGTGAGCTTTTGATTTTGAGATCGGGGGTTGGGGAATGGAGGCAGGTGGGCTTCTTAGCCCCCCCGAGTCATGTTCTTACATCCTTTAGTTCCCCTAATCTGGCAGCTGAACTCCATGAATCTCAGGTCTCCTCAGCAGCTCTGTCCTTTGTAGCGGTAAGGGTCACTATGCAGGCCTTTTAGCCGCCCTGACCTTCTCCCCCGTGTGTGTTGCAGTGGGACCTGCTTCTGTTCTTGCTCCGGGAGCTGGTAGAGAAAGGTCTGATGGGACGGATGGAGATAGAGGCCTGCCTGGGCAGCCTCCATGAGGCCCAGTGGCCAGAGGTAAGAAGTCCTCGTCGCCTCTTACCGGAGAGAGAAGAGGTATCATATGCCCCTTTTATCTTGAAAGGGGGCAAGAGAAAGGGCCTGGCACTCTTAAGACCTTCCCAAAGCTCAGTGGATTTTGTTAAGTGTCTCCATGACCACCCTGAGATGGGGCAGCTGCTCTGGTGGCCTTCACACTTGAGTAGCTATTGTATGAAAGACTGTCATCAGTGGAGGAAAGGAAGATGGAAAATGGGTAGTTGGTAGCATGACATAGTGAAGATATATGGCTCTTAAATTCAGAATTACCTGGGTTTTAATCAGAGCTAGTACTTAAGGTTACTGTGATTTAGGGAAAATTAACCTTCGTTTCTTCATCCGCAAAATGGGAATAATTTATACTTCATAGACTTGGCAAGATGAGATAATATGCAATCAAGTACTCAGTAGGTAGTGGTAAGTACTCACTAGGTGGTTCGGAGCCTCCTGCCACAGTTCACTCCCCCTGCTGGAACTTGAGCATCCCAGAGTACTAACGGGACAAGGTTTCAGGTCATTTCAGTATAAAGGCCATTGGGAAAATACAGCTAGGGTTTGATATTTGAAACTGATTTTTAGTAGAAAGGATGAGCCAGCCAGAATTATGTCTGCTGCTTCTGTCATCTTTCTGTTTATTCCAGGACTTTGCTGAAGAATTAGCAACACTGTTCAACCTGTTTCTAGCTGAGCCCCACATGCCAGAACTCCAGCTAAGAGCTTGTGAGCTGGTGCAGCCAAACCGGGGGACTGTGCTGGCCCAGAGCTAGGGCGGGAAGTGGCCCTGCCTTGGGTGTCCCCTCGGAATGCCTGAGTCCCGCCTGACTGTGCCGCCCCAGGTGCCCACTGCTGCCCTTGCTGGGGTGGGAGGAGCTGAGTCTAATCAGGCTTCCTCCTCACATGTGAAGGAAGTGAGCGGCTGCCTGGCCTCCCACTGACTGCAGGCTCACTGCTGTGAGTCTTGGAGGATGGAGGGTTCCCCTGATCAGGATTATGGTGGAAAAGCTGAGACTCCAGTCCTGGAGCAGAAGAGTTGGTGTTTATTACGATACAAAATGAAATGATGTGTATGGGTTTGTCGACATGGGATTTGAGCCCCACTTGCTGCTATCCCAGCATTTCCTAAAACGTGGTTTGGGAAATCATGAGAGGCTAATGACTTCAGCTTAACTTGTGAGTAAACTTAAAACTTGAATCTTGAGAGTCTACATTTTCTTACCAGCAGGATCTGGACTGCCATCTCCTTATAAATGTACAACATATGAAGTAGGGGTCACCTGACAGAAACCTTTTACCCTGCCTTCAGGCCTGTGCAGGCAATTCTCAATCCTAACAACAACTCCATCAGGGGCCAAGCACAGGCAGAACATTAGAGCTTTTTAAAATAAACAGTTCT
Source organism: Manis pentadactyla (assembly GCF_030020395.1). Taxonomy (NCBI): domain Eukaryota; kingdom Metazoa; phylum Chordata; class Mammalia; order Pholidota; family Manidae; genus Manis; species Manis pentadactyla. Next base: position 92,041,183 of record NC_080029.1, on the reverse strand, counting down.
CTTCACCAAGGGCTTCATGTCTAGTTATTTTCACCTGACTCTTCCCTGTAGAAGGCTGTAGTCTCAGAGAGGCTTGGAGGTAGGTGGGCATTGATAGGGCAGAGCTGTATTAGTGGCTTGGTCACTTAGCAATGCCTAAATGTTCCATCAAGTGAGACCCTGCCAGCCAGAGAGCCTGAGGCCCTGTTAATTCCTTGCCAGCAGTACTGAATTCTGTGCAACTTCTTTAAAATTCAGGATTAAGTGCAAAGTTTCCACTTACCAGATACTTCATACTGAACCAGATGGTGGGGATGCTTATTAGTGTTGGATTTAGTTCTGAACAAAAGCATTCTAAATGTCTGTAAGTGACCCTTGATGATGTATATTATGTTTACTCCTGTAAAATGCATGGGTTTCCTACTTAGGCAGGCGGTACAGAGATTCAGGCTCTGTTGTGGAAAGAAGGGTATTGAGTGAACTGAAAAATCTTGTCTGTGCCTATGTGTGTATTTCTTGGGGCAAAAGCTCATAGCTGTCAGAAGCCTCTGACCCAAGGAAGGGCAAGATTCTCTTGGCCTTGAGGGGTTGCTGTGTGACCTTAGTAAAGCCAGTGGGGAGCCCTCACAGTAAGTTTATCACAGAATCCACAGTGGGGGTGTCTGTCACCACTTTGTGATCCTGATTCCACCCAGTCAGGCTGTGCCTTTCTTGCCCTCTACTCATTGTTTCACAAGTGTCTGCATCTGAAACTTTTTTCATCTCTTCATTTTCAAAGACCTTCATGCTTTAAATCCAATTTATGCTACAGCAAATTCAGCAAGTTCTGAATGGGAACTAAAACAGTTTTAAGCAATATTTTATCTTTCTACACCCATTAGGGATGGCTGAGTGAAAGCACTGTACCTGGAAGATGACCCCAAGGTAAGCAGCACCTTCAGCCGCCCGGGCTCAGTGCGAGGTGGGCAGGCAGACAGAGAGCAGAGGAAAGCCTGAAGCCCCAAGGATGCTGGCTTAAAGCCCACTCAGTTAAGCTTAGCATGAGCCCAGTTGAGGACACGTAATGCTGACCTGTGTGAACCCTAATGGCTTGCTGTAGGCAGTAAGCTAACAGGAGACAGGCAGCTAATCAGCTAGTGAACAAAGTGCCTTTCTGTAGGTCTGCTCTCTACTAATTGCCTAAAACAGTGAATTCCAAAGCCTCAGGATCACCTGGGGCTTCCTAGTACCACCAATATGTGGGCCCCACCCCAGGCCTATCAAATCAGAAACAGGGTGGGTTTGTTTTTCAAATTGTTTATCAAATCAAAACCCAGCCTTGGGTGTAGCAAAGTCCTTCAGGTGATTCTGATACACTGGGAAGTTCTGAGAACCCACCTGCCTAAACCAAAATCTGACTTCATCATGATCATTTAGATCCAGGTGCCTGGATTACCTTTGATGTTTTGAATTTGCTACCCAATCAGCCTCAATCAATATTATTTAGATTGCTGGCTCACAGGCCGGACGTGTGGCTTTTCTAGGTCGCATCTGGGCTATCATGTTCAGAGTCCCATTGCTGGCTCTGCCTCAGAAGCCCCAGAGGAGCACACCTGTTGAAGAGCTTCCTTTCAGGGGACTGGTCACTGTCGGGTGTGGCAGTGACTGTTCTGGAATCCTCATGTTCATATTGGGACCACAGCTGGCCATAGATGGACTACTTATGTGCAGAGCAGTGCCAAGCTCATGGGAACCATTCGGTGCACACAGGGAACCTGTTTGGCTTAAAACTGGACTGTAGTTACTGCCATCATGGCCTGCAGGCTAAATTCTGAGCTCAAATGACACACTTAGGCTATCTCAGGGTAGTCTTCACTAATTAAAAGCACACAATGGACTTTTAATTTGCAGGTGTTCTGACCTTTTCAATCCATAATCATATTTATATGAAAAGAGATGGGAGTACATAAATAGGGCATTAAACATATCAAGTGTCACCAAGAAAAACAACCAGAAAATTAAGTTTAAAAATAAAAGCAATTTTAAGATTTCAATCAATAATACATAAATAACCTGATCTGAGATAAGAGAAAAAAAAAATCCTGCAAACATGTTTAGAAATTAAATCTCTGCTGTACTATACAGAAACTTACCTTTCCACATCTTTCTCATCCCCATATAATCACCCTCTGCCACCAAAAACTCTGGGTGCCAGAAAGGAAGCTGGGAGTTTCTCCCACTCCCAGGTAACTACGGAATCCTTCAAGCTCAGCCAGGCTAAGATGCAAGCCACCTAAACCCATCTCCACCAGCCCTGGAAGAGGCGGGGCCACAGCAGCAGCATAGAGAGCTTGAGAGACCACTGGAGGTGGGACAAAGGCCCTGAGTGAGGTACGGAATGGAACTGGGCTTCCTCCTAACAAACCACTTACCTCCTCCAGGAGTACCACCTTCAAAAGATAATTTTTCATCTCTGAAACTCCTCCCACTTTCACAGCACCCCTCAGTCCTCCTCACAGAGCCAGGCCCTGACCCCAAATCTGTCTAACCTGCTTCTACAGTGGTCTTCCCATTCTGCTGAGCTCCAGAGGTGGCTCCATGACAGCCCTGCTCAGTACCCCTGCCTGAGGCAGAGACCCCAGTGTCCTCTCCTGTGAGGGAAAGGAATGGGGGAAGCAGACATTAATACCAAAGCATTTTGTAAAAATTCAAGGAGGAGAAACGATTCTTAAACAATGTTCTGATTTGTGCAGTGGTTTTTTAAAGCCATTTTCCTGTTTTGGTATTTTCTAACGCTCTTTCCCACAGTGGAGCTGAATGCTGGATGGAGGCAGATTCTGAGCAGAGTCTTGGCCAGTGGCTTCCTGCTTCCATACCAATCAGACGGTTGGGGCAAAATAAGGAAGCACCATGCCCAAGCACTGCAGTCTCCCAGCCTTGCTGGCTGTGTCCAATCCTGGTCCTTGGTCAGCTTGTGCGCCATAAGGCTCCAGAGGTGGAAAAGGCAGCTGAGAAATCCAAAAAGGTGAGTTGAGCTTCATTCCCTCTGGATGGCTGGGGCCAGGAGGTCAGGCCCCATAGCTCTGCTGAGGTGCAGGCTGTGACCAAGGGCTGACTGGGCTCTGGCCACTCGGGGCTCCATGCTTGCTGCCAGACTGCCCATGGCAGATCGCCTCGGCTCTTGTTGCGTCTGGGCACAGAGAGTAACAAGCTGCCCCAGCTTCACTGGAAGGTCCCCGGCCTGCACCATCCTGACAGTGAGATGCTAACTACCAAGGAAGGAAGCCAGTCTGGCTATGACCAGTGGCTGCTGTTTGATGAAGGAGCTTAGAAGCTGAGGAGGGAAGCCTGGAGCCCCAAGTTCTACCTGAAATAAAGCAGAGGGAAGATCTAAGGGTGCAAGTAGACCTGAGAATGGGTCAGCACACGCTTTAGCCACAAGCAGCCATCCAGGCTGTCATGATGGGAGAAACTCCTCAGACTGTTTACAGGGCCCTGGGCTCTGCTGTTCAGATCTGGACATCGGCTTCACCTCCAGATGACAAAGTACCTGGGGAAACTGGGAGTGGAGAGCCAAACCGAATGGGTCATACTCTCTGCTCTGCTAAGGCTGCTGCTTCTGCTTTGCAATGGCTCATCCACCTCCTGTGGACCCTGAAACAGCCAATAGAGGTGGCAGCTTCAGAGAGTACTGATTACCTGTCTCCTTCTTTGCTGATCACCCAACTCCCCTTACTGTGACCCTGACCCTGCCTGCGGCTCTCAGGCCAGAGGATCTGGGCACTGAGGGTGTTGAGCAGCCAAACAAAAACTCCTGTGGACTGTGGGATCAAATCAAGGTGTCCTGTGAGTCCAGCTACACAAGATGTGTCACCTGGGCCAGGTAGATGACTCTGGTGGTCTCCTTCCCTTCCACTGTGAGGGGTTGCAGGATCCAAGCACTCGGCAGTATCTCCCCTCGGATCATCTCTCTGCTGGGTCTCGGCATGAATATGTCATACACAGACTGAGCTGCCATGACAGACAGGTGCCCCTGGGGACAAAGAAGGATATCAAACAGGCTGTAGCACAGTCAGTACTGCAGATGGCAACTCTGGGACCCCCTGCCCCCACCCCCCTCCCAGCTGGCCCTCCTACCCCCAGAGGGCCTGATGCCCACAAAGACTGCTTCTCACAACGCTCCAGCCCAAATTTCCCTACAATATCTTTACCACCAGCAAGGCAGGCACCTCTTTGGCTTCCACGCAGACACAACAGAAATCCCGTGGCTGCTTCAGTGCACACAGGGCAGTACTGCACACCAAATACACTGGAGGGTCAGGATGGGGAGAGTCAGATGTGGATAGACCTAGTGCTAAATCCTTCCTGACTTAGGAGCCCCTCCAACACCCTATCATTCTGTAACCTGACAGCCAGCAGGACCTGGTACCCCTGGGGACAGAGCATTGTGAGTCCTGCCTATGTGATGTGTGTCACATCGACAGGATACTTGAATGCAGCCAGTATCATGGTAGGCACCTGGACCAGCCTTCAAGTTACCCTCATCCCCACCCAGCTGGCCCTCCTTCCCCTAGAAACTGCTTCTCCCAACACTAGCCCAAGCTCTTCCCTGCCAGCAAGGCTGGCAGCCTGAATGATCCAGAAGCAGCCTCCAACCCTGGTACCCCTGTTCTCTGGGCTCACCCAGGTTGATGTTTTTGGTCACCCGCTGATGCAGCCTCGCCGTCTGAATGGGTTTGTGGTACAGGGGCCACAGGGTGGGGTCACTTACAGCTGCCCACACGTGAGAGAGCGGCTGGGACACGATGCCTGCCCCCAGGAAGCCATGCCGAGTAGAAGAAAATGTTTTGTAGTAAAGCTGCACCTCCTGTTCCTTACCCTGATAGCTAGGGAAATAGCAAAGATGGGGCAGAGGAGGAGGAGGTGAAAACCGGGTTCCAGGGTCACAGAGGAGGTGCCCAGGGCCTCAAGAAAGCTGAGGTGGAGAAGAACAGGAGAAGAGAAGGTTAGCAGGACAACAGCGTGAGAACATGATGCCATTTAAAGGAACTTACTTCCAGCCCGCTGCTGCCTGGTGGCTGAAGAGGTTATGCAGATTATCTGAGCAAGCAGCCATCACCTAGGGACACAGAGACCACAGCCAAATTAGCGGGCATGGTACAAACAGGACCCTTAGATTAGTCCCTTGGGCCAGCATTTACTGACTTCCCCTTTTATTGAGATGGAGAGCCACTGAGGAAGCCCCTGTCAGACTGGCTGGCTCTCATGTGTCTTGTTCTTCCCCTCCTGACTGCCTCCGCTCGGAGCAGAGGTCTGCTAAAGGAAATGTGGGACAAGTGGAGCAGTTCCTCACATCAGCCATAGCGTTGTCCACAATGTGCTTGGCCAAATCCTGGTAGGAGGAGAAGCAGGTCCCCATGCTGGACTGGCTGGATGGAGAACAGCAACTACCCAGGGAGGCTCTGTGGCCTACAATAAACAGGTGGAGGCATCAGGACCGCATAAGCAGGAGGGCCTCAGCACAGCAACAGTCTCCTGCAGGACAGTGACTTGAGGCAGATAACCTCAGGCCAGTGACTCCCTAGGATCTAGCAGATGTCAGCCCCCAAAATCCCCAAAGTACAAAGGTGGCTATTCCCGCTTCCCCCCCAACTCACTGTAGGCTAAGCTCTTCCAGGAGGACCCAGCCAGAATCAGGTGACTATTCCTCACTGCAGAACGGTCTTGTACATCCCCTATCCAGGAGTCTCTGGAGTCAGGCAAGTGCATGTTCCCCTGCAGAATGGAAGATGCTCAGGACCAGAGCAGAGGAGGAGGGAGAAAGGTGAGTGCCAGAAAGCCAGTGTAGTATTATCCTCTGCCTCTGAACTGCACCAACAGCTTTCAACCTAAAGGCTCCATGGAAAAGATCTTCCCTATTGGGATTACAGGAGGCCGGATGCCCCTGAGAAGTCAACAGCCATAGATACCAGCTGCTGGACAGTCTCTCCTTGCCCTTCAAGCCACAGGCTCAGAGGTAGCAGCATGTAGGAGAATTCCAACAGAGATCAGAATGAATGGGGTCTAGGATGGCTGTGGCGGCTGTCTGCACCATTGTGCAACAGAAACAGGGCCATGGCTGGAGCTGGGTTTAGTGTGGGTAGCAAATAAAGCCCGAGTGGGAGGTGGAAGGGGAGGAAAAGCAACAGGCTGTGAAAACCTTGCCCTTTGGTGCCGGCCCCAGGTTCAGCAGAGAAGCCACAGGTTCTAATTTGGGACCAGATGAGGATGATCGTTTGGATCTGCAATGTGATCACCCCACATTTACCTCAGCCACCTCCTCAGTGACACAACCCCTGACCTCTCCTGGACCTAACAGGTAGCCACTCTTCTGCTGCTATCATCAGTTCCTAGTTTATCGCTACTTTAAAGGCAAGAGGTGAACAGAGACACTTCTATCTCCATCCTTGCTACCTCTTCTCTTACTCCAACATAGAAGTGGTCTCTCCACTTCAGGCAGGTCCCTCTGCCTCCAACTGAAATCTCGTGACACCTTCTTAGGGCCCTTTCACTACTGACTCTCTTCACTTGTTGCCTCCATCTCTCACTGTTCACTGTCCTTCCTATTAGTGTGTGAGCATGCAAAAATCTATCACAACTTTAAAAACCTTCCTCTCCAGGTGTCTACTCTCCGACCTTTCACATATAAGCTCACTGAAGTGATTGCCACCATTTATCATCTCCCACTGCTCACTCCTTTCTGAACCCACTCACATCTAGCATTTGCCTCACTGCTCCACCAAGCAGCAATTTCCAAGGTACCCATCATGTCCATGTGTCTGGATCTGATGAGCAGCTCACAGTACTCATTTCACTGAGCCTCTCTGCATGCTTTGACTCTGCCAGCCCTCTCCCTTGCACCTGAGATAGTCTCTTCCCAAGTCTACTTCCTTCTGTAGCAGGTGCTTCCTCCCAGTTTCTTTTGATAGCACATCCTTTTCAAACATAAGTGGATATTTTGGAAGTCTTTCAAGACTTAGTCCTAGGCCCTTTTTTCTCCCTCAATAATGTCCTGGGACATATGGTACACTGATGACATCTCACAATAACCAGCAATGGATTATTCAATAAATATTGCTGAAATGTGAAAAAAAAAAAGGTTACATCAGAGACCCTTTTCATACATTGTGCCAAAATTAATTCCTTATGCTTTTTGGCTCAAAAATATATGCTGTGGGACAGAATTTATTATTATGAATTATAAACTGCAAGAAAATTTAAAGTGTTATAGTGGTGAAAGGCTTTCCTAAATGGCACAAAATCCAGAAGCCATGAGAGAAAAGACTGATAAAAACAAAACCACAGTAGGAGCCAAGATGGCAGCATGAGTAGAGCAGTGGAAATCTCCTCCCAAAACCACATATATTTTTGAAAATACAGCAAAGACAACTATTCCTAAAAGAGAGACCAGAAGACACAGGACAACAGCCAGACTACATCCACACCTGTGAGAACCCAGCACCTCGTGAAGGGGGTAAGATACAAGCCCCAGCCCAGCGGGACCTGAGAGCCCCTCACCCCAGCTCCCATCAGGAGAAGAGAAGTCGGAGCGGGGAGAGAGAGGGAGCCCAGGACTGCTAAACACCCAGCCCTAGCCATCCGCACCAGAGCGCAGACACAGTGCATACGTGGGGTGCTGGAAACTAGGGAAACAGGACAGTAAGACCTGTGAGCAGGTCCCCGCTGCCGGTGCCCTGGGGACAAAGAAAAGCGAGTGCTTTTTGAAAGTATTAAAGGGACAGGGACCTCACAGCTGGATGGAAGCGCCCTGGGAGACTTAGCCCAGGAGCTGGGAATCCCGGGGAACTCTGGGCACTCTAACTCCATGGGCAGCAGGGGAGCATGGGGGCCCCTCACAGAGATAACAACCTCCCGGCCGTTTCCCCTCTGACGTGGCTCCGCCATATCGGAGTAGCAGCCTGTGGCAGTCTAGGCCCACAATAACCACAGAGCTAAACTTCACAGCGGTCAGGCAAGAATCAGAAGCCCTGGCCGCGCGCAGCTACCCAGTACAAGCTGCTAGAGGTCGCTCTTCTCCCAGGAGAGGAAGGCCACAAACCAACAAGAAGGGACGTTCTCCCAGCCATCACTTGCGCCAGCTCCGCACAACTATCTCTATCGCCATGAAAAGGCAGAAATTGAGGCTGACCAAGATCACAGAGTCAACCCCTGAGAAGGAGATAGACCTAACCAGTCTTCCTGAAAAAGAATTGAAAATAAAAATCATAAATATGCTGATGGAGCTGCAGAGAAATATACAAGAGCTAAGGGATGACGTCCGGAGGGAGATTACAAAAGTGAAACAATCTCTGGAAGGGTTTATAAGCAGAATGGATAAGATGCAAGAGGCCATTGACGGAATACAAACCAGAGAACAGGAACGCATAGAAGCTGACGCAGAGAGAGAGAAAAGGATCTCCAGGAATGAAGCAATATTAAGAGAACTGTGTGACCAATCTAAAAGGAACAACATCAGCACTATATGGGTACCAGAAGAAGAAGAAGAGAGAAAAAGGGATAGCAAGTGTCTTTGAAGAAATAATTGCTGAAAACTTCCCCAAACTGGGGGAGGAAATAACCGATCAACCCATGGAAGTATGCAGAACTCCCAACAGAAGGGACCCAAGGAGGACAACACCAAGACACATAATAATTGAAATGGCAAAGATCAAGAACAAGGACAGAGTTTTAAAGGCAGCTAGAGAGAGGGAAAAAGGTCACCTACAAAGGAAAACCCATCAGGCTATCATCAGACTTCTCAACAGAAACCTTACAGGCCAGAAGAGAATGGCATGATATATTAAATGCAATGAAACAGAAGGGCCTTGAACGAAGAATACTGTATACAGCATGATTATCATTTGAATATGAAGGAGGGATTAAACAATTCCCAGACAAGAAAAAGCTGAGGGAATTTGCCTCCAAAAAACCACCTCTACAGGGTATTTTAGAGGGAATGTCATAGACGGGAGCATTCCTAAGACTAAACAGATGTCACCAGAGAAAATAAAATCACAGCAAAGAAAGCAGCGCAACAAAATATTAACTGAAGACAAAAAATAAAATCAACTACCCAAAAAAGGAGTTAAAGGAAACACAAAAGAGCACAGAATAAAACAACCAACATATAAAGAATGGAGGAGGAATAAGAAGGGAGAGAAGAAAAGAATCTCCAGACAGTGTATATAACAGCTCAATAAGTAAGCTAAGTTAGTTAGTAAGATACTAAAGAAGCTAACCTTGAACCTTTGGTAACCACGAATCTAAAGCCTGCAATGGCAATAAGTACATATCTTTCAATAGTCACCCTAAATGTAAATGGAATGAATGCACCAATCAAAAGACACAGAGTAATAGAATGGATAAAAAAGCAAGACCCATCTATATGCTGCTTACAACAAACTCACCTCAAACCCAAAGACATGCACAGACTAAAAGTCAAGGGATGGAAAAAGTTATTTCCTGCAAACAAGAGGGAGAAGAAAGCAGGTGTTGCAGTACAAGTATCAGACAAAACAGACTTCAAAACAAAGAAAGTAACGAGATAAAGAAGGACATTACATAATGATAAAGGGCTCAGTCCAACAAGAGGATATAAACATTATAAATATATATGCACCTAACACAGGAGCACCAGCATATGGGAAACAAATACTAACAGAACTAAAGGAGGAAATAGAATGCAATGCATTCATTTTAGGAGACGTCAACATGACACTCACCCCAAAGGATAGATCTACTGAACAGAAAATAACTAAGGACACGGAGGCACTGAACAACACACTAGAACAGAAGGACCTAATAGACATCTAAAGAACTCTACATCCAAAAGCAACAGGATATACATTCTTCTCAAGTGCACATGGAACATTCTCCAGAATAGACCACATACTAGGCCACAAAAAGAGCCTCAGTAAAATTCAAAAGATTGAAATTCTACCAACCAACTTTTCAGACCACAAAGGCATAAAACTAGAAATAAATTGTACAAAGAAAGCAAAAAGGCTCACAAACACATGGAGGCTTAACAACATGCTCCTAAAAATTAATGGATCAATGACCAAATTAAAATGGAGATCCAGCAATATATGGAAACAAACAACAACAACACAAAGCCCCAACTACTGTGGGTTACAGCAAAAGCACTCTTAAAAGGAAAGTATATAGCAATCCAGGCATATTTAAAGAAGGAAGAACAATACCAAATGAATGGTCTAATGTCACAATTATCGAAATTGGAAAAAGAAGAACAAATGAGGCCTAAGGTCAGCAGAAGGAGGGACATAATAAAGATCAGAGAAGAAATAAATAAAATTCAGAAGAATAAAACAATAGCAAAAATCAATGAAACCAAGAGCTGGTTCTTTGAGAAAATAAACAAAATAGATAAGCCTCTAGCCAGACTTATTAAGAGGAAAAGAGAGTCAACACACATCAACACAATCAGAAATGCGAAAGGAAAAATCACGACGGACCCCAGAGAAATACAAAGAATTATTAGAGAGTACTATGAAAACCTACATGCTAACAAGCTGGAAAACCTAGGAGAAATGGGCCACTTCCTAGAAAAACACAACCTTCCAAGACTGACCCAGAAAGAAACAGAAAATCTAAACACCAATTACCAGCACCAAAACTGAAGCGGAATTCAAAAAATTACCAAAGAACTAAACTCCCGGGCCAGATGGATTTACGTCGGAATTTTATCAGACATACAGAGAAGACATAATACCCATTCTCCTTAAAGTTTTCCAAAAAATAGAGGAGGAGGGGATACTCCCAAACTCATTCTATGAAGCCAACATCACCCTAATACCAAAACCAGGCAAAGACCCCACCAAAAAAGAAAACTACAGACCAATATCCCTGATGAATGTAGATGGAAAAATACTCAACAAAATATTAGCAAACCGAATTCAAAAATACATCAAAAGGATCACACACCACGACCAAGTGGGATTTATCCCAGGGATCCAAGGAAGGTACAACATTCGAAAATCGATCAACATCATCCACCACATCAACAAAAAGAAAGACAAAAACGACACGATCATCTCCATTGATGTGGAAAAAGCATTCGAAAAAATACATCCATTCATGATAAAAACTATCAACAAAATGGGTATAGAGGGCAAGTACCTCAACATAATAAAGGCCATATATGATAAACCCACAGCCAGCATCATACTGAACAGCAAGAAGCTGAAAGCTTTTCCTCTGAGTTCGGGAACAAGACAGGGATGCCCACTCTCCCCACTGTTATTCAGCACAGTACTGGAGGTCCTAGCCATGGCAATCAGACAAACAAAGAAATATAAGGAATCCAGATTGGTAAAGAAGAAGTCAAACTGTCACTATTTGCAGTTGACATGATATTGTACATAAAAAACCCTAAAGACTCCACTCCAAAACTACTAGAACTCATATCGGAATTCAGCAAAGTTGCAGGATACAAAATTAATACACAGAAATCTGTGGCTTTCCTATACACTAACAATAAACTTATAGAAACAGAAATCAGGAAAACAATTCCATTCACAATAGCATCAAAAATAATAAAATACCTAGGAATAAACCTAACCAAGGAAGTGAAAGACCTATACCCTGAAAACTATAAGACACTCTTAAGAGAAATTAAAGAGGTCACTAACAAATGGAAACTCATCCCATGCTCGTGGCTAGGAAGAATTAGTATTGTCAAAATGGCCATCCTGCCCAAAGCAATATACAGATTCGATGCAATCCCTATTAAACTACCAACAGCATTCTTCAATGAACTGGAACAAATAGTTTAAAAATTCATATGGAAACACCAAAGACCCCGCATAGCTAAAGCAATCCTGAGAAGGAAGAATAAATTGGGGGGGGGGGGGATGGATCTCACTCTGCAACTTCAAGCTCTACTACAAAGTCACAGTAATTAAGACAATTTGGTACTGGCACAAGAACAGAGCCACAGACCAATGGAACAGAATAGAGACTCAAAGCATTAACCCAAACATATATGGTCAACTAATATTCAATAAAGGGGCCATGGAAATACAATGGGGAAATGACGGTCTCTTCAACAGATGATGCTGGCAAAACTGGATAGCTACATGTAAGAGAATGAAACTGGATCACTATCTAACCCCATACACAAAAGTAAATTCAAATTGGATCAAAGACCTGAATGTAAGTCATGAAACCATAAAACTCTTAGAAAAAAAACATAAAAAAGCAAAAATCTCATGGACATAAACATGAGTGACTTTTTCATGAACATATCTTCCCGGGCAAGGAAACCAAAAGCAAAAATGAACAAGTGGGACTATATCAAGCTGAAAAGCTTCTGTGCAGCAAAGGACACCATAAATAGAACAAAAAAGTACCCTACAGTATGGGAGAATTTATTTGTAAATGACAAATCCGATAAAAGCTTGACATCCAAAATATATAAAGAGCTCACGCACCTCGACAAAGAAAAAGCAAATAATCCACTTAAAAAATGGGCAGAGGTACTGAACAGACAGTTCTCCAAAAAAGAAATTCAGATGGCCAACAGACACATGAAAAGATGCTCCACATCACTAGTTATCAGAGAAATGCAAATTAAAACCACAATGAGATATCACCTCACACCAGTAAGGATGGCTACCATCCAAAAGATAAACAACAACAAATGTTGGCGAGGTTGTGGAGAAAGGGGAACCCTCCTACACTGCTGGTGGGAATGTAAATTAGTTCAACCATTGTGGAAAGCAGTATGGAGGTTCCTCAAAATAATCAAAATAGATGTACCATTTGACCCAGGAATTCCACTTCTAGGAATTTACCCTAAGAATGCAGCACTGCAGTTTGAAAGACAGATGCACCCCTATGTTTATCGCAGCACTATTTACAATAGCCAAGAAATGGAAGCAACCTAAGTGCCCATCAGTAGATGAATGGATAAAGAAGATGTGGTAGGTATACACAATGGAATATTATTCAGCCATAAGAAGGAAACAAATCCTACCATTTGCAACAACATGGATGGAGCTAGAGGGTATTATGCTCAGTGAAATAAGCCAAGCGGAGGAAAACTGAAGGAACAAAACAGCAGCAGAATCACAGAACACAAGAATGGACTAACAGATACCAAAGGGAAAGAGACTGGGGAGAATGGAAGGGAGGGATAAGGGCAGTATAATGTGGGGTTGGGGGATAGGAGAGGGCTGTGCAACACAGAGAAGACAAGTAGTGATTCTACATCTTGGTATGCTGATGGACAGTGACTGTAATGGGGTTTGTGGGGGGGACTTGGTATAGGGGAGAGCCTAGTAAACATATGGTTCTTCATGTAATTGTAGATTAATGATAACAAAAAAGGGGGGGATTACTGCCTGATAGGATAAAATTAACTGCAAATCAATGATTCATGCATGCTTTACATATCCTTAATTTTGATCTTTTAAAGGGTTTCGGGTGATCAGCTATGGAAGTACATTTTTCTGATAATATTTCTTTCTCTGAAAAAAAAAATGGAGTTCCTGTGTGGTGATCTCCAATAGATTCTTCACAATGGTATAAAGTTCATATCAAAGTGTGGGCAAAGGGTTTGTTTGTGTTTATATGAGGATCAAAGCCTAATTTGGCTACATAGAAAATAAATTAAGATACGATATGAAGAAGAACTTCCAACATCAACATCCTCTGGAAGAGTCATTCCAGAAGATGATCATCAAAAAACTTCAACAAAAAACTGGCCTGTGCATACAGTAAAACAACAAATTTGACTGGTTCTGTATTGTCAGAACTCAACCAAGAATTAGGAGAAGTGCGAGTTGCAGTGCTTCAAAATCGTGCTACTATAGACTATCTATTGTTAAAAGAACATATGGGATGTGAACAGTTCCCAGGAATGTGCTGTTTTAATTTGTCTGGTTTTTCTCAAACTATTCAAATTAAGTTAGACAATATCCATCAGATTATTGATAAGTTTTCACAAATGCCTAGGGTACCTAACTGGTTTTCTTGGTTTCACTGGATATGGCCAGTAATTGTAGGTCTGCTTTTGTTATGTATCTGTATTCCTATTCTGTTAATGTGTGTACACAATTTAATTAGTAGTTTGTTAAAACCTATACACGCTTGTGTTACTCTTCAAGAAGTTATGTCAAAGAAATAATCTTCCCATGTTTTCCTCCGTCTGCTACTTCTATAGCTTTTCTTCTTCCTTCCTAATTACAGCCCTTTAGTAGAATTTGTGCCTCATATCAAAAATTACCGAGTATCATAATTCTTCCAATTGGTAAAGATACCTCAAGACAAATGCTGGGCATAGAAGCCACAGGGCATAAATCTGCAAAGAAGTAAAAAGCTAGCCTTTTCAAAGAATATTGCTTCTCTCTCACTTGCCAACTTTACATTTCCCTGTATGGCTCCAGAAGATGGCTGGTTAGCCAAAGACGGGTAAAATTCCTCCAGGAAGGAACAACCTAAGACAGGCACAGTCGCAGGGGGGCCATCAAGTGAGAAATTGGGAATCAAGAGAGGTGAGGCTTACCACCTCACCCTCCCTGTTTTGAGAGAAATCTGCATCCGTGGATGTTTTGTTGCCCTTGTCTATTTTGGATTAATACTTAGTCTATAGGCACACACCTGATCATCTACACTTGCCCTCTTACAGCACTAAATTATGCGTTCTACCTTTACCTTGCATCTACCTACCACTTCAGCATTTTATTTAAATAATAATAATAATAAGGGAGAAATGTGGGATTCACATATAAATCAAGTATAAAAATCAAATGAATAATCATATCTGACTTGATTGTTCATAGTTCATGGTGCATGATCAAAACTGAAAGTTTCTGTGATATGACTGCCCTTGCACTGTTCACCATGTAAGAACTTATTCACTATGTAAGAACTTGTTCTCCATGTAAGACCTTGTTTGTTATGCTTCAGAAGATTGGAGACTGTTGAGAATTAGGCTTGGGGTTGATTAATGACTGTGCATTGAGTCCCCTATACAGAATTTTATTGTTCTTAACAACTATTTGATCAGTAAATATGAGATGCCCTCTCAAAAAAAAAAACCCACATAACAATTTCCATGTAGTATTATCGTAAAATAAAAACAAACACAACTAGGAAAAAACACTGGTACTGCAAATGACAAGTCAAGATAATTTTCTTAATATATATAGAAGGACCCCCGAAACAAAAAGTAACAATCAAATTGAGAAATGGACTCAGCACACTGGCAGTCAGGGCAAACAGAAAACAGGGCTCTTAAATATCTGAAAAGGCACTCGATCACAGACACACAAAAAGAATTACAAGTTAAATCAAAAAAACCTATTATATGCCTATCAGATTGGCAAAGGTTGAAAGAAAAAAATCCTTGATAACACTGTTAAGCAGAGTAAGAGTAAGTAGGCGCTGTCACATATTGTTATTTGAGAGTGTAAACTGGAATACTTTGGAAACATCACATATTTTAGATTAAAAATGCACGTAACAGAGAGGAGCCAAGATGGCGGCATGAGTAGTTCAGTGGAAATCTCCTCACAAAAACATATATATTTTTGAAAATACAACAAATGCAAGTATTCCTAAAAGAGAGATCAGTGGATACAGTACAACAGCCAAGCAACATCTACATCTGCGAGAACTCAGCATCACACGAAGGAGGTAAGATACAAGCCACAGCCTGGCAGGACCCGAGGGCCCCCCTACCCCAGCCCCCTGGCAGGAAGAAAGGAGTTGGAGCAGGGAGGGAGATGGAGCCCAGGACTACTAAACAACCAGCTCTAGTCATCTGCACCAGGAGTGCGGACACACGGTGTACAGTGTGCTGCATATTAGAGAAATGGAAGGGTAAAATCAGCAAGCGGGTCTCCCCAACCAGCTCCCTTGGGACAAAAGAAAAGCGAGTGCTTTTTGAAAGTATTAAAGGGACAGGGACCTCACAGCTGGATGGAATCATCCCAGCACACTCAGCCTAGCAGCTAGGAATCCTGGGGAACTCCAGGCGACCTAACCCCCTAGGAGGCAGCACAGCTCTGAAGCCCCTCACGGTGATAAGCAGCCAGGTAGTCATTCCCCCGCCTGGCACAAACCGCGACACACCAGCCCAGTAGCACATAAGTCAGTGGTTGCAGCAGCCAAACGAGCAGCCTGCAAGAGCAGGCAGCGGTGGCGGTGGCCGAACGAGCAGCCCAGGAGCGGCCGCGCAAGCCCACGGCAGGGGCGGCCCAGCAGCCCAGGAGCAAATGCGCCCCCAGCAGCAGCCCAAAATCTCCTGGTGCACAGCCGTGAGGGCCAGACCCAAACACCACCACTGGCATGCAGCTGCCCGGTGGAGGCGCAGCTCTCGCCAGAGAGCACAGCAGGTGCACATGCCACTCTCCGCAGGGCTCTGCCCTTACCTAACGGAGACCACGCCCACAGCAGCTTAGGGGACTAATCCGGAGGATGCTCCGGGAGTGTGGGTAACGGACACAGGCAGCGGAGAAGGGCAAGGTAAGCAGTAAGCACGAAAGGACTTTGTTTTCCCAGCTGACACACACGCTACCTGCCTACAGCTACCTCTATCACCATGAAAAGGCAGAAGAATTTGGTCTAGTCCAAAATTACCCAGACAACCTGCAAGAGAGGGCATGGAGAGAGAGATTTAACCAATATCCCCCAAAAAGAATTCAAAATAAAGGTCAAAACCATGCTGATGGATCTGCAGAGAAATATGCAAGAGTTAAAGGATAAAGTCAGGAGGGAGAATACAGAAATAAAACAGTCTCTGGAAAGACTTAAGAGCAGGCTGGATGAGGTGCAAGAGGCCATTAATAGAGGAATAGAAATCAGAGAACAGGAACACAGAGAAGCTGATGCAGAGAGAAACAAAAGGATCTCCAGGAATGAAAGAATATTAAGAGAACTGTGTGACCAGTACAAATGGAAAAATATTCGCATTATAGGGGTACCAGAAAAAGAGAGAAAAATGGAAAGTCTCTTTGAAGAAGTAATCGCTGAAAACTTCCCCAAACTGGGGAGGAAATAGTCTCTCAGACCATGGAGGCCCACAGAACTCCCAACACAAGGGACCCAAGGAGAACAACACAAAGACATATGATAATTTAAATGGCAAAGATCAAGGAAAAGGACAGAGTATTAAAGGCAGCCAGACAGAGAAAAAAGGACACCTATAAAGGAAAACCCATCAGGCTATCATCAGATTTCTCAACAGAATCCTTACAGGCCAGAAGAGAATGGCATGATATATTTAATACAATGAAACAGAAGGGCTTGAACCAATAATAATGTATACAGCATGATTATCATTTAAATATGAAGGAGGGATTAAACAATTCCCAGACAAGCAGAGGTTGAGGGAATTTGCCTCCCACAAACCAACTCTACAGGGTGTTTTAGAGGGAATGCTCTAGATGGGAGCACTCCTAAGGCTAAATAGATGTCACCAGAGAAAATACAATCACAGCAAAGAAAGCAGATAAACCAAATAGTAACTAAAGGCAAAAAGTAAAATCAACTACTCACAAAAGCAGTCAAAGGAAACACAAAAGAACACAGAATAAAACACTGCAAATATAAAGAATGGAAGAGAAGGAATAAGGGAGACAAAGAATCATCAAGATGGTGCTTATGATAGCTTAATAAGTGAGTTAAGTTAGACAGTTAGGTAGTAAAGAAGCTAACTTTGAACGTTTGGTAACCATGAATCTAAAGCCTGCAATGGCAATAAGTAAATATCTCTCAATAATCACCCTAAATGTAAACGTACTGAATGCACCAATCAAAAGACACATAATAACAGAATGGATAAAAAAGCAAAACCCATCTATATGATTCCTACAAGAGACTCACCTCAAACCCAAAGACATACACAGACTAAAAGTCAAGGGATGGAAAAATATATTTCATGCAAATAATAGGGAGAAAAAAGCAGGTGTACCAGCACTTGTATCAGACAAAATAGACTTCAAAACAAAGAAAGTAACAAGAGAGAAAGAAGGACATTACATAATGATAAAGGTGTCAGCACAAGAGGATATAACCATTATAAACATACCCAGTACAGGAGCGACAACATATATGAAACAAATATTAACAGAATAACAGGAGGAAATAGAATGCAATGCATTCGTTCCAGGAGACTTCAACAAACCACTCACTACAAAGAACAGATCCAATAGACAGAAAATAAGTAAGGACACAGAGACACTGAACAACACACTAGAACAGATAGACCTAATAGAAATGCCAACATACTGAAAAAGGCAAACATCATAGTATTACTATAAAAATAAACATAGACCAAACATCCATCAACATCATCCACCACATCAACAAAATGAAGGACAAAAAACATATGATCATCTCCATAGATGCTGAAAAAGCATTCGACAAAATTCAACATCCATGCATGATAAAAACTCTCAACAAAATGGGCACAGAGGGCAAGTACCTCAACATAATAAAGGCCATATATGATAAACTCATAGCCAACATCATACTGAACAGCGAGAAGCTGAAAGCTTTTCCTCTGAGGTAGGGAACAAGACAGGGATGCCCACTCTCCCCACTGTTATTTAACATAGTACTGGAGGTCCTAGCCACGGCAATTAGACAAAACAAAGAAATACAAGGAATCCAGATTGGTAAAGAAGAAGTCAAACTGTCACTAGTTGCAGATGACATGATATTGTACATAAAAAACCCTAAATACTCCACTCCAAAACTACTAGAACTCATATCGGAATTCAGCAAAGTTGCAGGATACAAAATTAATACACAGAAATCTGTGGCTTTCCTATACACTAACAATGAACTAATAGAAAGACAAATCAGGAAAACAATTCCATTCACAATAGCATCAAAAAGAATAAAATACCTAGGAATAAACCTAACCAAGGAAGTGAAAGACCTATACGCTGAAAACTATTAAGACACTCTTAAGAGAAATTAAAGAGGACACTAACAAATGGAAACTCATCCCATGCTCCTGGCTAGGAAGAATTAATATCATCAAAATGGCCATCCTTTCCAAAGCAATATACAGATTCGATGCAATCCGTATCAAATTACCAACAGCATTCTTCAATGAACTGGAACAAATAGTTCAAAAATTCATATGGAACCACCAAAGACCCCAAGTAGCCAAAGCAATCCTGAGAAGGAAGAATAAAGTGGAGGGGATCTCACTCTCCAACTTCAAGCTCTACTACAAAGCCACAGTAATCAAGACAATTTGGTACTGGCACAAGAACAGACCCATAGACCAGTGGAACAGAAGAGGGACACCAAACATTAACCCAAACATATATGGTCAATTAATATACGATAAAGGAACCATGGATATACAACGGGGAAACAACAGCCTGTTCAACAGCTGGTGTTGGCAAAACTGGATAGCTACATGTAAGAGAATGAAACTGGGTTACAGTCTAACTCCATACACAAAAGTAAACTCAAAATGGATCAAAGACCTGAATGTAAGTCATGAAACCATAAAACTCTTAGGAGAAAATATAGGCAAAACTCTCTTAAATATAAACATGAACAACTTCTTCATGAACATACCTCCACAGGCAAGGGAAACAAAAGCAAAAATGAACAAGTAGGACTATATCAGACTAAAAAGCTTCTGTACAGCAAAGGACACCATTAGTAGAACAAAAAGGCATCCTACAGTATGGGAGAATATATTCATAAATGACATATTGGCTAAGGAGTTGACATCCAAAACATACAAAGAGCTCAAGCACCTCAACAAACAAAAAGAAAACAAATCAATCAAGAAATGGGCAGAGGATCTGAACAGACACTTCTCCAAGGAAAAATTCAGATGGTCAACAGACACATGAAAAGATGCTCCACATTGCTAGTCATCAGAGAAATGCAAATTAAAACCACAATGAGATATCACCTCACACCAGCTAGGATGGCCACCATCCAAAAGACAAACAACAACAAATGTTGGCAAGGATGTGGAGAAAGGAGAACCCTCCTACACTGCTGGTGGGAATGTAAACTAGTTCAAGCATTGTGGAAAGCAGAATGGAGGTTCCTCAAAAAACTAAAAATAGAAATACCATTTAACCCAGGAATTCCACTTCTAGGAATTTACCCTAAGAATGCAGCAGCCCAGTTTGAAAAAGACAGATGCACCCCTATGTTTATTGCAGCACTATTTACAATAGCCAAGAAATGGAAGCAACCTAAGTGTCCATCAGTAGATGAATGGATAAAGAAGATGTGGTACATATACACAATGGAATATTATTCAGCCATAAGAAAGAAACAAATCCTACCATTTGCAAGAACATGGATGGAGCTAGAGGGCATTATGCTGAGTGAAATAAGCCAGGTGGAGAAAGATAAGTACCAAATGATTTCATTCATCTGTGGTGTATAAAAACAAAGCAAAAACTGAAGGAATAAAACAGCAGCAGACTCACAGAACCCAAGACTGGACTAACAGTTACCAAAAGGAAAGGGACTGGGGAGGATGGGTGAGAAGGGAGGGATAAGGGGGAAAAGGGGCATTACGATTAGCACACTTAATGCAGGGGGGGCACAGGGAAGGCAGTATAGCACAGAGAAGACTCATAGTGATTCTATAGCATCTTACTATGCTGATGGACAGTGAGTGTAATGGGGTATGTGGTGGGGACTTGATAATGGGGGGAATCTGGTAACCACAATGTTGCTCATGTAACTGTATATTAATGATACCAAAATAAGAAATAAATAAATAAAAAGAAAAGAAAATGAGGACAGAATGGGATAAAATTTTTGTAAATCATAACTGATGAGACATCCTAGGATATTTAAATAATTCTTAAACAATGATAAAAAGACAAATAACCCTATTAGAAAATGAACAAAAGATCTGAATAGACATTTCTCCAAAGAAAACATATAAAAGGCTAATAAGCACATGAAAAGTTCTCAACACAATTAGCCACCAGGACAATGCAAATGAAAACCACAAAGAAATACCATTTCACATCCACTAGCATGACCATGGAAAGGTAATAACACTATCTGGCCAGGATATGGAGAAATACAGTGCTCACATACTGCTGGTGGGACTGTAGAACAGTGCAACCTCTGAAAAAATGGTCATTCTTCAAACAGTGAAACTTAGAGTTACCCTATGATCCATCAGTTGAGGTCCTGGATATATATACCCAAAAGAAATGAAAACAAACGTCCATACAAAAACTTGCACATGAATGTTCAGAGGAGTATTATTCCTCAAAAAGTCGAAACCCAAATGTCTATCAGCTGATGAACAGATGAATAAAATGTGATGTGTTCATATACAATGTGATATTATTGGCAATAAAAAGGAATGTGGTTCTGATGCATGCAGTAATGTGGAGGAATCTTTAATATGGGCTGAATTACTGTCCTTAAAAGAACATGTTGAAGTCCTAACCCCCAGTATCTACGAGTGTGACCTTATTTGGAAATAAGGTCTTTGCAGATGTAATCAAGTTATGAGAAGGTCATACTGGATTAGAGGTCATACTGGATTAGAGTGGCCCCTAAATCCAATGACTGGTGTCCTTAAAAGAAGGCCCAGCAAAGAGACAGGGACAGAGATACACAGGGAGAGTGATGTGTGATAGAGGTAGAGGCTGCAATGATGTAGTTGCAAGCCAAGGAACAACAAGGATTGCCTTCAACTACCAGAAGCTCAGAGAGACAGGAAATAGATTCTTCCCGCTGAGCTTTCAAAGGGAATATGGCCCTATTGACACTATGATTTCAGGCTTCTAGCCTCAAGAACTGTGACTGAATAAATTTCTGTTGTTTAAGGCTACCCTGTTTATGGTACTTTGTTAAAAGCAACTCTAGAAAATTAATACAGCCCTGAAAACATTATGCAAAATAAAAGAAGCCAGTCACAAAGGACCACATATTATATGATGCCATTTACATGAAATGTCCGGAATAGGAAAATACATAGAGATGGAAAGTAGCTCAGTGCTTACCTAGGGCTAGATGATGTTGGGTTTGTGGAATGATGACTAATGGCCATGGGATTTCTTTACTTTTCTTTTTTCATTAGGGTATCATTGATGTACAGTCTTATAAAGGTTCCACATGAGCAACATTGTGGTTATTACATTCACCTATATTATCAAGACTCCCCACACACCCCACTGCAGTCACTGTCCATCGGCATAGAAGATGCTATAGAGTCACTACTTGTCTTCTCTGCGATACTGCCTACCCCATGCCCCATACATTATGTATGCTAATCATAATGCCCATTAATCCCCTTATTCCTCCCTCCCCACCCTCTCTAGCTGCTTCCCCTTGGTAACTGCTCCTCCCTTCTTAGAGTCTGTGAGTCTGCTGCTGTTTTGTTCCTTCAGTTTGGCTTTGTTGTTATACTCTACAAACGAATGAAATCATTTGGTACTTGTCTTTCTCTGCCTGGCTTATTTCACTGAGCATAATACCCTCTAGCTCCATCCATGTTGTTGCAATTGGTAGGATTTGTTTTCTTCTTATGGCTGAATAATATTCCATTGTGTATATGTACCACATCTTCTTTATCCATTCATCTACTGATGGACACTCAGGTTGTTTCCATTTCTTGGCTATTGTGAATAGTGCTGCGATAAACATAGGGGTGCATATGTATTTTTTGAAATAGGGATCTTATTTCCTTCAGGTAAATTCCTAGGAGTGGAATAACTGGGTCAAGTCATATTTCTATTTTTAGTTTTTGTGAGGAACCTCCATATCACTTTCCACAATGGTTGAACTAATTTACATTCCCACCAACAGTGTAGGAGGGTTCCCCTTTCTCTGGAATCTCACCAACATTTGTTGTTGTCTATCTATTGGATGGTGGCCATCCTAACTGGTGTGAGGTGATATCTCATTGTGGCTTTAATTTGCATTTCCCTGATAATTAGCAAAGTGGAGGATCTTTTCATGTGTCTGTTGGCCACTTGAATTTCTTCTTTGGAGAATTGTCTGTTCATATCCTCCGCCCATTTTTTAATTGAGTTATTTGCTTTTTGGGTGTTGAGGCATGTGAGTTCTTTATATATTCTGGGTGTTAATCCGTGTTGGTTATGTCATTTACAAATATATTCTCCCATACTGTAGGATGCCTTTTTGTTCTACTGATGGTGTCCTTTGCTGCTCAGAAGCTTCTTAGCTTGATGCAGTCCCATTTGTTCATTTATGCTTTTGTTTCCCTTGCATGGGGAGATGCATTCAGGAAAAAGTTGCTCATGTTTATATTAAGGAGATTTTTGCCTATGTTGTCTTCTAAGAGTTTTATGGTTTCATGACTTACATTCAGGTCTTTGATTCATTTCGAGTTTACTTTTGTATATGGTGTTAGAAAACAATCCAGTTTCATTCTCTTGCATGTAGCTATCCAGTTTTTCCAACACCAGCTGTTGAAGAGGCTTTCATTTCCCCATTGTATGTCCATGGCTCCTTTATCATATATTAATTGACCATATATACTTGGGTTTATATCTGGGCTCTCTAGTCTGTTCCATTGGTCTATGGGTCTGTTTTTGTGTCAGTACCAAATTGTCTTGATTACTGTGGCTTTGTAGTAGAGCTTGAAGTTGGGGAGTGTAATTCACCCAGCTTTATTCTTCCTACTCAGGATTGCTATGGCTATTCGGGGTGTTTTCTGGTTCCATATGAATTTTAGAACTATTTGCTTTGGTTCATTAAAGGATGCTGTTGGTATTTTGATCGGGATTACATTAAATCTGTGGATTTCTGTAGGCAGGATGCCCATTTTGACAATATTAATTCTTCCTAGCCAAGAGCATGGGATGAACTTTCATTTATTAGTGTCCTCTTTAATTTCTCTTAGGAGTGTCCTTTAGTTTTCAGGGTATAGGTCTTTCACTTCCATGGTTAGGTTTATTCCTAGGCGTTTTATTCTTTTTGATGCAACTGTGAATGGAATTATTTTCCTGATTTCTCTTTCTGCTAGTTCATATTTACTGTATATGAATGCAACAGATTTCTGTGTATTAATTGTGTATCCTGCAACTTTGCTGAATTCAGATATTAGATCCAGTAGTTTTGGAGTGGACTCTTTAGGGCTTTTTATGTACAATATCATATCATCTGCAAACAGTGACGGTTTAACTTCTTAATGAATCTAGATGACATTAAAAACAAATTTTTTTTTGGTATCATTAATCTACAATTACATGAAAAACATTATTTTTACTAGGCTCCCCCCTTCACCAAGCTCCCCCCACATACCCCTTCACAGTCACTGTCCATCAGAGTAGTAGGACACTGTAAAATCACTACTTGTCTTCTCTGTATTGTAGTGCCCTCCCCGTACACCCTCCACATTATACATGCTAATTGTAATGACCCCTTTCTTTTTCCCACCCTTATACCTCCCTTGCCACCCTTTCTCCCCAGTCCCTCTCCCTTTGGTAACAGTTAGTCCACTCGTGGTTTCTGTCATTCTGCTGCTGTTTTGTTCCTTCAGTTTTTCTTTGCTCTTATATTCCACATATGAGTGAAATCATTTGGTACTTGTCTTTCTCCGCATGGCTTAATTCACTGAGCATAATACCCTCTAGCTCCATCCATGTTGTTGCAAATGGTAGGATTTGTTTTCTTATGGCTGAATAATATTCCATTGTGTGTATGTACCACATCTTCTTTATCCATTCATCTACTGATGGACACTTAGGTTGCTTCCATTTCTTGGCTATTGTGAAGAGTGTTGAGATAAACATAGGGGTGCATCTGTCTTTTTCAAACTGGGCTGCTGCATTCTTAGGGTAAATTCCTAGAAGTGGAATTCCTGGGTCAAATGGTAAGTCTATTTTGAGCATTCTGAGGAACCTCCATACTATTTTCCACAATGGTTGAACTAATTTACATTCCCACCAACAGTGTAGGAGGGTTCCCCTTTATCTACAACCTCGCCAACACTTGTTGCTGTTTTTCTTTTGGATGGTAGTGATCCCTACTGGTGTGAGGTGATATCTCATTGTGGTTTTAATTTGCATTTCTCTGACAACAAGCGATGTGGAGCATCTTTTCATGTGTCTGTTGGCATTCTGAATTTCTTCTTTAGAGAACCATCTATTCAGCTCCTCTGCCCAATTTTTAATTGGATTATTTGTTTTTTGTTTCTTAAGGTGTGTGAGCTCTTTATATATTTTGGATGTCAACCCTTTATCAGATCTGTCATTTATGAATATATTCTCCCATACTGTAGGATGTCTTTTTGTTCTACTGATGGTGTCCTTTGCTGTACAGAAGCTTTTCAGCTTGATATAGTCCCACCAGTTCATTTTTGCTTTTGTTTCCCTTGCCTGGGGAGATATGTTCATGAAGAAGTCACTCATGGTTATGTCCATGAGAATTTTGCCTATGTTTTTTTCTAAGAGTTTTATGGTTTCATGACTTACATTCAGGTCTTTGATCCATTTTGAATTTACTTCTGTGTATGGGGTTGGACAGTGATCCAGTTTCATTCTCTTACATGTAGCTGTCCAGTTTTGCCATCACCATCTGTTGAAGAGATTGTCCTTTCCCCATTGTATGTCCATGGCTCCTTTATCATATATTAATTGACCATATATGTTTGGGTTAATGTTTGGAGTCTCTATTCTGTTACATTGGTCTGTGGCTCTGTTCTTATGCCAGGACCAAATTGACCTGATTACTGTGGCTTTGTAGTAGAGCTTGAAGTTGGGGAGCAAGATACCCCCCACTTTATTCTTCCTTCTCAGGATTGCTGTGGCAACTCGGGGTCTTTGGTGGTTCCATATGAATTTTTAAACTATTTGTTCCAGTTCATTGAAGAATGCTGTTGGTAATTTCATAGGGATTGCATCGAATCTGTATATTGCTTTGGGCAGGAGGGCCATTTTGATGATATTAATTCTTCCTAGCCAGGAGCATGGGATGAGTTTCCATTTGTTAGTGTCCCCTTTAATTTCTCTTAAGAGTGTCTTCAGGGGGATTGAAAGATGGCGGTATGAGTAGAGCAGCGGAAATCTCCTCCCAAAACCACATATATCTATGAAAATATAACAAAGACAACTCTTCCTAGAATAAAAACCAGAGGACACAGGACAATATCCAGACCACATCCGCACCTGAGAGAACCCAGCGCCTCGCGAAGGGGGTAAGATACAAGCCCCAGACCGGCGGGAGCCGAACGCCCATCCCCCCAACTCCCGGCAGGAGAAGAGCAGGCAGAGCGGGAGGGAGACGGAGCACAGGGCTGCCGAACACCCAGCACCAGCCATCCGGGCCAGAGCGCAGACACAGTGCGTGCCCAGGGGGCCCTGGATACTGGGGAAACAGGGCAGCAAGAACAGTGAGCGGGTACCGGAGGCCGGGCTCCGGAGGACATAAGAAAAGCGAGCGACCAATTTTTTTTTTTTTTAATTAAAAAAAAATTTTTTTTTTTTTTTTGTGGTCATTGCTTTGTTTTGGCGGGTGCTTTTTGGAAGTCTTAAAGGGGCAGGGCGGGTCACTTAATCCAGAGGTAGGGAATCCGGGATCTCTGGGCACCCTAACCCCTGGGCTGCAGGGAGCAGGGAGGCCCCATACGGAGATAAATAGCCTCCCAGCCGCTCCTGCTCCAACGCGACTCCACCATTTTGGAGTAGCTGCCCGAGCCAGGCCACGCCCACAGCAACAGCGGAGATTAACTCCATAGCAGCCGGGCAGGAAGCAGAAACCCTGTCTGCGCGCAGCTGCGCAGCACAAGCCACTAGAGGCCGCTGTTCTCCCAGGAGAGGAGGGCCACAAACCAACAAGAAAGGAAGTTCTTCCAGCCGTCACTCATCCCAGCTCTGCAAACTATTCCTATCACCATGAAAAGGCAAAGCTACAGGCAGACAAAGATCACAGAGACAACACCAGAGAAGGAGACAGACCTAACCACTCTTCCTGAAAAAGAATTCAAAATAAGAATCATAAACATGCTGACAGAGATGCAGAGAAATACGCAAGAGAAATGGGATGAAGTCCGGAAGGAGACCACAGATGCCAGAAAGGAGATCGCAGAAATGAAACAAACTCTGGAAGGGTTTATAAGCAGAATGGATAGAATGCAAGAGGCCATTGATGGAATTGAAACCAGAGAACAGGAATGCATAGAACGTGACATAAAGAGAGATAAAAGTATCTCCAGGAATGAAACAATATTAAGAGAACTGTGTGAGCGATCCAAAAGGAACAGTATCTGTATTATAGGCGTTCCAGAAGAAGAAGAGAGAGGAAAAGAGATGGAAAGTATCTTAGAAGAAATAATTGCTGAAAACTTCCCCAAATTGGGGGAGGAAATAATCGAACAGGCCACGGAAATACACAGAACCCCCAACAGAAAGGATCCAAGGAGGACAACACGAAGACACTTAATAATTAAAATGGCAAAGATCAAGGACAAAGAAAGAGTTTTAAAGGCAGCTAGAGAGAAAAAGGTCACCTATAAAGGAAAACCCATCAGGCTAACATCAGACTTCTCGACAGAAACCCTACAGGCCAGAAGAGAATGGCATGATATATTTAATGCAATGAAACAGAAGGGCCTTGAACCAAGGATACTGTATCCAGCATGACTATCATTCAAATATGATAGTGGGATTAAACAATTCCCAGAGAAACAAAAGCTGAGGGAATTTGCTTCCCACAAACCACCTCTACAGGACATCTTACAGGGACTGCTCTAGATGGGAGCACTCCTAGAAAGAGCACAGCACAAAACACCCAACATATGAAGAATCGAGGAGGAGGAATAAGAAGGGAGAGAAGAAAAGAATCTCCAGACAGTGTATATAACAGCTCAATAAGTGAGCTAAGTTAGGCAGTAAGATACTAAAGAGGCTAACCTTGAACCTTTGGTAACCACGAATTTAAAGCCTGCAATGGCAATAAGTACATATCTTTCAATAGTCACCCTAAATGTTAATGGGCTGAATGCACCAACCAAAGACACACAGTAATAGAATGGATAAAAAAGCAAGACCCATCTATATGCTGCTTACAAGAAACTCACCTCAAACCCAAAGACATGTACAGACTAAAAGTCAAGGGATGGAAAAACATATTTCAAGCAAACAACAGCGAGAAGAAAGCAGGGGTTGCAGTACTAATATCAGACAAAATAGACTTCAAAACAAAGAAAGTAACAAGAGATAAAGAAGGACACTACGTAATGATAAAGGGCTCAGTCCAACAAGAGGATATAACCATTCTAAATATATATGGACCCAACACAGGAGCACCAGCATATGTGAAACAAATACTAACAGAACTAAAGGGGGAAATAGACTGCAATGCATTCATTCTAGGAGACTTCAACACACCACTCACCCCAAAGGATAGATCCACCGGGCAGAAAATAAGTAAGGACACGGGAGCACTGAACAACACAGTAGAACAGATGGACCTAATAGACTTCTATAGAACTCTACACCCAAAAGCAACAGGATACACATTCTTCTCAAGTGCACATGGAACATTCTCCAGAATAGACCACATACTAGGCCACAAAAAGAGCCTCAGAAAATTCCAAAAGATTTATATTCTACGAACTAACTTTTCAGACCACAAAGGCATAAAACTAGAAATAAACTGTACAAAGAAAGCAAAGAGGCTCACAAACACATGGAGGCTTAACAACACGCTCCTAAATAATCAATGGATCAATGACCAAATCAAAATGGAGATCCAGCAATATATGGAAACAAATGACAACAACAACACTAAGCCCCAACTACTGTGGGACACAGCAAAAGCAGTCTTAAGAGGAAAGTATATAGCAATCCAAGCATATTTAAAAAAGGAAGAACAATCCCAAATGAATGGTCTACTGTCACAATTATCAAAATTGGAAAAAGAAGAACAGATGAGGCCTAAGGTCAGCAGAAGGTGGGACATAATAAAGATCAGAGAAGAAATAAATAAAATTCAGAAGAATAAAACAATAGCAAAAATCAATGAAACCAAGAGCTGGTTCTTCGAGAAAATAAACAAAATAGATAAGCCTCTAGCCAGACTTATTAAGAAGAAAAGAGAGTCAACACAAATCAACAGTATCAGAAACAAGAAAGGAAAAATCACGAACCCCACAGAAATACAAAGAATTATTAGAGAATACTATGAAAACCTATATGCTAACAAGCTGGGAAACCTAGGAGAAATGGACAACTTCCTAGAAAAATACAACCTTCCAAGACTGAACCAGAAGGAAACATAAAATCTAAACAGACCAATTACCAGAAACGAAATTGAAGCGGTAATCAAAAAACTACCAAAGAACAAAACCCCCGGGCCAGATGGATTTACCTCGGAATTTTATCAGACATACAGGGAAGACATAATACCCACTCTCCTTAAAGTTTTCCAAAAAATAGAGGAGGAGGCGATACTCCCAAACTCATTCTATGAAGCTAACATCACCCTAATACCAAAACCAGGCAAAGACCCCACCAAAAAAGAAAACTACAGACCAATATCCCTGATGAACATAGATTCAAAAATACTCAACAGAAAATTAGCAAACCGAATTCAAAAATACATCAAAAGGATCATACACCATGACCAAGTGGGATTCATCCCAGAGATGCAAGGATGGTACAACATTCGAAAGTCCATCCACCACATCAACAAAAAGAAAGACAAAAACCACATGATCATCTCCATAGATGCTGAAAAAGCATTTGACAAAGTTCAACTTCCATTCATGATAAAAACTCTCAGCAAAATGGGAACAGAGGGCAAGTACCTCAACATAATAAAGGCCATCTATGACAAACCCACAGCCAACATTATACTGAAGAGCGAGAAGCTGTAAGCATTTCCTCTGAGATCAGGAACTAGACAGGGATGCCCACTCTCCCCACTGTTATTTAACATAGTACTGGAGGTCCTAGCCACGGCAATCAGACAAAACAAAAAAATACAAGGAATGCAGATTGGTAAAGAAGAAGTTAAAGTGTTACTATTTGCAGATGACATGATACTGTACATAAAAAACCCTAAAGACTCCACCCCAAAACTACTAGAACTGATATCAGAATATAGCAAAGTTGCAGGATACAAAATCAATACACAGAAATCTGTGGCTTTCTTACACACTAACAATGAACCAACAGAAAGAGAAATCAGGAAAACAACTCCATTCACAATTGCATCAAAAAAAATAAAATACCTAGGAATAAACCTAACCAAAGAAGTGAAAGACTTATACTCTGAAAACTACAAGTCACTCTTAAGAGAAATTAAAGGGGACACTAACAGATGGAAACTCATCCCATGCTCGTGGCTAGGAAGAATTAATATCGTCAAAATGGCCATCCTGCCCAAAGCAATATACAGATTCGATGCAATCCCTATGAAACTACCAGCAACATTCTTCAATGAACTGGAACAAATAATTCAAAAATTCCTATGGAAACACCAAAGACCCCGAATAGCCAAAGCAATCCTGAGAAAGAAGAATAAAGTAGGGGAGATCTCACTCCCCAACTTCAAGCTCTACTATAAAGCCATAGTAATCAAGACAATTTGGTACTGGCACAAGAGCAGAGCCACAGACCAATGGAACAGACTAGAGAATCCAGACATTAACCCAGACATATATGGTCAATTAATATTTGATAAAGGAGCCATGGACATACAATGGCGAAATGACAGTCTCTTCAACAGATGGTGCTGGCAAAACTGGACACCTACATGTGGGAGAATGAAACTGGACCATTGTCTAACCCCTTGTACAAAAGTAAACTCAAAATGGATCAAAGACCTGAATGTAAGTCATGAAACCATTAAACTCTTGGAAGAAAATATAGGCAAAAACCTCTTAGACATAAACAAGAGTGACCTCTTCTTGAAGATATCTCCCCAGGCAAGGAAAACAACAGCAAAAAGGAATAAGTGGGACTATATTAAGCTGAAAAGCTTCTGTACAGCAAAAGATACCATCAATAGAACAAAAAGGAAGCCTACAGTATGGGAGAATATATTTGAAAATGACACATCTGATAAAGGCTTGACGTCCAGAATATATGAAGAGCTCACATGCCTCAACAAACAAAAAACAATTAACCCAATTAAAAAATGGGAGAGGAAGTGAACAGACAGTTCTCCAAAAAAGAAATACAGATGGCCAACAGACACATGAAAAGATGCTCCACATCGCTAATTATCAGAGAAATGCAAATTTAAGCTACAATGAGGTATCACCTCACACCAGTAAGGATGGCTGCCATCCAAAAGACAAACAACAACAAATGTTGGCGAGGCTGTGGAGAAAGGGGAACCCTCCTACACTGCTGGTGGGAATGTAAGTTAGTTCAACCATTGTGTAAAGCAGTATGGAGGTACATCAAAATGCTCAAAACAGACTTACCATTTGACCCAGGAATTCCACTCCTAGGAATTTACCCTAAGAATGCAGCAATCAAGTATGAGAAAGACCAATGCACCCCTATGTTTATCGCAGCACTATTTACAATAGCCAAGAATTGGAAGCAACCTAAATGTCCATCGATAGATGAGTGGATAAAGAAGAAGTGGTACATATACACAATGGAATACTACTCAGCCATAAGAAAAGGGCAAATCCTACCATTTGCAGCAACATGGATGGAGCTGGAGAGTATTATGCTCAGTGAAACAAGCCAAGCGGAGAAAGAGAAATACCAAATGATTTCACTTATCTGTGGAATATAAGAACAAAGGAAAAACTGAAGGAATAAAACAGCAGCAGAATCACAGAACTCAAGAATGGACTAACAGGTACCAAAGGGAAAGGGACTGGGGAGGATGGGGAGGATGGGGAGAAGGCAAGTAGTGATTCTACAACATTTTGCTATGCTGATGGACAGTGACTGTAAAGGGGTTTATAGGGGGGACCTGGTATAGGGGAGAGCCTAGTAAACATAATACTCATCATGTAAGTGTAGATTAGTGATACCAAAAAAAAAAAAAAAAAAGGCAGTTCCTGTGTGGTAACCTCCAACGAGTTCTACACAAGGGTATAAAGGGCATATAAAAGTGTAGGCAAAGGGTCTGTTTGTGTTTATACAGAGGATCAAAGCCTAATTGGGCTACCCCGAAAATGAACTAAGATATGATATGAAAGAGAACTTCCAACATCAGCACTCTCGGGAAGACTCATGCCAGAAGATGATCATCAAAAAACCCCAACAAAGATCCACGCACTGCTACAGCTGTAGATGCACTCATCCCACCAGCTCCTGGACTTGCCATGGGAATGAGGAAGGAGATATCTAAGCTGGCCTGTGCATACAGTAAAACAACAAATTTGACTGGATCTATACTGTTGGAACTCAATCAAGAATTAGGAGAAGTGCAAATTATAGTGCTCCAAAATCTTACAACTACAGACTATTTACTGTTAAAAGAACATAAGGGATGTGAACATTCCCCAGGAATGGGTTGTTTTAATTTGTCTGATTTCTCTCAGACGGTTCAAGTTCAGTTGGACAATATCCACCATATCATAGATAAGTTTTCACAAATGCCTAAGGTGCCTAACTGGTTTTCTTGGTTTCACTGGAGATGACTGGTAATTACAGGTATGCTTTGCTTATGTAACTATACTCCTATTATGTTTATGTGTGTGCGCAATTTAAGTAGTAGCTTAAAACCTATCCATGCTGAAGTTACTCTACAAGAAGATATGTCAAAGAAATAATCAATCTTCCCATGTTTTCTTCCGCCTGCTACTTCTATAGCTTTTCTTCTTCCTTCCTAATTACAACCCTTAAATAGAATTCTTGCCTCATATCAAATTTACCGAGTATCATAATTCTTCCAAGTGGTAAAGATACCTCAAGACAAATGCTGGGCATAGAAGCTACAGGGCATAAATATGCAAAGAAATAAAAAGCTAACCATTTCAAACAATAAGGCTTCTCTCTCACTTACCAACTTTACATTTCCCTGTATGGCCCCGGAAGATGACTGGTTAGCCAGAGACGGGTAAGATTCCTCAAGGGAGGAACAACCTAAGACAGGCACAGTCGCAGGGGGGTCATCAGGTGAGAAATTGGGGATCAACAGAGGTGAGGCTTAGAACCTCACCCCCCCTGTTCTGAGAGAAATCTTCTGCATATGTGGATGTTTTATTGCCCTTGTCTAGCTTGGATTAACACATAGTCTACAGGCACACACCTGATCATCTACATTTGCTCTCTTACAACACTAAACTATGTTTTCTACCTTTATCTTGTATCTACCCACCACTTCAGCATTTTATTAATAATAATAATAATAAAGAGAGAAATGTGGTATCCACATATAAATCAAGTATAAAAATCAAATGAGTATTCATACTTGAACTGACTGTTTATAGTTCATAATGCATGAGCAAAACTGAAAGTTTCTGTGATGACTGCCCTTGTACTGTTCACCATGTAACTTATTCACTATGTAAGAATTTGTTCTCCATGTAAGAACTTGTTTGTTATGCCTCAGAGGATTGGAGACTGGCTAAAATTGGGCTTGGGGTGGATTGATGATTGTGCATTGAGCATTGACTCCCCTATACAGAGTTTTGTTGTTGTTGACAACCATTTGATCAATAAATATGAGAGATGCCCTCACAAACAAACAAACAAAAAAAACCAAAACAAACAAAAAAAAGTACACACTTCCAATTGTAAAATAAATAAGTAACCAGGAATGTAATGTATAGCATAAGGAATATAGTCAAAATATTGTAACACCTTGGTATGGTGATAGCTGGTACCTAGAATTATCATGTATATAAATGTTGAATCACTACGTTGTACACCTGAAACTAATGTAATGTAATACTGTGTGTCAACTACCCTTCAATAAAAAATAATTATCTACCAAAAAAAAAAAAAGAGTGTCTTGTAGTTTTCAGTGTATAGGTCTTTCACTTCCTTGGTTAGGTTTATTCCTAGGTATTTTATTCTTTTTGATGCTATCGTGAATGGAAATGTTTTCCTGTTTTATCTATGAGTTCATTGTTAGTGTATAGGAAAGCCACAGATTTCTGGGTGTTAATTTTGTATCCTGCAACTTTGGTGAATTCCAATATTAGTTCTAGAAGTTCTGGAATGGAGTCTTTAGGGTATTTTATGTATGATATCATGTCATATGCAAATAGTGACAGTTTCACTTCTTCTTTACCAATCTGGATTTCTTGTATTTCTTTGTTTTGTCTGATTGCCATGGCTAGGGCCTCCAGTACTATGATGAATAACAGTGGGGAGAGTGGGCATCCCTGTCTTGTCCTCGATCTCAGAGGAAAAACCTTTCAGCCTCTCGCTGTTCAGTATGATGTTGGTTGTGGGTTTATCATATATGGCCTTTATTATGTTGAGGTACTTGCCCTCTATGCCCATTTTGTTGAGAGTTTTTATCATGAATGGATGTTGAATTTTGTCGAGTGCTTTTTCAGCATCTATGGAGATGATCATGTTGTTTTTGTCCTTCTTTTTTTGATGTGGTGGATGATGTTGATGGATTTTCAAATTTTGCACTATCCTTGCATCCCTGGAATGAATCACACTTGGTCATGGTGTATGATCCTTTTGATGTACTTTTGAATTCGGTTTGATAATATTTTGTTGAGTATTTTTGCATCTACGTTCATCAGGGATATTGATCTGTAGTTTTCTTTTTTGGTCGGGTCTTCTCCTGGTTTTGGTATTAGGGTGAAGTTGGCTTAATAGAATGAGTTTGGGAGTATTCCCTCCTCTTCTATTTTCTGGAAAACTTTAAGGAGAGTGGGTATTATGTCTTCTCTGTATGTGTGATAAAATTCCGAGATAAATCCATCTGGCCTGGGGGTTTGTTCTTGGGTAGTTTTTTGATTACTGATTCAATTTCGTTGCTGGTAATTGGTATGTTTAGGTTTTCTGTTTCTTTCTGGGTCAGCCTTGGAAGGTTGTATTTTTCTAGGAAGTTGTCTATTTCTCCTAGGTTTTCCAGCTTGTTCGCATATAGGTTTTCATAGTATTCTCTAACAATTCTTTGTATTTCTGTGGGGTCTGTCGTGATTTTTCCTTTCTCGTTTCTGATTCTGTTAAAATGTGTTGACTCTCTTTTTCTCTTAATAAGTCTGGCTAGAGGCTTATCTATTTTGTGTATTTTCTCAAAGAACCAGCTCTTGGTTTCATTGATTTTTGCTATTGTTTCATTCTTCTCAATTTTATTTATTTGTTCTCTGATCTTTATTATGTCCCTCCTTCTGCTGACCTTAGGCCTCATTTGTTCTTCTTTTTCCAATTTCGATAATTGTGACATTAGACTATTCATTCGGGATTGTTCTTCCTTCTTTAAATATGCTTGGATTGCTATATACTTTCCTCTTAAGACTGCTTTTGCTGCATCCCACAGAAGTT
The DNA here is from genome assembly GCF_030020395.1 of Manis pentadactyla. NCBI lineage: Eukaryota > Metazoa > Chordata > Mammalia > Pholidota > Manidae > Manis > Manis pentadactyla. Next base: position 92,005,805 of record NC_080029.1, on the reverse strand, counting down.
GGGGCTTTGTGTTGTTGTTGTCATTTGTTTCCATATATTGCTGGATCTCCATTTTAATTTGGTCGTTGATCCATTGATTATTTAGGAGTATGTTGTTAAGCCTCCATGTGTTTGTGAGCCTCTTTGCTTTCTTTGTACAATTTAGTTCTAGTTTTATACCTTTGTGGTCTGAAAAGTTGGTTGGTAGGATTTCAGTCTTTTGGAATTTACTGAGGCTCTTTTTGTGGCCTAGTATGTGGTCTATTCTGGAGAATGTTCCATGTGCACTTGAGAAGAATGTGTATGCTGTTGCTTTTGGATGTAGAGTTCTATAGATGTCTATTAGGTCCATCTGTTCTAGTGTGTTGTTCAGTGCCTCTGTGTCCTTACATATTTTCTGTCTGGTGGATCTGTCCTTTGGAGTGAATGGTGTGTTGAAGTCTCCTAGAATGAATGCATTGCATTCTGTTTTCTCCTTTAATTCTGTTAGTATTTGTTTCACATTTGTTGGTGCTCCTGTATTAGATGCATATATATTTATAATGGTTATATCCTCTTTTTGGACTGATCCCTTTATCATTATGTAATGTCCTTCTTTGACTCTTGTTATTTTCTTTGTTTTGAAGTCTATTTTGTCTGTTACTAGTACTGCAACACCTGCCATTTTCTCTTTGTTGTTTGCATGAAATATGTTTTTCCATCCCTTGACTTTTAGTCTGTGCATGTCTTTGGGTTTGAGGTGAGTCTCTTGTAAGCAGCATATAGATGGGTCTTCCTTTTTTATCCATTCTATTACTCTGTGTCTTTTGATTGGTGCATTAGTCCATTTACATTTAGGGTGATCATTGAAAGATATGTACTTATTGCCATTTCAAGCTTTAGATTCATGGTTACCAAAGGTTCAAGGTTAGCTTCTTTACTACCTTACTGTCTAACTTAGCTCACTTATTGTGCTATTACAAACACAGTGTGATGATTCTTTATTTCTCTCCCATCTTATTCCTCCTCCTCCATTCTTCATATATTGGGTGTTTTGTTCTGTGCTCTTTTTAGGAGTGCTCCCATCTAGAGCAGTCCCTCTAAAATACCCTGTAGAGGTGGTTTGTGGGAGGCAAATTCCCTCAACTTTTGCTTGTTTGGGAATTGTTTAATCCCTCCTTCATATTTAAATGATAATCATGCTGGATACAGTATCCTTGGTTCAAGGCCCTTCTGTTTCATTGCATTAAATATATCATGCCATTCTCTTCTGGCCTGTAAGGTTTCTGTTGAGAAGTCTGATGATAGCCTGATGGGTTTTCCTTTGTAGATGACCTTTTTTCTCCCTCTGGCTGCCTTTAATACTCTGTCCTTGTCCTTGGTCTTTGCCATTTCAATTATTATGTGTCTTGGTGTTGTCCTCTTTGGGTCCCTTCTCTCGGGAGTTCTGTGTACTTCCGTAGTCTGAGCAACTATTTCCTCCCCCACTTTGGGGAAGTTCTCAGCAATTATTTCTTCAAAGACACTTTCTATCCCTTTTTCTCTCTCTTCTTCTTCTGGTACCCCTATAATGCGGATATTGTTCCTTTTTGATTGGTCACACAGTTCTCTTAATATTGCTTCATTCCTGGAGATCCTTTTCTCTCTCTCTGCGTCAGCTTCTATGCGTTCCTGTTCTCTGGTTTATATTCCATCAATGGCCTCTTGCATCTTATACAATCTGCTTATAAATCCTTCCAGGGATTGTTTCACTTTTGTAATCTCCCTCAGGACGTCATCCCTTAGCTCTTGTATATTTCTCTGCAGCTCCATCAGCATGTTTATGAATTTTATTTTGAATTCTTTTTCAGGGATATTGTTTAGGTCTGTCTCTGCAGATCCTCTCTCAGGGGTTGTCTGGACTATTTTGGACTCGTCTAAATTTTTCTGCCTTGTCATGGTGATAGCAGTGGCTGTAGGCAGGTTGTGGGTGTGTCAGCTGGGAGAAGAAGTCCTTTTCTGTTTGCTGAATGCCTTGCCCTTCTCCGCTGCCTGTGTTGGTTACCCACACTCCTGTAGCAGCCACCGGATTAGGCCCCTAAGCTGCTGTGGGCGGGGTCTCCGTCAGAGTAGCGCAGAGCCCTGCAGTGAGTGGCAGGCATGCCAGATGCGCTCCTCCGTGATACCAGCTCCCCTGCCAGGCAGCTGTGTGCCAGTAGCAGCCTTTCCGTCTGGCCCGGGTGGCTGTGCGTCTGGCTGGGATTCCGATCAGCCGCTGGGAGCATGGGTGCTCCCTCTGGCACTGCTGCAGGGGTGCACAGGCCTCTCCTGTGCCCCTCTGGCGCTGCTGCCGCTGACATGTGCGGGCTGCTCCTGGGCCACTCGGTAGCCGCTGCTGTGGGCTCGTGCGGACCTGTCCCAGGCCCATTGCCGCTGCCACCAGCGTGCACAGGCTGCTCCCGGGCTGGTCAGTCGCAGCCATGGCCGGCTCACATGAGCCGCTCCCGGTCCCCTCTGGTACCGCTGGCACACACGGGCTGCTCCCAGTCCCATTGGTCACCGCTGCCCCTGGAGCGTGCTGCCACTCTCCCACTACTGGGCCAGTGTGTCGGCGTCCACGCTAGTTGGGCGAATGAGTGGCAGGCTGCTTAGTGCCATGGGGGGCTTCAGAGCTGCACTGCCACCCAGGGGGTTAGGGCGCCTCAAGTTCCCTTGGATTCCTAGCTGCTGGCTAAGTGTTCCGGGAAGACTTCATCCAGCTGTGGGGTCCCTATCTCTTTAAGACTTGCAAAAAGCACTCGCTTTTCCTTTGTCTCAGGGGTGCCGGTTGCGGGGACCTGCCTTCAGGTTTTGCTTTTCCGTTTCTCGAATATCCAGCACCCTGTGCACCTTGTGTCTGCGCTCCGGGTGCGGATTTCTAGACCTGGTTGTTTGGCAGTCCTGGGCTTTCACTCCTTCCCCGTTCTGACTCCTTTCTTCCCGCCGGGTTCTGGGGTCGGGGGGACGTTCGGGTCCCGCCTGGCCGTGGCTTGTATCTTACCCCTTTTGTGTGATGTTGAGTTCTCACAGGTGTGGATGTATCCTGGCTGTTATACTGTATCCACTGGTGTCTCTTTTAGGAATAGTTGTATTTACTGTATTTTCATAAATATATATGTTTTGGGGAGGAGATTTCCACTGAACTACTCATGCCACCATCTTCCCATGATCCTCTGGATGCCTTTTAACATCTAGCAATGTATTATACCTCACTCTGTTTTATAGTGTTTTCATTCAGTAGTTTTCCTAGGAGTCCATCTAATACTATGACTCTTTCACTGTATTCTGTGGGTACATTGACCACATTTTACTTATCCATTCTCCCAGTGACAGTTGGCTTCTCAAATGGCTTCCAACTCTTTGCCACTTCAAATAATGCTTTAATAAACAATTTCATACACGGTCCCTCATAAACTATATAAAAATTGCTGGGTCATAAGAACCTATAAAGGTTCCTATCTCCCCAAAGTCTTGCCAATATCTGGCTATGTTTTGACAGTTTAATAGGTATAAAGTTTCCATTAATTTTGCAACTATTCATGAACATTGAGAAAGAAAAAATCTTTCACCTTTTTTTCTATAAAAGGAATATAACAGTGACGTCAAAACCTGAAACATACTGCAAAAACCTAAATTCAGGGAAAAAACCCTTATAAGTATTGATTCAAAATCCTGAGTAAAATATTAACAAATAGGCTCTGAAAATCCATTAAAATAATAATACAACATATGAGTAAGTTTATAAGCTGTTATAAGATTGATTCCAGAATGTAAGAATGGTTCAATATTATCTAATTGATCAATCAAATGATCATCTCCAAAGCCTCTGAAATAACCATTTTAGATAAGAATATAAGTTGGAATAGATGAATACCCTTGGTATTGCAAAAATGTATGTATCTCAGCTCAAAAGCTACATCCAGCTTATGTGGGGAAACACCAGAAGCATTCCCAGTAAAGCTGAAAGAAGACGAGCATATTCTCATCACTGTTATTTTCTTTATGCTGGGGATACTAGGTAATTGAATTAGGAAAGAGGAAGAAAATGGTACAAAATTAGAAAGGAGATGGTAACATGATCACTATTTTCAGATGAAGTGGCTGTATACCTGAAAAACTAGAGCAGGGCTATACAATCTGGCAGCCACTGACCACATGTAGTTACTGAGCATGAGAAATGTGGCTAGTGGTATTTAAGCAGAAAAATTAAATTAAATTAATTTAAATTTAAATTAAGATAGCTACCTATATTAATTGCTACTACATTAGTGCAGATCTAGAGGAAAGACCAAAACACAATATGGACACAAAATACACAGCAATCAATGGCCTTCATACCTACAAAATAACCAGGTAGAATATATAAGGGAAGAGATAACCTATTTATAACACTAACAAAAAAGATAAAACACTTAGGAATAAATCAGAAATTTGAGAGCCATATGAAGAACATTTTATGTTTGAAAACATAAAATCAAGAAGGCTTGAACCTACTTTTTGGGTAGGAAATTCCACAATATATGGTGGGATTTCTCCCCAAGCCTATTTATAAATCCCATTATAACTGTGACAAATTTTTATAATTGGTCTAGAAAAATTGATCCTATATTTCATATAAAAATAAACAAGAAATAATACTCAGAAAAAGAGGAGCAATGGGTGGTAGAATATACCCTAAGCATTAGTACAAGAAAAGCTGATGTCTAAAACTGGTGAAGCAAGATGAACTGTCTAGATCAACTAACAAATGTTACAGGCACAACTGGGTAGCCATCTGGGAAGAATGAAGTTGGATCCATACCTCATTCTCTCTATATATATCCCAAATGGATCAAAGATTTAAGTATGGAAAAAAAAAACCCATACAGTTTCTAGAAGAAACCACAGGAGAAATTTTTTTTAACTTGGGAATGGAGAATGTGTTTCTAGTTATGACTCATAACACAGACCCTATTAAAGGAAAACTGATAAATAAAACTTTCTGAATGGCCGCAAACACAATAAGCAAAGTCAAAAGAGAACGAAGAACTGGGATAAATATGCATAATTCACATCAGGCAAAGGACTATCTTGCTAATACTTAAAAAGAACTCTCAGAAAATGGTGTTAAAAAAAAAAGAGAAATGAGCAAAGGATACAAACAGACAGCTCAGCAACAATCTAAACATTTAATAACATGTTGGTGAGAGTGTGAGGGAAGGTGGATTGCTGATGCGAGTTTAAGTTAGTACATCTGTGAGGGAAAATGTGTCAATATTCTATCAAAATTTCAAATGCATACACTCTTTGTACAGGCCCACTTCTGGGAATTTATCCTTTGTACAGGCCCATATCCCACTTCTGGGATAGATCCAGAGATATATCTGCACAAGAATGAAATGCTACATGCACGAAGTTATTCACTGCAGCCCTGTTTATAACAGCAAAAAACTGAAAACAACCCAAGATGGAGAACTGGTTAAATGAAGTACAGTGCATCTTTACAATGGAACGCCATGCAGCAATTGGAGAGCAAGCAAGACAGAGAGAGAGAGGGAGGTCTACAGGCTCATGTATAAAGAGCTCCAAGATAGACTGAGAGAAAAAATACAAAGTACAAACAGGGGCATAATGTGCTGTATTTTGCACAGATATTCTAGGAGGAATCCCCCAAAACACTACTGTTTTCCTTGGGTGGGGGGAGAGAAAGGGACCAGGAAGATGAGGGGATATTTTTCTATGTACTTTAATAAGTGTATATATTTTTTCTATACAAAATGTCACATTTAAAAACACGCAATAAAAAAGAGACACACTATTCAACTTTCAAAAAGAATGAGTCAGCACTAGGCTTACTGATATGCCATGAGATCCAAGGGTATTTATTCATAAGGAAGAACAGTAAAGTGACAGTGTAGGTACAGACACTTCTATGCACATACTGCATTCCTATAGGCTATATTACAATATGTTTCCAGAGTATCTCTGGAAGTATTCACCAAACTGGGATGGAAGATTGCTTCTGGAGAGGGTAAATAGGAGTCTGAAAGATGAACTTGGCATTATAGTCCTTTGTGACTTATTGGAATACTGGTCTTTTCTACTATGTGTATTGTACTATGTGAGGTTTTACTTATAAAATGAATTTCAAATTTTACATCTCTCAGATCCAACCTCTGAGCTCCAGATTTGTATTTCCAACTGCCTCCTTGAATTTCTCACAGGCACTTTCAACTCAGTAAGTACAAAGCTGTATTCATGACCATCCCCACAAAATCTGTCCTCTCCAGGGCCCTGTCAGTGTCACCACCACCACGCCTTCAGCTGCTCGAGCCAAAGCCTCCCTTCCCCCTCCTCTAACATCCTGTCAGCCTGAGTCGGGCAGACACTCTGGCTTCGTGGCCCCCACACCCAGCAGGACCTGGACCCAGCAGTCACTGTCTCTCTTAGCTGAGCCACGCCACCAACAGAGCCACCCCAAGCCGCTCTGCCCCCTTCTCTGGCCATCTCTCCATACTGCTCCCCTGCTTTACGGCTTTTCAGCAGCTTTTGGGAGAGAACACGATCAGACGGATTAGAAGGCCGGCCAGAATTCTCAGCAGAGCTGACACGACCCTGCCTATTCAGTCCTGATTCACGTCATTCTCCTGTCTCACTTTTCACTTTCCAGCCACACTAGCCTTTTAGTTCCCGAAACACTTCCTCCCTCAAGGCCTCAGTGCTGGGCCCTCTGCCTGGAAGGCTGCCAAACATCTCTCCCCAGCACTAAGCTTTTACTAAGTACCTCTCACCATTCTGGTCTCGGTTTAAACACTTTTCAGAGCATCTTTACTGACCTTCCAGACTAAGTCAGGTCCCCTGTTTTAGGCCGACTTAGCACGCCTTCTTCATAGAACTTACTGCAACAACAATTAATCATAAAGTAAGCTGTTCAATATTTATCCTTCTAATAGTCTAAGGACAGGGATAGTTTTGCTCACTGCTGTATCCCTAGTACTAAAATAGTGCCTACAGAATAAACACCTGTTGAATAAATGAACCTGCAGGGAGAGGGAGAGGAAGAGGCGGAGAGGAAAGGAGACAGAACCGGAGGGAAGAGCAAAGCCATGGTGCAGGAGAAGGATGCATGTCAGCGGTGGCCTCGGGGAGGGCGAACTTCCTGTCCTGCCTCTTGCTTTGGGGATCCTGGCCCCCCGGCTTGCCCCCAGCACTGCCTACTCACATTGTCCAGGCACTGGAGCTGGCTTGGCCAAGCCTGGCTGCTACTGTAGCCAGAGGTGATACCAGAGGAGAGGCTCCCACTGGAGCTGGTGCACAGGGAGCTGGAGGTGGCCAGGGTGTGTAGCTTTTCCTCTTCCTGAAAAAGACAGCTCACCATTGACCAGCTTCTGGTACACACTTGCTACCCACACCCCCTCTGCCCCTGAGACCACCCCTTCTCACTTCCCCAGCTCCTATCACCTCCCAGCACCTCCAGCCTCAGCCTCACACCCACATGGCCCCCAAGTCCACCTCAACTATATACCAAAGCCACCTCCTCCCAGCCGCTGGCCTGGGACAGGAACTGGTCTGATGAGGATGACAAGTGAAGAGAAGAAACACAGCTTTAGCTACGACTGGGGGTCTGATGCCCTCCCCAAATGCTACTTCTAAGACTCAGAGGCAGCCCCAGCAAAGGCTGACCCAGTATGAGGTCTGCTCAGGCTCCAGACCTGCCCTGAAATCAGGTGCTTGCCCTACTCCCCACCTTCAGTAGCTGGGAGATGATCTGCTGGCGGATTCTCAGCTTCTCCTGCTCAGTCTGTTCCCGCAGTCGGTCCCGGGCCTGGGCGATCTCCACCTTGGCCTCCTCACGGGCCTGCTGATATTCTCGTAGCATCAGCTCTATGTTAGAGGGTGGGTGAGCAGACCTTAATGCTGGCCCTGGGTTCCTAGGGAAGACCGGAGGGGTGGAGATGCTTTCTAACACAGTCGGTGGGGAATGGCCCTGGCCTGCTCATCCCAGGCCCCCTCAACACCACCTCTCTGTCCACAGGGTCTGAAAGTTTGGTTTGACCTCCCATTTTGAGGCTCAGGCCTGCAGTCTCACACAGCGCATCCCAGCCACTCTGCCCATCCTCTCCCATGACTTCTCCCTATGGCGCCACCCCCTGCATCCTCTCTTTCCCCGTGCCCCAGTCCATTAGCTGCCTCCACTTGCCCACAGGCACATAGGACACATTCCTGGAGTCACTCCTGTCAAAGGAAGCCTTAGCCTCCACTCTTCTGGACCCTAGAATCCAGGCCCTGCTCCCACAGCCCTCTTGCCCCACCTGCCCACTCCAGACTTCTGGGTCCACCCTTTACCTGGTGGTCTCCACAACATCCTTCCTCAATTGCTGCAGATACTCTCGGCGCCTGCTGGGTAAGTCAAGGTCTCGGGTGGGGAGCCCCCTGCCGGATAGAAGGCCCGGCTGTTTCTGCGGGCTGAGGCTTCGTGTCCCGTGGAAGCTCTGAAGTCGCTCAGCTCGCTCTTTCCAGAGGATCTCAATGGTTTGTTTTTGCCTAAAACAAAAACATTTACTGATTCACTGAAATGGGTCCTGAATGCCCTTTTCTATCTTAAGATATATCTCTGACCCCTGTCTGATCCACCCTGGAGGACCCTAGAGCAGAGCAAGGGGAGAGGGCACAGCCAGCTACCAGCCCGTTCTAGCTCCCTTTCCTCTCAGTCCCGCCCTGCCCCACCTCCAGGCTGGGGGTCTTACCGGCCATAGAGCTCCTCTGAGGTGGGCTGTGCGGGTTCGTGAGCCCCGAGCGCCTCCCCCGTCCCACTCTGCAGCACCTGCAGCAGCGCATCTGCCTTCCCGAAGCCGCGGTGCAGTTTTGCTTCTGTGAGTTCCACACTGAGAGAGAGGTGCTGGGGCCCAACTTGCAGGGGCACCTGCTCCCTTGGGGACCACTCAGGATCCTGGCTCTGGTTGTCAGGAGGTTGTGAAGGCTTCTGCTCTACAGAGCGGAGATCACGTCTGGTCCTCAGCAGCTCCACCACACCTAGCCCCCCAGGAGGGTCATCCTGGACCCCACACCAATTACTAAATTTGTTATGCACTGGAAGGTCCCTCAGACTGTGATGCTGGGACTCTGGGGCCATGCACGTCCGAGAGCTGCGGCACAGCATCCCCCCAGGTTGGCAGGCCACGGTTGGGCCTGAGGTAGAAGCCTGGAGCCCTATAGTATCACTCAGGTCAGACACAGGGCAGGGCCTGGGGCGTCGGCAGCCTCCCCACGAGGAGGAAAGGTCCACAGCAGGTTGGGGCTCCACTGGGGACACTGCACTCTCATCCCCATCTTCTGTCCTGCTCTGCCAGTGACTCAGCCCCCTACTGCTCTGTGGGCCAAGCCCCAGGGAAGCCACGCCTTTGGGCGCAGAGCCATCGGCCAGCCTCTGGCTCCTGCTCATCGGTGGTGGAGGGGGCAGTCTGCTTTGCATCCAGGCACTAGCCCTGGGCTGAAGCTGCTGAGGGGGCTGCTCTAAGAAATGAACTTGGGGTGTCGGACTCTGCTGCGGACTGCCCAGGGAACTCACCTCAAGGAAGGACCTACCATCACTTCTTTCTAAGGGACTTGTGCCTTCCCCACATGGAGCCCCCACTCCCTGGGAGCCACCTGGTTCATCAGGGGTTTGAGAATAATTATCCATTGAAGGCCTGGGAACATCAAGGGAAAGATCTGAGATGGAGACAAGCTTCTGGTGGCCTTCGAGAGGGTGATCTGAGGGGAACCCCAACCTTTGGGTGCTGGCACTAAGTGTCAGGATTGGGGAGGAGGCCCTGTCCACCACCAGGGCACTCATGGGGCCTGGCTCCTTCTGGACCCTCGGTTTCCTGATGGACCCCACAGCACTGGGGCGGGGCTCTGGGCAGTGAGGGCTGCTAAGGCTGACAGACAGGCAGGAGGGCTCCTCAGGCTGAGAGTGGGGAGACAGGGGGCCTTCAGCAGGGAGGTTCTGCCCAAAGGGGACTCTCAGAAACTTCAAGTGGGATGAGGGGCCTGCAGGGCTCTGGGGCCTGCAGGGTGTGCTTTCTGCCTGAAGATCTGGGGGCCCTGCCATTTCCCATGCTGTTTCTTCTACCTCTTTCTTCTGAAGCATCCCTGAGACATGTCCCTTCTCCTGAGACATAGTGGAGACATTTGAGCCCAGCTCTTCGAGGATGGCACTGACCTCCTGAGGGTTGGCCTTTGGGTCCTGGAGTGGCAGAGGTGGTGAGGCCAGGTCAGTCTGGATGACCTCATTCACGGTGGTCTGAGTACAGCTGTCCATCATGAGGGCCTGTGGTGCCTCACATGGGGTCTCCCTCTTGGCATTCTGTTCCTTTCCGGCCACACCTGGCTGGGAGAGGCTCCCCAGCAGCTCTAAGGTGCTGTGCAGGAGCTGTGAGAGGTGGAGAGACAGATTGTGCATGCTGGTCCAGGAGTCCAGATCACAGACTGGCATTGTGCTGGCTTCCGGCTGAGCAAGAGAGACATTGGTGTAACTCCAGTGAAGACTGCAGCCCAGGGTCTGTGTGCCCTGCTCCAAGGTGCTCCTCCTGCACTGTCCCTCAAGGCTGCCTGCCTCTGATGGATACAGCAGCATGATCTCATCATCCACTGGACCAGCAGCACATTCTTCAGCCAAGGGGGGCTCACACCTTGGGCAGCCCGCTTCACCTGGGGCTCCTGGGAACTGGGCTCTCTTGTCAGGACCCTTTGTGGGGGCTGCTCCTTCCAGGCCAGTCAGGACAAGGGAGTTCCCCAAGGCAAACGGGGAATCCCACACCTCCCAGGCCTCTCGTGAACCTTGGGCACTTTCAATGCTGCTGTGTGTGCTCAACAGACCCCGGGTATTGGCATAGGTGCTGAGGTGGGAGTGGAATGGGGAGTTCTGGTCTTCTAGGCAGTTGTCCACACTCGAGCACAGGGTCACATTAGATGGTATCAGGCTCTGGAGTGTCTGGCTACAGGAGATATCTACTGCACTGCCAAACACATACTGCTTCCAGCCAATGCGTGCGGGCCCCTCGGGTTGCCAGGGCCGGGCGTAGGGATTGATGTCACTGCAGCCAAAGAGCAACACTCCTTTGTCCTCCTTGGACTGCCACTTCTCCGGCCTGGCCTGGCCACCCAGTCTCTCTGGCGTTTCCTGCCAGGCCTGTTCCAGAGTATCAGACATCCAGCTGGTTGGGAAATCAGGGGTTGGCATGCATGAGAGTGCTGAAGACGTTGGGTAAGGAGGGGTGGCAGGATGCAGGGGCCTGTGATCAGCAGTGCTATTGTCCAAGTAGGATGAGGCTTCCTGACTGCAGCCCTCAGCTTGCAGAGACGGTCTCACCTCTGACTTTCCCGAGGAAGAGCCCCTGGGATGTGGGGACCACAATCTGTTAGGCTCCTGTATATCTTCATCTGTGGGGGAAGGAGGCTCAACACTCAAGTTCAGCTCCTGAAGAGACCGGGAAGAGCTGACCCCAGAGAACTGGGGTTTAGGGGAGGACCTGGAGTGTTCGGAACCGGAGACTGCAATCGCAGGAAGTGAGCTCCTGCGGTGCGGAGCGGGCTGGCCAGGGCTGTGGGCTGCGGGCTGCGGTGCTCCACTTTGCCCCAAGAGCACAGTGGCTGAGTCTCTGGAGGCTGATGAGAATGTCTTGGACATAGGGGGGTTGGCCGCAGCCACCTCATCCCTGCCCACATCTCCAATCTGACACCCATCCAAGCCACCTCCACCAGAAGGCTGGAGGCCCCTACCCTGGGCAGGGCCTTCACCAGCACCTGAAGTCTGGTTTCTCTGCTGTTCTTCCTCCCAGTGACTGCCAACCTGGGGGCTGGGGATATGTTTTAACTTTGTTACAAAGGTAGCTTGGGGATCCAAGCCACTGTGATCGCTGGAGTAAGTGGAAAGTTGTGGCTTTTCTAAATGGCATTTGACAGCATTTCCAGAACATCTATGCCATGGTTCTGCCAGCAGCTCACTCTGAACAGACCCTTCACTTAAATTCAGGGTGTGTAGTTGCCCAGTTGTTAAAGGTAGTTCTGGCTTGGTTTGACACCCGTGTACATTCTGGCCACCTTCAGAGCTGTCCTGGAACAACCTCAGGGGCTCAGAGTACATATTTGCAGCCTCAAGCTCTCTGCCCACTTTCTTCTCAGCAACCTTTTTCTCAGGATTCCCTACTGACCTTGAGCTTCCATCAGCCAAGTCACTGAGAGAACCTGTCCTCTCATCAGGGGCAGAAGGGGGGCTGCTACCTTGAGCCAAAGCTAGGACAGCAGCAGTGACAGAGGGCTCCAAAACCGTGCTGTCTGTTGGCCCAAATTCCACATTAATGCCTTTGGGCTCAAGGCCACGCACCAAGAGTGCATCAGGTTCCCTGAAAGAGCTCGCTCCACTCTCATCCATTCCACAGCCCCTGGGACGTACTACACAGGGCAGGCTGAGAGTGTGGGGGACAGCCCTGGAAGTCCCCTTCCCCAGATCATCATCCCGGTAAGACAGTGAAGTGGAGGGAGGGGAGAAGCAGGCATGAGAAGCAACGGGTGGAGCATCATGCAGTTGCTGGCAGGAAAGAGTTCTGCTGTCTTCTTGCCCCACAGGTGGGCTGAGAGTCCCGCTGCCTTCAGTGTGCCCTGAGAAGACAACACAGTCCAGAGTTCCCTGTGAACGTCTGTGCCGGGTCTCCTGCTTAACTCCCCCAGGACCTGAGGGAGGGCTTTGATCGAGTGGTGCACTTGGCCCAGGATGTTTGCTTCCAGGCCCGTAGGCATCTGCCAGCTCCAAACCAACACTTGCCTTCCACTTCACACACTTCCGAGAGGGAGCTTCCAGTTCAAACCTCCCCAGGGCTCCCGGCAGACCAGCACTTTGTTTGCGACTCGCCCTCCCTTCTTCTAAACCAGTGGAAACCTCAAGGCATTGGACATGGTCTTGGTTAGGCCCTGAGAGACTGGCAGAACCCTGCACAACACAGCTCACATGCTGACCTTCAAATGAGGTTGTTTTTCCTCCCTGTTCAGCCTCTAAGAAGCTACCTGAATCTCCTCCACATGTGGTATCTAGGGTTCCAGGTTCCCAATGGGCTGGGATGCTCTCCTGATGGCCAGGAGGCATGCCCTCTGCAGCATCCCATGGAGCTAGCTGGCTTTGCCTGCGTGGAACCGCTCCAGCATCATCAGGAGGGGCCCGAGAAGGAAAGACAACCACCATTTTCTCTTCTACAGCTGCTGAAGAAGGAAGATTGTCTGTGCGCAAAGGATCAGCAGAGGAAGGTGTTCTGGTTGCTCCTTTCATTTTCTCTATCATCTCACAAGAGCTAGAGTGGCATATAAACTGTTCACCTGTTCCCAGCAAATGTCTCAGTTGTCCAGGACAATGGCTTTTGCCTAGAGCAGGGGCAGCATGGGAGGAGGTCTGTGAGGGATGCCACAACCCTGTTTTAGTTTCGGCATTGGGCAGAGGTTGAAAGTTGTCTGCAGAGAGAGGTGTGGCCTGAAGGACTTTCCTCTCATCAGTCAACTGATGTCCCGGCTCGGCAGAGAGAGATGCTACATGAAATCCTTGTGTTTCACTCTCACTCGTGGTCCTGTCTGATACTGACTGGTCCACTTGTTGACACAGAGGCCTGCCAGGGGCCCCTGAAGAGCAGTCACGTTCTGATAAAGTCTCATAGTAAGGAAGCACTGTGCTGCCAGGCAGCAAGCTGTGAGGCTGCCTTCCCTGGGCCTCTGCTTGTCTGACTTCCTCCAGCACAGCCAGGCCTGCAGGCACAGCGGGCTCTGAGGGAGGCCCCCTTGGCAGGGACCCAGGACCTGAGAAGGAACTACTGGCAGGACTGGGGTCTTCAGCCTCTTTCTCTGTCTGTCTCTCCTTCCTGCCTTGGTTGTTACCCTCTCCTAATGAGCAGCTGGCCCACTTTTCAAGCAAGCTAGAGACCCTGTTCAGAGAACTGGCTTGTCGCATTCCTCCTTGCACAGCTGCCCCAGCTTCAGAAGCAGAACCCACCCTAGGACTTAAGCCCACTAAATTGCTTCTGAGGTCCCTTCCTTTGTTTTGGGGCCTAGTGCTTGCTGATGTCCTGCCCTCTGCACCCACCTCTGGTACCCAGGGTTGGCCATAAGATCCCATGGCCATGGATATTATAGATCCACCCCAAGCAGGGTGTGCCACAGAGGAGGCCCCTCTAACATTTTCTTGAGAGCCATGGTGTCCAGGCTCTCTACTCTGGTCTTGACACCATGCTTCCAACCCTAAGAGACTGTTGGCCACTTTGAACTTTGTGGGATCTAGTCCACAGTCAACTGAAGAGATGCCTATAGCACTGGGTACATGAAGATAGTTTCTTGACAGTCTTGGAGAATTCAAGGGCAAGGTATTACTCCAGTCCTGGTGAGGAGCTGTGGAGGAGTCTGGCTGGCTCAGCAATGCACCAGTCTCCTGGCTGGAGAGGGTCTCCATGCAACACTGGCTGGGACTAGGAAGTTTCTGAGTCGATGAGACCATCTTGTTTTCCTCCTGTAGCCTCCTTCCTCGCTGCACAGCCATTTCTTCAACTCCGCCTTGAACGTTTGGCTCCTCTTGTTTAGAACTACTTGTGCTTTTGGCAGCTTGGCTTTCCTGAAAACCTTTCACAGTCTCCAGCTCAAGACTTCCCAAACCACAAGGCTGCCCTCTGGGGCTTGCTGATGTGCTCATCAACTCACCCTCCTTCTCAGACGACTTCTCGGGCCTGGGCTGAGTTCTAGCCAGTGCTTTTGTTCTCCTTGGATTAAAAGAAGTGTTGGTAGACTCTCTGTGAACTGTACATGGCCCTAAATAATCACAAGTGTCCCTAGCTGATCTGTCAAATGCAGCCAGGTGGGTGTGTGCTCTCGCAAATTTAATGTCTGGTACACATTCCTTTGATTTGAATGGGTTCAGGGTGGTTTTCTGGACCTGAGGATTTTTCCCAATGCTACTGATAGCCTCCATTTCTCTAGCTTCACTATCCCTAAAGGTAACATCATCTGTCTGTCTGGGAGAAGATGGCTGATCCTTGGGAGACAAGTGATTTTCAGAGCTGCCTGTCTGCAGGACATGGTCAGCCATCTCCTGGTCCTGAAACATGAATTCCTTACTGACTCCCAGCGTGTAGGAAGCATACAGCTGCCTGTTCTGCTTGGATTTGATTTCCAAGATGCTATTTTCTAGCTGCATTACACTCCTAACTAGCCTAGCCATTTCATCAGTATGATTAATTTGTTTATTCTGTTTCTTTCCAGAAGGTTCTCTCTTGGGTTTTAACATTTCTTGTGACTTTCCAGGACCCCTGCATTCACTCAGGTTTCTTTCCGGACAGCATGTAACTGACTGGAATCTTTCATATGTAGATGAAAGCTTAAACTCTTCTGAGCTGTCTTTAGAATGGAGAGCTTTTCCAAGAAGCCCAGTTTCATTCTTCCCTTCCCCGCTGTGGGCTGGATGTCTAATGGCCAATATGTCTAGGCTGCTCGCTCTATGACATACTGATTTGGACTTCAAAGGAGCAGCAGTTTCCCTGCGCATGTCCTTGTCAAAGCCTAAATGGATGGTTTTATAGATGAAATCAGACCTGGAACCAGAAGGAAACTGCCTGTTTGTATCAAAGGCCTGACTCTGTCCTTGGACTGCATTCTGATCCCATTCTTCTTTCCTGCCTGCCTCAGATTCACAAACAAAGAGAGGCTCCCTAGACCCAGTGTGGCTGGAGGGAACACCGCAATAGGATGGAACAGCGGCCCTCTCCCCCTCTGCACATACTGGCAGACTGTGTTTATTTAAAATTCCAAATTGATTTTCAAAATCATATACATTTATGCTGGTAGATGGAAGAAAATGTCTCTTCTGAGCAACAGAAAAATAAACTGAATTATGGCTTTCTTCTTCAACATTTCCAGGGCATTTCCGTATTTCTCTGCTAATTTCCTTAGTGTTCAGATCAACTGGCCTCTCTGCTGTGACTTGCTGAGATAAAGCAATATTGGAATTCTGGTTTTTTAACAGCACTGGCAAATTATTCTTCAAATAAATATTCTGGAGGACCTGGGGGTCACAACTCAAGCACCAGGCTTCCCAAGGGGGTGGGGAAGGTGCTCTTGCTTCTCTGCAGGCTGGAATCTCTAAGGCAGTTTCTGTCAGGACATCCCGGCTTTTGGTTACATAGAATGTTCCCAAGGGAGGTGGCTGCAAGGAATATGGGAATGGATCCCAGGGAGCAGAGTCAGGAGGCAGCTCTGAGCCTGACAAAAAGGCAAAGGAAACATCGGTGTGTCTTCCAACCACTTCCTGGAAGCTCTCCTGGGAGTCTTCCTTCCCTTCCTGCTGGGGATGGTGGCTCTTGTGACTTAATTTCCCCACCTGGCCTGCACTGCCCTGCCTGAGAGGAGCCTGGCCTTGGGGCCAAAAGCCGTCTTTGGTGGCTATGGTGACATGATTGTCACAGGGGTTTTTCAGGAGGAAACATTCATCAGAGGAAGTCGTCAGCCCAGGTTTCCCTCTGCTCTGAGAAGACTCTCCCGAGTCGTTCTGTTTGACTTCACATGCCTCCATCATGGAATTTTCTATCTTGTCCTCTGCTGCAAAGACCTGTACATTTGTAGTTTCTGAAGATGATGATTCTATGTCTGCTGAGTAAGTTCCACTATAACTCACCTCTTTCTCACTAGTTGTAAAGAGATCTGAAATATCTTCTAACTCAGCACTCGCAATGTCCTGTTCTTTCTCTGCTTTAACATGCCTAACTTTGGATAAATGGATAGGAAAGTTGTTGAAATTCATACTGCTAGAAGCCACAGATCCAAACGGCAACAGAGAATCTCCTCCTTTGCCAGAGGCTTGGGTCAGGGCACCAGAGTCTTCCTCAAGGGAGGGGAAACCTGGCATGGACTGCCCTGTGGCCTCCCAAACAGGAGATAGTTCAAGGAGGTACCTCTGCTGAAGGGCAGCCCAGTCCCTGTCACAGGCACTGTGCACATGAGTTGGTGAGGCGGCAGACGCAGCCACCACATGCGACACCCTGGAGCTGTCGGATGCTGTGGCACTGTCCTGCTGGGCCTGGTCAGGGATACCTCTGGCCTGAAAGGTGCCGTCAGCTCCTGGCTGAAGAAGCCTGTAAGACCTCCAGAGTGACAGCCTGGATGTTTCAGAAGCAGGTATTGTGTATACACTTCTTACCCTGCAGGGCAGCTCAGCACCACCTTGGGGCAGTTTGGAGATATAGGACAGGACTGTTTCTGCCTCTGGTGACTTTTGTTCTTCCATATTTAGCCAGTAGCCAGGCTTCTCCCAACCACAGGGCTGAAACTCCTGGATACCAGGACTTGGACATAAAGAACCCGCTATTCCTGGGGGACTGCTGGGATTAATCTTGGAGTCACTGGAAAATGAGGAACCCGTGGACAGCAGAGGGCTCCCTGCTGGAACCTGGGTGCCTTGAGGAGTATCGGCTTGTTCAGAGGAGCTTGCCCCTGCCTCCACCTCAGACTGCTCACAGTGGGGCTGGGGCTGGGGGGCAAGGTAAAATGAACTGCTCATCGGCAGGATGGCTTCCAGCCTGGCTCCTATTCTGTGGATGATGGGATCAAGGCTGCACATTGGCGTCTGGTCTACTATGGGCAAACTGGAGGTCTGCAGGCGCCAAAAAGTTTCTGTGGGCATCTCATCAGCTGAACTGAAGAAAAGCTCTTCTTGCTGATCTTCCCCCAGTTCTTCCTCAGCATCAACCAGGCTATCCAGGGAAAAGCGCCTGTGTATTCGGGTGAATGGTCCACTGCCTGAGGATGTGGTGGAGCCCCTCACAGAAGCTCCAGCTCCAGCCCTGCGGGAGCTGTGACCATTGGCAAGGTAAGTGCCCCCCGGGCTGTCCTGTGGTCTTTGGCACCCCTTCTCAGCCAGCGAGTCCTCTGATACTTGGCTGTCATCACTTTCCGAGTTCTCTGGCTCTGGGAGATCCTGCTCCATCCCCTGAGGGTCCTCTGGCCTCAGCAGCTCTGTCAGGGCTTTGGCATAGACACAGGGGAGAGAATCCACTGAGTAACAGCTATCTGCATCAGGCAAGTCACTGTCTTTTTCTCCTGCATGATCCACTACTGGGCTGGAACCTGTGAGTGAGCTCATGGTGTCTGGGTCCCCTGCACTGTGCTGCCTCTTCAAAGGGCTGCCCAGTGGCAAGCAAGAAGACTTTTTGGCAATACCTCTGACCCTAGCTGCTAGCACCTTCCACTGCCTTTTTGATGCCCTGCCTGAAGAAGGTGGTTTGGAATCTGTCCAGAAAGTCTTGACTGCTTTTCCACACCCAGCTACCTGTTTGGGTCCACGGGGATGAGAGGAACTGCAGCCGGCTCCCTTAGTGGCCTTGTGGATCCCTTCTTTTTGCCACCCTGCCAGTGGGCAGCCAGAGTTCACTAGTTCCTTAGCCCTTCTGGTCTGGGTGGAAGGAGTGAGGGCCTCTGGCTCCTCCCTCGGCTTTAGCTTCTTAGCTGATTGGCCCAGAGATGCTAGGCTCTGGGACACCACCCAGCGGGGCTGCTTACCCACTCTCTCCATTTCCTGGATGCTGGCAGACTGAGAGCTCACAGGGAGGCAGGTGCATAGGGCTGAGGCTCTCTTCCCGGCCAAGGCCTCCCCGGCTGTGCAGAGCTGCCCTTTGCCTGAATGGAGCACATTCTTGCTGAAATGCCCTGTCCTTGGAGGGTAAGCAGCAGTCTGGGGCAAATACTTTTCTGCTGGGGTTTCCTCTGCCACTTGGTCAGCAGAGTCAGGCACAGGAGGTAACATGGTGCAGGGATCCCAGTTCAGGAAAATGCTGTGGAGACAAGGTATGCCATCTCAGAGAAGAGGTCCCTACTTCCTGCAGACAGAATATAGAGGCTCACTTAGTTCGCTCTGAAAGAGGTTAAAAATTAGCCAATGTCACTGTCCCCTATAGTTTCTGGGTTCAGAGCAAAGCTCTATAGGTAGAAAAGGAAACTGTGGACTATAGTCCTGGCTCTCAAAGATGCCCCAGGGACACTCTGTTCTTCAATTTATCTTATAAAAAAGCTGAACTGAACCTGAGTCTAATCATGCCTTGAAAGGACACTTTCAGTTAACAGGCAATATGAGGAACAGAGGAACAATTTAAATGATACTATAAGGAGTCAAACAGACAAATCTATAAAGTGGCACATTCTATAGAACTGATCCACTTTATAAATGATATGAAGAAACAAAAACAAAACAATGATTAAAAGAAACTTAAAAGACATAATCATATGTAGTATATATGTAGTATATAAATCCTATTTGGATCTTAATTTGAACAACTAACTGGAAATGGTATTTTTGAGGCTATTAGAGAAATTTGAATATGGCTGAGGTTTTAGATTTATACTGAATAATTAACATTAATTTTGTTAAATATGATAATGACAATGTAGTTTTAAGTCCTTATTTTTTAAAGTGTGTATCTGATGTAGGAGTGAAATGACATGATGTCTAGGAGTTGCTTTAATATACATCAGAAAAAGGAAGACAGGGAGATAAAGCAAGAATGGTAAATCTTGATAATGCTGGATATGGGTAATAGGTATACTATTCCTCTCAACTTTGTGTATATTTGAAAATTTTGCACTAAAAAAAGCCTGCATAGTACTCTGAAGACCAGAAAGGTGCTCAAATATAATACCAACAGACACTAATTGTGCACCTCCTGTAGGCAAGGCCTGCACTAGGCTTGGAGGACACAAAGAGGCAGACACGGTCTCTGCTCCAAGCAGTTTGAGACATAACATATCCTCACCTTGACCGAATGAAGGAGTGAAGGAGAGAAGAATCAGGGAAGATGGCAAACTGAATGTGGGAGTCAGAAAGATGTGCTCTACTCACTCACCCGTTGGGAGGTGGGGGCAGGAGGCTCACTTGAGGTGGCAGGTCAGGTGGGGCGGGAAGGGGAGAAAGTGAATGGGAACAGAGTCCCGTTTGAGGCAAGATGGGATGGAGGTGGTGGCAGGTCATGTACGAGGAAAACAGGCTGAGATTCTCACTCCAAAGATATTGCCACAGCAGCAAGAGCTGCCACTCAGAGAGGGTAGGGGAAGCCTGAGTCTTAGAGGATACCAACTACAGAGGACGAAGGAGTGCAGCGAGAAGGAGGGACAAGTGATGGGGAAGAGAGCAGCAAGCACAGCTTTCCATTTCACAGACTGAGCAAACAGGCGCGGGGAAGTACAGAACGCTGCCGGGGCAGTGAGGCTGGGAGCTTCAGCCAATGCTTCCCGGTGACAGCCGCTGGCTGTACCTGCGTAGCTGTGGCAAGTACTGGCCGCAGAGCCTTCGGAGGCTCAAAGAACTGCAGCTTGTTGATTTGCTTCTACACTGAGGCCCTGGGACCACGGCATCAGAGCAGGGGATCTGGTATGGGAGCTTCTGGGCACAGTCACCCTGGGGCCAGCATGATGCCTCGAGTGGCTCTAGTCTCTTCTGGGCCTCCAGCAGCCTCTGCTTCCTGATGATTCTCTCTAGCTGGAATGAGAGCTTTTTCTGCCGGATGTTCCACTCTGCTGCCCGAAGAGCGTTTCTCCGCTGGAGCTGCAGTGGCAACCGCCGCTTCTGGCCTCGGACCGGTCGGGGGAGCCGGGTCTCGGGATGTGTCTGAGGCCAAGCGCCAGCTAGCCCAGAGGCCTCAGGTTCTTCCCCTGCTATGCAGTCTTGCTGTTGCTGCTGTTCCAAGCCAGCCAGCCAGGTCTCTCCTCCAAGCAGCCACTGCTGGTCTGGGAAGCAAACACACCCCAAAAGGTCAGCACCTCCCTCCCTCCTGTGGCTGCCTGGACTCAGGCCCCTCCAGCTGTGGCTGGACCCATACGGAGGGGAAGGCTGGCCAGGGTGACGTAGCAGGATGAAGGCCACTGGGGCCCCTCACCACAGGGCAACGGAACCAGCCCCCAGGCCTCAGCCCAGCAGTGGCACATGCTAGGACAGGCAGCAAAGCATGGACAAAGGTGTGGATGAGGAGTGAGCAGGCGGCCCATCACTTTGAGGGCCAGCCAGGAAGGTGGCTTCCTTATGCCTGCTGCCAGCCCCGCCGAGGAGCCTCTGGTCTCTGACGGATGGGAGAGAACACCTAATACCAAAGATTCCACCATATCACAATGAAAACAAAGGGGAGAACACAGAAGGCTGGGGAAGCATGAAAATGAAGAGACGAGAAGGTGAAGCAGACACTGCGAGAGGCTGGCACCTACTGTCTTTAATCTGCCGGCAGATGCGAGCCTGGTCGAATTCCAGTTCCTGTTTGGCTCGGATCTGTCCCGCTAGGATTCGCTGCCTCGAATTTCCCACGTAGCACTGTTGCTGAATCCGGGCCCTGTGGCGCAACTCTGCAGTCCTCAGGGGCTGGTGGTCCTCATCACTCTGCTCTTCCAGCACTCTTCTGTCACAGAGGGGCCGGGGTTACCCAGGGGAAATGTAAACCCAGCTCAGGGCAAGCCAGTGGCAGTCTAAGCCCCTGGGGGAGAACCCCAGAATTCAACAGGGCAGAAAGGGGTTTGGACTTCTGGCAACTTGGGACACACAAGGCACGGTGTCACAGGGAGCTCATGATGTCACAATGCAGGAAGGGAGAATGGCCCTTAAACTAGCATATTCTTAGATCACAAGTTTACCAGAAACACAAGTTTATTTTGGTTAAGGAAGATAATCAGGAAAATAAAGCATCTTTTAAAAAACAATAAAAACTATTTTAACTAAATCAAGCAGCTTTGTCCTTTAAAAAAAGAAAAAGGTAACCGCTGAAAATCTGCTGGAAATATTTCTGGAGCTCCTGCTCTACTCTATGGTGGGAATGGAAACTCTCTCCTACATGTCCAGGGATAACAACTATCGCTCCATTCCCTGAGACAGAAACCCTTTGTGATCTGGGAGTAGGAGGCAGCCAGTCCAGAGGAGGGAGAAAATAAACAACGCACACCAGACCTGTGTGCATGGCAGGAGATCCAGAGGAGAGCTGGGCTCCACTCAAGGGCTATTCTCAGTGAATGAGCCCTGGCATAGGGTTCAAGAGTTTTAGACTCTACCATACCTTTCAGAGATATATGCTAAAGTATACTAGTGATATTGTCTGGGATTTGTTTAGATCCAGTGGAGATAAGTGGGAAAAAGTGAGTGGGGATAGAAATGAAACAAGGTAGCCCTGAGTTGATCATTTGCAGTATATTTGGAATTCTCCATAATGCAAAGTTTAAAAAGAATAGTAGATTGCAGTCATGCCTTACTCTGCCACCAGGTTCCTGTGTGACCATGGCTGAGTCAGCTTCTACCTATAGGCCGACCTGTGCCTGGGTCACCTGTGGCCTTCTTAGCAAGCATCTCATGTGCTATATCTGCAGGTCTCTCCATTTTAGTCATTCAAGTTTCTAAAGAAGCCAACTCATGGGCACTCTGGGGTGGCAGTAGGAGGGGGAATGGTTAATAAAAGTCAGGATATGGCAGAGACTAGCAAAAAAAGTCTGAATCCAGCCTCCCTTAGCTGGCCATCAGGCCTCATTCTGGTCCCAGGATGCCATAACTTTCAGGCCTGAAGAGACTCACTTAATGACACTAGCACCAGATCTCAGTTTGAGCAATGTGCTCTGGCTCACTTTGCATAGGACATTTACCACTTTGTAGAGCAGAATAAAGTCACAGAGGATATCAAAGCAGAGATCCACAAACTATATAGCCTGTGGGCCAAACTTGGTCCGCTGCCTGTTTTTATGAACAACAGGCTGCTTTTGTGCCAAACTGACAAAACTGAATGGCTGTGTTGCAACAAGACTGTATGGCCCACGGAGCCTGAAATACTATCTGGCCCTTTACAGAAAGTTTTCTGCCTCTCTCTTAGAAGAAATTAAGATCTCTTAATGCAGCTTTAGGAGGACAGTGAAGGATGGATGGATGGGAGAGTGAATAGACGGATGGGGCTGCGTGGGCAGGAGTCGACACAATGGCAGTCTCTTCCCTGGGAAGGAGGCTGGGAGGTTATTCAATCTGCAATGGGTCCAAGGCCTATGCTTGAGTGTGTGTGCTCTGGGGAAGACGGGCACTGAGTGCTGTAGGCAAAAGGCCAAATACATTCAGTGGAATGTGCAGAAAAGAGGGAAGGCCCCCTTTGTCTCATGTGAGGCAAAAGACAAGGGGCAGCAATTGGAATAGAAAACCAGTTAATGCCACACAAATAGAAAAGGTAGTTAATAGGAAACATTTTATACAATCTATTTCTATGTATCATGCCTCCAAATTCTGTCTGGCCACAGACATGGCTGAATTACAAACATGAGCCTATCAGGGGGTCCCAGATGAACCCAGCAAAGATCCAGACCATCAGGTACAAGGGGCAGAGAGAGGATCATTATTCTGAATTCCCTGAGAGTACTCAGTTTCCTTCTCTGCTATCTTCCAATCCCCAGGTTTACAATTTGCTTCTCCATAGAAGAGAGCTCCCTCTGCCATTCTCCTAAGGAGGTGGCAATTACCAGTCAGCTTCTGCTAACCCGATACATCTTCCTTCACGCAGCAACAGGACGTCAAAGAGAGGGTTCTGGGATGATGACTACAGACACACCACATTCACATTCAGGCACTCACGGGTGTCACAGGGCAATGGCCCTGTGGATCCTGCCATCAGACATGCCATCAGACTGAAGATGGCTCCTCTGCTAAGCACATCAGCCAAGTTCCCAGAAAGCAGATGAAAAAGAAAATACCAACCTTACTCTACATGCCTGGGTAGGTTACCAAAGGCAAGTCTTCAGTCACTGCCAGCCAAGGACCTCTGGTTCTATCAGATGGCTACCCTCGACCTTGGGTGGCTCCAGCATCCCCCAGCTGCCGCCGGGCCACCAGCTTGCCAGGCCTCCACTGCTCCCCCCGCCCTCCTGCTGCCTCGGGGTCTAAGCTTCTGCAGCAGGATGCAGGAGCGCCTACTCACTAAGGCAGCAGCGGCAACAACAGTGTCTCCCGGGCTCTAGGCATTTAAGGTTATGCCCCCAAAATTCCAGATGGGAAAATGCCAAGAATATAGGCAACAAACAGCTTTCAAGGACAAACTCCCCTCTGGTCCAGATCGCTGCTGCCAGGAGAAAAGGAGGTAGACCGGCCAACTTCCCCTGGCTCTGGAGTCAGCTGCAGCTGGCTCCTTCAGAGAGGAGAATGAGGGAAAGAAAGCCTAGGACAAGGGAAGGCTTTGGAGCCGGCCCCACCCAAGAGCAAATGAGACTATCGTGGAGACACAGCCACACACCAGACTGGGAGCCCAGCTGACAACGTGCAGTTCTCTCCACTCTCATGGCTTCTTCCCTTGGCCCCTCTGCCCAGTCACAGACTTGAGCCCCACTGCACCCCATTTCCTTCAGGAGCTGGCACACAGATGCTGGCTACTAGCTGGGCAGGACCAGCCCTGTCCATAGGCTCCTGGAGCTGCTGCTGAAGAGCAGAGGCAGCAAGGGGGAGAGGCCTGGGTTCCCAATCCCCGTCTGAATGAAAGGATGCATTCTTGGTGTTCCTGGAAGGTCATGTCAGTGCCTGCAGGGTCAGAGAGCCCAAGAAGAGGCAGGTCAGCTGGGGTGAGACAGGAACGGGAGAGGGAAGCTGCCTTCCTGGGCAGCTTTGGGGCTGGGGTGGGGATCAAGACATGGGCAAAGCACTTGCCCTTTCAACCACCCAGATCCCTGGGGGTCAGAAGGTAGTATCCTTACTGGAGGTGGGCAAACAGGCTCAGAGACTTAGTAACTTGCCTAAGGTCACACAGCTTTTACTTTGTATTGTCAGGATGTGAAACAGCTTTCTCCAACTCCAGCATCTCTCTTCAACAGCCACAGCTCTTTAAGGTGCAGAGCCTTTCCTTGCAAACCTGTGGACTCTGGGACAAACAGCGCCAGTGCTCCTTCCCAACAGAAACCTTACCTAAGACAAGGCCTCCTTTCATGACTTCACTACAAAAAGGGAGGGCCACTGACGAAACAAGGGCTCCGGCCTCAGTCCTGGGTCTGCCTCGGCCTTGGTATGCTCCTCCCTGTGACACCTCGCCCACCTGACTTGTCACCCCACAGAGCCTTGGCCATCCACCCCAAGAATTACCCTTAGACTCTGGTGCCTGGCCTGCAGCCCTTAGCCACGAGGACTGGACCTACTGGCCCTGTATCACTGTTTCTGTTCCCACGTCCAACATCCAGCACTACCAAGGTCAGGCCCAAGGCTATCTTCAGTTGCTACCAAATGCTTCCAGCCTGGGGAAAGAGCAGCCAGATCCCTCTGAAGGAACCAGGGCACCCTCCCAGGAACCCTGTGCTCCTGGGCTGGGCAGCTTCCCAACACCAGTGGTCTCGTGAGTTCCTGCTGACATTTTCTCCATGAAGTCCCCAAGACAGAGGCTACCTTGGCTTATGGAAACAGAAGGACACCATTATCCCTAGTACCAAGCCTGCAGGACACCTCGATCTGGGGAGGGGATTCTACACAGAAACAGATGAAGAAAGAAAATAGTTTGCCACCAATCACATAGAGTGTAGATCAGGTGGGTCTGAGACAGCAGAGCCCCAAGATATTTTTCATACTATCCCTGGAGCTCCTGCCCCTCTTATTCATAATTCTGGACCCTTGGTTATAAGAAAGAAAGGATTCCCAGTTCCACGCTATCTTCAAAAACTCAGAGGCAGCCACGGTCCTGCAAGCTACCTGACATACACTCTGAGCTCACACAAAGGCAGGCCAAAACTTAAAGGGGTATACTAGGAAAGTTCAGATGCAGTGTCAAAGATATCTACAAATACATCACATTTACATCTTATTGCCAGAGTACAGTGGCCATAGGAAACATCAAATGATATATTTATTTCAGTAATAAAGAAAGTTGCAATACTGAAGAGGAGGTGAATGAGGGCCAAGACTGCTTCCCTGCCAACTAGAAGGTGAGTGGCTAGCTCAGCATCTTCAAATTACTTGCCCAAGTTGGTTGAGACCAGGTCTTATTCAGAGTTTAGCTGCTACACTCACCTCCTCCTCCCCTGCTCTGTGTAACAACAGACTAAGAAGCAAAACCAATAGGTTCCACAGCAGAAAAAGCAGCTGTTTCTCACCTTTCCTTCCAAAGCAAAGGGCAGAGACCCAACCGGGAGGCAGTGGCATCTCCGTCCAAGTCCAGCCATTCCAAAGAGCCCCCGCCCCGGCCAGCCTCTCCGACCTGGGGACAGGAAGAGAGCAGAGATGCTTTGGTCACCCCCAACCCCGACCCCAACCCCCCAGAACCAGACAAAGCTCAAGCTCGACCCCTAGAGAGGAGAAGCAGGGAGGCCCACAGCCACCTAGAAGCAGGGTGCTAACCTGCCTTCTCTGTCGCAGGACAGCGGCCTCTGCTGGGTGGTTAAATCGGAATGTTTGTGCTTTCCCCAGAGTTATGACTGCTCCTGTGGCATAGACACAGATGAGAATTCAGTCCACAGCTCGTGTTATAAGTACACACTACATGTAGGGCACTTTCTCTGAGATAAAGTCCTCTCCTTAACAAGTTGATCATTTAACAAATTTGAATAAGAGGTATTCACTGGATGTCGCAGAGCATATGTACTGAACTAATTACATGAACAGGAGGGGTTCCGGCGCTGCAAGGGAAAGCAAAATGAGTTCCAGGTGGAGTAGTCAAGAATGCTTCATGGAAGAGAGGGAAATCTAAGCTTACCCTCAAAGAACAGACAAAATGTGAATAGTTTAATAGTAGTAGTAACAGTAATAATGACACTGTTTGCTAAGTGCTAAAAACACTATTAAGAACATTGTATGGATTAGCTCATTCAATCCGCACAGCAATCCTCTTATTATCCCTATTTGACAGATGAAGAAATTGAGGTTCAGAGACTTTCCCAAGGACACAGAGCTAACAAACATAGGTACAAATTTCAGATGGTCATTTTCCAGTCTAGGGTCCTGGAGTTTCTTTGTTTATGGGAAGAGGATTGAATTAGGAAATCTTCAGATCTCTGGGTGCAGAGGCTGGGTGTTCCATCCTTAACAGCCTGTTTCACTGGGCTCTCTCGATCCTGGTTAGAGAACAGAGCTGGAGCTACTCCATCACCTGTCCTGGTCCACACAGAGCTGTAGACAGTCCTACCTTGGGTCAGACGGCAGGAGGCAGTGACCTCCCTGCCATTGACTGTGCAGCGGGCTCCCCGAGTCGGTCGTAGAACAACTACCCCACAGGCGCTGGTGATAGTGCAGTGGTCTCTCTCGATCCACTGACCCTGCAGGACTATAGAAGAGAGGGAGTCACTTAGCTGGGTAGATGGCCCAGAGAAATATGCACCTCCACGCTTTCTATGAGATCAGAATCCATATCTGGAAGATTTCACATCAAGAGAGGAAGAGCCACTGCCTGAAACCACCTCGTCCTATCATGTCCCAGACCCACAACCCAGCAGCCAAAGAAGAAGTGGCCCCTGGATGATCCAAAATTCCTTCCTCAGAGCACCACCAGGTTCCTCTGAAGAGACCTGTCCAATGCAAGTTCCTGCCACAAAGTGTCAGACCCATATGCTCTGTCACTTACCAATGTCCTGTTCCTGGTCAGAGTCGATCCTTCCTATTTTTGTTGTCCCCTCCTACAGAGAAGAACAAAGCCCTTTTAATGAGAATAAAAAGGGATACACCCTGCCCCCAGAGAGAACAGAGCTGGAGCTACTCCATCACCTGTCCTGGTCCCCACAGAACTGTAGACAGTCCTACCTTGGGTCAGACAGCAGGAGGCAGTCACCTCCCTGACCTGCTGGAGTGTTAGTGCCGTCTTCCTACACTACACCCACCTTGGTCTTTTCTGCACCCTTCCCACCTTTGGTCCAGGCTGCCCTGACTGCTCTGCCCACTCACTGCACAGCCCAGGAAGCCCCTGAGAAGGCGAGGGCAAAAAATCATATGAGAAAGCAGCACATATGAGAAGTTCTTTACAAAGTCAACAAGTGCTGGCCAACACCTTTGGTAAAGTGTCCTGAAGCCTGAAATTAGGGAACAGCTGTGGTGTTGGTCAGAGATTCTCTCATCTGAGGACATGGACACAGGTACAGCTTTCCCAGGAACTAAGGTTAGGGTGGTCACATCTGGTTCAGTCAGGCTCAAAGAAACAAGCATTCTATGCAGATGTATGGAAGCACGGGATGTTTACCTTCTTGGTCCGCAGATGAAGTTTGACAGACACCACATTCTAAGAAGGGTAAAGCACAAAGAGGAGAAAAGCATATCTAGGACCAAAAAGACTGGAAGAGTGTGAGAGAGGAGGGGAAACAAGAGTTAGTATAAATGAATCACTGGGTTAGTAGAAGACAAGGCCTTCTAGCTCTTGGATTATGACAATTCTGGTTAAGACCACATTGATCTGTTTGGGGAAGGGAGCAATACAGCAACAGAGATGCTGAGTTTAGATATGTATCTATCATTTATTGAAGGACCATTCACTATGTCCCAGGCATTGCCCTGAATGCTCTAAGACATCTCTTATTTAATCCTTTAACAACCCAAAATATAGGTATTATTATCTCCCTTTTAAGATGAGGGATCTGAAGCTGACAGGGGATAAGTTGCCCAGGGAACCCACATCCTAAGTGGGAGTGCTGTGGCTAGACTTGAGGTCTCTCCAGGTCCTAAGCCCATGCTTTTCTGGCCCCATCATACCACCTCCCCAGTAATAGATGTTTTCAAGTGATCAGGTTTCACTGTTAGCACCCACAAGGTGGAGGTCCCCTGCACAGCTCTCCCAAAATAGCTGGTGAAAAGGCAGACTTCTGAAGTAATGAATGAAGCTCTGGTCTCAGTGTGCCACCCTCTGTGTGCACACACAGAGCCAGCCAGGGCCCAGCCTTTGCTGCTCAGCCACACGAGCCAAAGGATGCTGGCCTCCACAAACACCACCAAACAAAATCAAGGGAAAGGGGTCAAGACCCCACCCCCACCCCTGCCAGTAAGTTCAGGGTCAGCCTCAATGATGAGGCACATTCCTCCCCAAAGGATAAAGGCCATAGCACATCACAACTTCTAGATCTGCAGGGCAGAAACCACCAGAAAAATGATGGCATTTTGCTTAACAGGGACTGAGTTGGCACCTGTGTTTGCTGCCCCCCTTTGTCTGCTTAAGTGGGGAAAGTGAGCAGCACATAGGCCATTAAGGGGATGAAGTCCAGAATTATCAGAAGTCGGACCTCCACGCACTCTTCCCTCCGCCCCTTCCTACCTAAGGGGCTTCCTGAGGTGACCCAAGAGAACGGAGCTTCCAGGGCATGGCTGGGGGCCATCCCTGGGTGTATGACCAAGTTAGCAAAGCAAATAAAAACACAGAGGATCTTAAGTAATCACTGCAATCCTATTACCCAAACCAGGATCTAAACAAAAAGAAAGGGAAAATATGGATACATAAAATGCAGCAAGGCCAGGATCAGAACTAGACCGAAAGCTCACCCCAGGCTTGCTGCAAGTGCTCCGAGGCGGGAGAACCACCCTCAGCGTGCAGACTCAGCAGTGAAAAGGGGGCTCCTCCATTCATTCAAGGCCGGCACTGCTCTCCTATCTGCAATTCAGTCTCGTCCTTTAGCACTCCACAGCCACCCTAAGGGCTGCCTCTTGTCTTTCAGCTTCATTTGCCCACTCCACATCCAATCAGTATAGCACATCAGTTCTGCTCAAATATGTGCCATTTTAATTCACCCGGTCTCTTTCTGACCTCCAACCTCTCCGCATGGTTCTGGCTGACAGAAGGATTTGGCATTTAGATCTGTTACTCAGGTAAAAGGCACTTCTGCCTAGACATCTTCACTGAGGTAGTTTATACTCTGTGCATCAGAAAATAAGCTACTTTAACCTTTTGTTCTAAGGCTTCACTCTCTGACAACTTCCCTGAGGGCTTAACCTAAGAACAAAGGCTTTCTAAGCCTTGTTGGCTTTGCTAACATCTCACTACCATATGCACCCACAGCATCAGAAGCCTTATTTCTCCAGAGATAACAGAGCATTACAGATCCCCCATAAACTGTTCCTTTCATATGTCAGCTGGGGACGATTATAAGAATGAAGGCTGGATTTTCAGTGAGCGCAGGGATTTGGGCCACATTAAATATATTCTGCCATTCAGAGGGACTATCCTACAGTCAGACAAACATGGTATGAGGACAGGTGATGAGACTCTATCTACCATCAGTCACTAACTCTCAAACTGCTTCACTTAGAAGTGAGGACTTGGCCTCCAGGTGACAGACAAGCAGCTGAGCTAGGTCCCTTGTGGAGGGCCTTGGCTTTGTTCTGTTGTTTCTAGGGGGCTACATTCCATGCCCTACCTCACTGCTTACCAGCTCTCCGAATGGTCCCTCATGCTTTCTTTAAGCTTCCCATAGCTACTTTCTCTCCTGTCTTCTTTCCTAGGTAAACTTAGCAATGGAGAAGGGAGAGGGACATTTTTGTTGATTTGGGGGTTGAACGAGTGGGGAAATACTGGAAGGGAACTATTTCAGATCTCTTGATTTCTTCTTTCCTCTGAAAGGCATCTGTGAGCAGCCTGTATCTGCGAGTGCGGGAGGGCTGGTAGTATTTCGAGGTTAAGATTTCACCTCCATGACTGCAAGTGCTTCAGGAAGCCAGAAAAGGAACATAAGCAGCATCATTCTTACTTCAAAATAAGGCAATTAAGGCACAGGGAACAAAACTAAGTTTTCTAAGAGCAACAGTAGCAGCAGCTGAAAAACAACCAATTGTCTGACTTTCCAGTCTTCTGCTCTGTTCAGACAAAAGCAGAACCGCCACCGCAGGCTGGCTAGCCTGCTCCCTGGAGGCAGCCCCACAGGCAGTTCAGTAGCATCCAATTCGATTCACAGACACACAGCTGCTGCCCTGGCTTTTCACTCCTCAGCCTCCAGGGCCACTGGCTAGGGAGGTCAGGGGGTGCTCACCTTGAGGTAATAAAGCACAACACCTGTGCTGAGCACATCGTCCTCCAAGGCCGTTAGGTGCGGCAGGCTGGAGTCGATGACCACCCCAGCCCTCCTCCTGTTGATGTCCACTCTGTAATGCTCCACAAGGGCCTTCCACTCGTTCCATTTCCGGGTCCAGTCTTTAGTCAGCTGGTCTATCTGCAGACAGAGGAGGTGGTCTTACACACTCAGCACAGGGAGCAGACTAAAGAAAGGTCAGATGTCACCCAGGCCTGATTCCTCATAATATTGCTTCCTCACTGATTCAAAGCCCCATGGAGGCCCTTAAACCTCCTCTGTGAGCTGTTTTTCCTAACTTCTTTAAAAACAAGTCACAGAAATTCCCTCAGTAAGCGTTATTTTAAAGTTTCCTGCAATGAATTGTTTTTAAAATTAGAAATAATGCCATAAATGTTATTTTAAAAAATTAACTGGGATGTTAGATGGACACCTATGTTTATAATCCCCTTCCCCCATCCTCCTTCTATGTGATCCATATTGGGAGTATACTGCTTTCCCTGGGCGTGGTACTCTGGGTTCTAACTGAAGCTGTATGTGACTCAAAGACCCACAAAGATTACTGCCAACAGTAATCTCCCCAGGTAGAATAAAGACTACATGAAACTGGTCTAAAAGGCCATCATAATACTTGTGGGGAAGTTGGGGTTGCTCTGGCCAGGATCCTCACTGAACTTAAACCACCTGATGATGTAACTGGCCTGTTGCTAGGCTACTGCTTCCACACCTGTAGGCAGTAAGCTATTACTGTGCTATATAGAGAGCTCGGCCCAGAGCTCTGGGGGGAGGCAGAGACGCTAGTGCTTGACCTGCTGCCTGGAGAAAAAGCCGGGTAATAAACACTCATCCCAAAGAACGTTTTGCTGTCAATTTCTTTGGTCACATTGAATCCATAGCAAACCTGCCCGAGGCTGAAACACATTGGCAAGACAATACTAAAACAACAACAAAAATAAAATACTAAGGGCCTACTACGCATATCAGCAACAGAGTCTAATAAAAATAACTCCTAGATGAAATCATTTCAACAATCATCTAGAAGGTCCCCAGAATCACTGCATCCCCCTTGCATGTGACCAGTCTCTGGCTGACCATCTTCAACAACCAATCCATAAGGCTTCTCTCTGGACTACCTGTCCCCAGGTTTGCCCTGCTTCACATTAGCCCACCTTCCTTATCTGCAGCCAAGGTGAATTTAAAGAACTTTCTTTCTTTGAGACCCCTTATAAATGTCCCCTGTTCCTTAAGTCTGGTGGCCAAGCTGCTTCTGTGAATTGGCCTTGCTACTGGGCAAGCAGAAACTTCCTCTCCTAGGACTTAGTCCTTCTGGCTGGCATCTGTTGAGGCTCAATAAACCCTTTTATTTCAGAGATCTCTCAGGCTCTAGAGGTTTTGACTTGTCCTAAGAGAGCTGCCCTGGACCAGGAATAATGGAGGGAGAGCAGGTCTGCTCCCAGGGTGATAGAAAGCACAGCCGAGTTCACCCAACACACCCACCTTTAATTCATTTTGGAGAACCAGCTCCTTCAGGTTTTCATCCTTTTCTTCATTCAGTGGACTGAAGCTTCTCTGCATAAAGAGAGAGGTGTGCTTCTTGGGTCCCATCCTTCCTCTTATGAAGGAAGAAAAGAGACAGAGGAAAGACCATATCATTAAAATCAGAAACAAATCAGAAGCTTAGATATTTGGGCTTAGACTGGTACAAAGAAGGAGAACACAAAGAAATTTCTCTGCGGGGCTCTGTTCCTCATATCTGCCCACACAAGGAACAAGGGCCATTCAGGCAGGTGCTCTTCGGAAAACAGAGGTGATACAGTGAGAGGACGACCACACCAACTGAACTACTCAAGTAATCAGAGTAATTCCTGTTCTGTCTTGGTTCCTTCCTCTGTTCCCCAAGTGTCACTTAACTGAGAATACACAATACAGCAGGACTCAGAGTCTATGAAGAAAAGAGCTCTCGTGCACACAAACATTCTGTTGCCCAAATACCAGTTCGAAGCTCAGCAGCATGGCTTTCAGTCTTCCAATCTCTGCCCTGAGTTCTCTGATCAGCTTCACGTTTGCATCCTGCAACACAAGAACTCAGTCACCACTGATTGCTACCAGGCCCCAAACCACTGTAACATGTTACATGCAATTAGTTTGGAAGAACTGATTACTCCTTCGCAGTAACTTCTGGGGCACTCTTCCCAAAGTGTGGGCCCAGGATCAGAGCAGAGACTTCACCTAAAAACATGTTAGAAATGCAAATTCTGCCCGCACTCCACACCTACTAAATCAGAAACTCTTCAGGGCTGGGACCCGGCCGTGATTTAACAAACTCTCCAGCTGATTCTGATATACACTAAAGTATGAGAATTACTGCCCTACAGTGAGAGGTTAGGCAACTAATACAAAAATCAGACATGCATAGGTAATAGGTGCTAACTGCCTGTGTTGTGACTAAACTTAGTACCTGTCTAATTACACTGCCTTTTAAAACAGTCCACAGATGAGCTATATAGATCTAGTCACCAATTGGAGATCCCTGCCCTGAAACCTTTCACTGAGATTGCAAAGCAGGTAAGGAATGTTTGGAATATTCTATTATTCTTCAGCTCTCAAAACTAATGAATTCCTTATATGCCCCTTTTAACCCAAAACAGAGAAGTTACTGCAATTATCATGGGAAAATAAAAATAAAACAAGCACACGTAACATAAACTTGAAAGCAATAAACACAGAAACATTTAAATGATATTTCTCTGCAGGGCAACGGTGTACCAAGAAGCTTAAGAGGAATGGCCTTAGAAAAATATCTAAAATAAATTACTTTTAAAAGGCAACTGAGTGTAGTCAGTAGAGATATGAGAGAAGGGTATGACACTGGAAGAAAAGATTTCACTCACTCCTCATTTTGAGAACAAGTCAGGCAAGTTGGGATGTGTACAAAGAGAAAGAAATCAATGAGGGAATCAAAGAATTCTGTGTAAACTATACCAGAGTAGGACTTCAGAAGAAGGTCTCACCTCATTTACCCGAGGCTTGTTGATGATATTTTTGGCACTGGATGCATATCTCAGTGTGCTCATGGTCTCACTGTAGCTAGTGTGTGCAGGAGACACGGCTAGGGTAGAGGGAGAAAGTGAAAAAACGTGCCAAGCCCTTCTGACCCAGCCCAAAACCACTTGCCTTGCTTCTGCTGTCCACGCCAGGTTAATAGACCCATGGCCCTTAGTCCAAGGCAGAGTACCAGTCCCAACAGAGACCCCACTCCTACATCCCACTCACTAGCAACCATGATGGTTTTGGAGTTGCCTCCAAGGCTGTCCTTCAGCAGCCAGGTCAACACGGAGTCCCGGTATGGGATGTACGACTGTCTCTGGAAGGGTCGCCCTCCACTGCTGGTCCCAGGAGAGCGAGGGATCCCACCATCACCACCATCACTGGCTGTACTGCTGAGGCTGTGGCAGCTGCTGAATACTTGAGAGTTCTGAGCTAAATGCAGATTACAGAAAAGAAGAAAAAAGGAATTCTGAAACAAACGCATTAAAGCAAAACAATGGTTGGAGAACACAGATTTAAGCATCACACTTCCCAATTTCTTTCTGTATATCATAGGATGCTTTGAGTTTGACCACTGCATCAGACTTTGGACTCATGACGTGGAGTATTTGAGCCACATGATTTTTTAGTCTCACTTCTTTTTGAAACGCGAGTGATGGGATGATGGTCGCATTGTGTTCTCAACTACAGACCAATATTAATCTTTCATGCCCCAAACCAAAAGGTAACTTTATCAAAAATAAACTTGTGTTTACCCATTTGGACAAAGTGAAAATATATGAGCTGTTTTCCAAAGTCTCTCTCCCCCTCTAAAGACCCAGTCTATCAGCAAAATACCTAAAGTGGAGATGACAATGCCCAGAGTCACGAGAGACCTGTTGATGCTGGCTCCTTCTGCAATCTGGTCCTTGCCGTAGCTGGGATCTGCTCTTTCACTGACACACAGGCAATGAAAACAGGAACAAGAGCAAACAAGAAGATACTCTCCTTACAATGCTGTTGAAGAACACTATCCATGCCAGTGGCCCACATAAATTCCCTTTAGAATTCCATTTCCAAAAAAATGTTACCATCTTGTAATGAACTGGCATTCTTCTGCTTTTTAGGCAGTAAAAATCAAATAATTCCTTACATTTGTTTTTTTTAATTTTTTATTGAAGTATCATTGATATACAATCATATTGGTTCCAAATGTACAACACAGTGTTTATTAAATCCTCACCCCCTCTAGTGCAGTTACTATCTGTCAACACAGGAAGATGTTACAGAATCTCTGACTGTACTCTCCGTGCTGTACTACCATCCCCGTGACCAACTTATATTACGATTGAGGGTTCTCATGACCCTTTATCCCTCTCACCCTTCCCACCAACCCACAGTGACCACTAGTCACTTCTCAGTATCTATGTGTCCACTGTTCCTTACATTTGTTTTTATTTTGGCTGCCAGAGCACTTGCACCTAACTGTAATGCTCATTTACAGTAATATTAGCATAGATGTTTTTCTATATTCACTTCCCCCCATTGTTGTTTTAATTTCACCTGTTAATGGCTTTTGATATCTGTGTCATTAACTACCAACCGCCTCAAATTCTTTTAAGTCATTGGGAAAATTTTAAAATTCACACTTCCAATTGTCTGGTAAAGTTTTTTCCAGACAGCATTTAGTTTTTAAGGGAATGCTGTGCCATATTAATTATTTAGCAGTTTTAAATTAAGAAAATTTGCCTTATTTCATCTTACACCTCATGACATTATCACCAAGACTTCCTTCCTTCTAGATACATATGTGACTACATTTCATGTTTCCTTCTAAGACTTGAAGGTAGTAGCTTCTCTTTTTAAAAGCTTTCTTTCCTTTATTTTTTTTTAAGTAATGTATAAAACTGCATAAAATCAATATTAAGCAAAGGAAAAACTATGCTCAGTTTGCTCCATTTACATCAGTGGTTTTTCAATCTTGGCTCCACACTGGAACCACCTGGGCAGCTTTAAAAACTACTGATGCCAGCACTCCCCCTCACCCCACTAATCTTATTTATCAGAGGTGCAGCCTAGGCATTGAGAGTTTAAAAAGGCCCCAGGTGATTTTAATGAGCAGTTAAAAGAGGGAACCCCTCATATAGAAGAACTTTTAGCCTCTGGAGAACTATAATTTCTCAACCTAGCAGTCAAAGAATGCTTCTTCTGAAATTTTCTCAGGATGATTGAAATGTGAAAAGGGTTAGAACAGTTTATTCCCTGTAAAATGGGAAAGAACAAGATCATTGTCAATGAAATAATTCTTGGCCTTGAAATCCTAATTACCTGCCTGCTAGGTCCACAAGGTTGATCTTGCTAGCAATTTCAGAGGGGAGGTTGTTCTCCAGGATTGCCTAAAGGAGAAAACACATTCAAAGCTTGTCATCTGGAATAATGTCATTTTCCCCTTAGACACCCTCCTATCCAAGGTGGTATAGATTCTACTCAAGAAGACTGTATTTGAATGTGCTTTGAACCAGATGAACTCTCAATATCTGATAAATATAGTCAAGAAGTCCTGGGTCCTTACTAAATTAAAAATAGAAGTGAGACTTCCACAGAGTAAGTGGGCAAATCTCCATGAAGTCCTCTGAGAACAATTTTCAGGGGCCCAGGAATTTTAGCACAATTTACCAAGCAAAGGCTCAACTTCCCTCCAGGGGACTCTGACTCTCATCAGTAGAGATCTACAGCAGGTAGGCACCCCAGATGGCAGTTTGTCTCTCTTGTTAATCTGAGCCACAGCATTTTAACTTGCTAAGTCAAGCACTCTACCTCTTTATATTCTATTCAGGGGCATCCAGCCCTCAAAAGCAAAATTACTTTTTTTAAAAATTCAGCACGGGTTTTAATGTTGTGCATCCATCACCAAATTTAAAACATTTCCAATAAATCCCCACATCCCCTCAAGTCTGTCTGCAAATCTCCATTCCCATCATCAGCCCCAAGCAACCACTCATCAATTCTATCTCGATAAATGTCTTCTCAGGATATTTCATACAAATGCAATCATACAACGTCTGGCTTCTTTTACTCTGTATAATTATTTTGAGGTCCATCCATGTTGAGGTGTGTATCAATAGTTCATAAACTTTTATTTCTGGGTGGTATTCCATTGTACAAATATACCCTGGCTTATTTATCCATTCACCTCTTGATGAGCATTTGCATTACTTCCAGCTTTGAGCAATTACACTAAAGCGGCTATGAATATTTGTGTACAAGTCCTTGAATGGAGATACGACTTATTTTTTCTTGGGAATATGTCTAGGAGAGAAATGGCTGGATCATATGGTAGGTATATATACTTAATTTTTTAAAGAAACTATTAAATTATTTTCCAAAGTTGTTCCATTTTACATTCCCACTAGTGTAGTATGTGAGAACTCCAGCTCCTACACTTCTTATCACACTTAGAAAAATCACTCTTTTTAATTTGTGCTATTTAAAAGGTGGGTAGTGGTTATCTCATTTGGTTTTAACTTGCATTCGCCTAATGATTAATGATGTTTGCACCTTTTCAAGTTTTAATTGCCATCTGTATATTTTCTTTAGTGAAGTCTCAGTTCAAAATTTTTGCCTATTGTTTTGAATTGTAATTGCTGAGTTTAGAGAGTTCTTCTGTATATATTCTGGATACAAGTCCTTCATCAGATGTATGTTTCACAAATAACTTCTCCCTATCTGTGGCTTTTCTTTTTATTCTCTTCATAGTATATTTCAAAGAGCAGAAGTTTTAAATTTTGACCAGTTTCAAATTTCAATTTGTTCTTTTGTTTTATTTGTGTTTCTAGTGCTAGATCTTAAACAACCTCTGCCTAATCCAAGGTCACAAAGGTTCTCCCAAGTTACCTTCTACAAGTTTAATAGTTGAAGGTTTTACATTTCTGACTGTGACACAGTTTGAGTTAATTTTTCAATAAAATAC
Source organism: Manis pentadactyla (assembly GCF_030020395.1). Classification (NCBI taxonomy): domain Eukaryota; kingdom Metazoa; phylum Chordata; class Mammalia; order Pholidota; family Manidae; genus Manis; species Manis pentadactyla. The sequence goes on along the minus strand of NC_080029.1, from coordinate 91,967,860 downwards.
AAGGTATAGATCAAAGTTGTTTTGTTTTGTTGCACATGGATATCCTATTGTCCTACCACCATTTGTTGAAAAGACTACACATTCTACACTGAATTGTCTTTGTGACTTTGTCAAAAATCAGTTGCCTATATATGTGTGGGTCTAATTTGGATTCTATTCTATTCCATAGATCTATCTGTCTGTCTTAATGCCACACTATCTTGATTATGTTAGCTTTTTTCTCTCTTTTCTTTTAACCTTGAAACCTTATTAGGGGAAATCCTAAATGTATATGACAAAAGACAGGATAGTATAATGAATTCCCAGGTACCCATCACCTAGCTTCAAAAATGATCAACTCAAGGTCAGTTTTGTTTTGCTTATACCCCTATTTATTCCTCTCATCCACATTATTTTAAAGCCAATTTAGTCAATACAATTTCATCTGAAAATACTACAATATGCATCTCTAAAAGATTAAGACCTTTAAAAACATAATCATAATACCATCAGTATACCTAAAACATTAACAATAATTCCTTAGAACATCAAATATGCAATCAATGTTCAAATTTCCCACTAATAATTTTTTAAGCATCTTTGAATCAGAATACAACCAAAGTCCTACATATTGTGGTTGCTTGATGTATTTTTTAAAGGTAGTTAATATTAAAAAATTTTTTAATGTACCATAATTTATTTTTTTCCAGTTTTATAATATAAAGAGATATAATTGACATTTAACATTGTTTAGGTTTCAGGTGTACAACATAATGATTTGACGTGTATATTTTGTGAAATAATCACAGTTAGCTTAGTTAACACCCATCATCTCACACAGAAACAATTTTTTACCTCATGATAACTTTAAGTATCTACTCTTTTAGCAACTTTCAAATATACAATACAGTGCTTTTAACTAGTCATCATGTTGTACCTAACATCCCAGGAAATTATTTATCCTATAACTACTGGACTTCAGCTTTATGCAGTACATAGTTTATCCTGGAGAATGTTTTATGTGCACTTAAAAAAATGTATTCTTTAGATGGTAAATGGAATTTTTTTTAATATCAGGTCACACTGATCAATAATTTTGCCCAAATCTTCTGTATCACTGCTAATTTCTGCCTAGTTCATCTACCAATTATTGAGAATGGGGTATTAAAATTTCCAACTATTGTTATTGTCTATTTCGCCTTTCAATTCTGATGCTATTTTCCTTATATTTTGGGGCTCTATTTTCGGGAGCACATACGTTTATAAATGTTGTATCTTCTTGATGTATAGACTTTTATCATTATGCAATGTCCCTGTCTCTAGTACACATTTGTCTTAAAATCTATCTAGTGTCTGACATTAATACAGTACTCTAGGTCACTTACTGTTACTATTTGCAAGGCATATCTCTTTCCATCCTTTTACTTTTAACCTTTTATTTTTTAATCTAAGGAGTATTTCTTATAGACAGTATACAGTTGGGTCTTGCTTTATCCAGTCTGACAAATTGTACCTTGGTCCAGTCACACTTGATGTAATTATTGATATGTTCAGAATTATGTCTGGGTTTTTTTCTATTTATTTTTTATGTCTCATGTCTTTGTTGTTCCTCTGTACTTTCTTCACTGCCTTCTCTGTGTTAAATAATATTTTTAGTGTACCATATTAATTCCTGCCAATTTTTAAATTATACATTTGACTTATTTTCTTAGTGGTTGCTTTACAGATCACAATATGCATAATAAACTTATTATGATCAATTTTGAAATAATACTAACCTAATTCCTATAAAATATAGAAATTTTGTCCCAATATATTTCCTTTTCCTTCTCACTCCCTTGTGCTACTGTCACATATGACAATGTATATACATGTGTACAATAATACAGCATAATTATTTTATACAACTTCTTTTAATGACATTAGAAGAAGAAATGAGAAATATTTGTGTAGTTTTTTTAATATCTACCCACATATTTACCATTTTCAGTACTTTTCTTTTCTTCCTGTAGACTTAAGTTACTGTCTGATAATCACTTTTTTCAGCCTGAAAGTTTTCATTTACTTTTATTGTGAGGTAGGTTTGCTAGCAATGTTTTCTTTTCTTTATTTCAATCTAGGAATGTTCTTAGTTCATCTTAATTTTGGAAGGTTAGTTTTCCTAGAATTCTTGGTTGAGCACTTTTATTTCCTTTCAGTGCACTGTCTTCTGGGTCCAGTGTTTCTGATGAGAAGTGAGCCATTAATTGTATAACTGTTCTTCTGTACAACATGAGTCACTTTTCTCTGTTTTCAAGATTTTCCATTTGTCTTTTGACTATGATGTGTCTAGGTGTGGATCTGTTTATGTTTATTTTTCTTGGAGTTCTTAAGTTTCTTAGATCTGTACATTAAAGATTTTCAATAAAGTTGGGGATATGGAGCCACTATTTTTCAAATTTTTCTTGTGCCTATTTTCTCTTCTTTCTGGGATTCCCAATACACTTACACTGACACATTTGATGTTGCACAGGTCTATGCAGTCCTGTTCATTTTTCTTTAATCTTTTGCTCTCTCGTCTTCAAACCAGACGGTTTCTATTAGTCTAATACCCATTTTTATAAAATTTCTATCATTTTATTGAAATTCCCTAGTCATCATCACGTTTTCCTTAAATTCTTCATTTAAATTCCTTAAATTCTTTCCTTCAGTTCTTTGAACATACTTATATTAGTTGCTTTGAAGTCTGTATGCTACATTGAATATTTTAGTGCACTTAGAATCAGTTTTTAGTGACTTTTTTTTCCTTAAGAACTTTGTTTGCTTTTGCATGTTATTTTTAGTTGAATACTAGATATTTTAGATAACATAACAACTCTGGATTCTGATATTTTCCTCTTGAGAGTGGTAGTGGTTGTTGTATGTTTGGAAACTTGCCTGGAGTAAATCTCTAAAAATCTGTCTCCCTGGAAATATACAGCCAAAGAGGTCTCTGTTCAGTTTTTTCTTTTTTGTTTAGTTGTTTTTAAATTTTAAACTTGGCTTTTTGGAAGCAACCCTATGTCTGCATAGTTTAGTGTTCAGCCAAAGACTGCTTAGAAGCTGTAATCAAACCCCTTAAGCCAAACACCATTAGAGCAGTTAAAAGACTTCTGTTATCTGTTGATGGATCTATGTATAAGCTGGGAAATGCATTAATTAAATGCATTAATGCAGGCCATTTTTTAAGTTTACCCCAGCATTCACTAGCTAGGAGGCCCCCTTATGTCTCCTCTGCACATATATGCAGATTCTGTCAGCCAGGGCCATGTGGGCAGTTTGGACCCACTTAGTCTCTGCTGTATATATGCACACCTTCTGTTCAACCCAGTAAATGTGAAGATCTTATCAAGCTCCCTATGACTATATCATCTCCCAGAAATTCCTGTTAAATCCCTAGATAATCTGTCAGTTCATTTTTGCTTGAAAGAGACCCACAATCTCAGGCTAATATTCTTTGAGCAACTTGTTAGCTTGCCTCCCAGATCACTGCTTTCACTGACAGTGCTCTAAATCAAGTGAAACCCCTTATCAGTGGTAGTACCAGAGCTGCTGGTTTTCACAGCCTTCCCTTCCACTCTGAATGATTGACCTCACTGACAGAGATCAGGGTGTGGGTGGCGAAGGGAGCAGCCCAAGGCTATATACCCTATATTTGCACTGTTCTTACCTGAGATTCAGTAGTTTTCTTGAATAAATGCTTCTGAGTTTATTGTATGCCTTTAATCTACTTTCAGAGCAGAGAAATGGTTGTTTTGATACTTCTGTCCAGGTTTATATATGCCTTTTGGGAATACGATCTGTCAACCTCCTCACCCCATCATAATGGAAGTGAATCTTCTACTATTTCATTTTAATGCTTATTTTCATCTTAATCTTACTTGTTTTAAATGCCCATAATGATCACATGGATATGAAAGTGCTTTGAAATCTTAAAAATAAAATATAATTTGCAGATATTTTTACAATCTTTATGAAATGCTTCTACCCTTTCTGGGTTTACAGCTTCGTAGATAATGTATAGGCCCTCCTTATAATATCAGGCCATATCAGAGGACCTGTAAATGGAAGGGCAGGAATAAAGAGGAAAAAATAGGAAGACAAGAAATCAGTCAAAAGAGGAAAGAAGAAATCTAAGAAAACATAAGAGGCAACCAACCTGTGTATAGTGGATCATGAAGATGGCGTGGGATCTGCTGCTGGCCTCGTGAACATGGGTTGCCGCGGTGATTCTGTGTATACAGGAAAGAAAATTAGGACACGATTGCTTATACACGGTGGATCCTTAAGGATCCACGGGGGATACAGTAAGTGTTAGTACAGAGGCTCATAGGTCAGAATCACAGAACATCCATATTTAGTCCAGTAGAGTTAGGAGAATGGTTCAAAGAAGGCAGCAGCAGTGCTCTAGGTACTGATATCTGAGAATGAAAGAGCGTAGCTTCATACTGAACCACATTAGAACATTTTTCAAGCAACAATCAGAGTTCGAAAGGGAAATACCAGAGTGTAATTAACCTGGGAGAATATCCCCAAAACAGACCCATTTAAATAAGACAAATGGAGGTGGAGTGCTTGTGGAAGAAGCAGCCTTTAAGACAGAGGAAGAAAATTGTGGTTAAACACAGAATATGAATCTGATAGTAGCAGAAGGGCTCGCAAATGAGATTTTAAGCAACATCAACATCATGCTTAAGCTAGGTGGGATACACAGTGTCCCTCAGAAATTCATTCCAATCGGTGTTGACCCTTAAAGTCAGGAGAGTCTTCCCTTCACCTAAATCTAAGACAATTATGCTTCAATTTAAAACCATTTCATTGACGTCTGTTCTCAGAAGAGCTGGAGAATTGAAGAAAAAAGTCAAAATCTAGAGTCTGTCTCATGATTCAAGGATAAAAAGGAAAAGGTGATGCTTGGCACTTAAAAATCAAGCAACTCGGGGCATCTTGAAGACCAGGAGCTAGTGCCTCCAGGACAGTTCCATGAAACCCAAGAAGTAGAATGTTAAATTTAAATTTCTTCCTTTATGTTCAGTTAACTTGGACTTGCTATCACTAGAGTAAATAAAAGGCTGTAAATCCTCCCCCTTTTTTTCTCAAGTAAAAAAAAGGCTGTGCTTTCTGTTGCCGAGTTTCTCATACCCAGAATCCACTGTCCTGGTTGTCCACCTTAAGATGGATCTTAATTTTAATTGTTCCCTCTGACAATGGGGTGCTTGGATTCCATTCAGTATGTCTTTATTCCTTCACCAAGTATGCACAGAGCACCTACCACGGGCTACACACTGGGGTCTCGTAGAGGGCAAGGTGGGCTCAGTCACTGCCTCAGGGAGCTTGCCAGCGTCTCAGAGGAGACAGGGACAGGCGGTCTCAGCAGCCTCTATCAGTTCTCAGGAGCATAACTCCTTGTTCCTGCTCGTGCACCCTAAACCTGTGTTACCTTTTTTGGTTTCTGCAGCAGACTGTTATCACATGAACTGGGACAATGCCAGACACCTGTCATCCTGTACCTGTGTGGGTTTTTTTGTTTTATGTTGAAACACAGCAGCAGTTTCCATGTTATCTTGTTACTTTCAGTAACCTATGAAATACCATGCCATTTCCAAGACCCTCAATAAAATTCTTGAACAGAAAAAAAAAAAAAGGCTGTGCTTTGCAAGCATATACTTAAAACATTCTGGGTATTTCATAGTAACTAACAATATGAAATATAATCACAATTTACAATAGCTTTTAGGAGAGCCTAGAGCAATTAGTTATTCACAGCAGATTCAAAACAGTCTTTTGGGGATAACATTTACAAATATGCAAACCTAGAAGAAAAATGGCTCTCTGAAACATTTTAAACTATATTGGTCCTTATCTCTATCAAGTCTAAGGAGAGGACAATGTAGGCAAGAATGTTTCCTTTGATCAAAATACCAGAAGTTGTATTTATAAGGCAAAGCACAGAGCCAACTCTCAGGGCTTACTGTATAAGAGTATTTTATCCAGAACAAACTGCAGCTTCATTACTAGTGAGAGCAGCACTAAATCTCTGCCACTGCCCCTTACCCTGTGTGAATCACTGTCCTGAGAAAGGCATGGTTGTGAATGCACGGAACTGCAGAGAGAAGTATCACTGTGCGCTCCAAATGGGGATGAGAACACAGGAAAGAAGAATGAGGTTGAAAGAATGACAAGAGCAAACAAACCTCTTACCTGTTTGCTATTCCCTCCTCCAAGAGTTGAATTACTTGCTTATAGTTGGTAACTACATGTTGAGATAAACCTATCAGATTTATGCAGGGGAGAAAAGAAAAAAATTTTAGGTAAAGTTTAATCTTTTTCTGTAGATCATTAACTTCATCATCCTATTTCCTATTATTTGATAGACAAGAATAGGGAACTTGACTGAATTCATTCAGACAATAAATTAAATCAATAAATATTATTTATTAGAAGTCATTGTCATTGGTTCTGCCCTGACGACTATAGTCTATGCTTCATATAGTGGTTATGCTAACAACAACCAAAAAAACAGTAACAATTTCTTACAATTTTGCTATATAGATTATAAGAAAAGTTTTCATATGTTACCTCATTTGGCCCTCACAAAATTCCTGTAGTAGACAGGTACTACGTGCTCCACAAAATGGCAGCCTCAGTTTGGTGTACAAAACATACAGCACATATATCCCTATCCTCCCACAGTTTACAATCCTGAGAAGTTATACTATACAATAATATGGCCAAGTATCACAGGAGTAGAAGAGATAATAAATGCTAAGGAGATAAGAGTAGTTGTCAGGGCAGGCTCCATGTAGGAAGTGAGACTTGAATTTAGCCACTGTAGAATGGGTAGGCTTTAGACAGGCGAAGAGGAGCTTAAGGTCATGAAAGTAAATCTTTAGAGCTGGTGACTGATTAAGTCAAAAAGGGCCTTCGCAGCTGTGCTAGAGAATCTATTATTAGGGATTCAGGAACAAAATAACTTCATGGGCTCACTGCTGAATACAATATTTATACTAAAAATCACCAAGGTAATTTGAACATTGACTGGATTTTTTTATATTACAGAATTACTGTGTTTATTATTTAGATGTTATAATAGTTTGGTGGGTATTTTTTTTAAATTCCTTACCTTTTAGGGTACATACTAAAATACTTCAGGACTACATACTAAAATATTTATAGATGAATTGATCTGGAATTTGCCTCAAAATAACATAGGATGGGGGAAAGTGGATAGGAATGTCAATAGAGCAGAACTGGCAAAGGTATAAGGGTTATTATTATAGGTTAATGGATACATGGGGGTACTATTCTGTCTATTTTTGTGTATGTTCAAAATTCTCCATAATAAAACAGTTTTAATAATGTAACTAAGGATGGACACCTTCTACTTTTGGCAATGGCAAATTCAATAATATAAACCAATCCTTCCACTAAAGACTATCAGAAAAACCTGGACAAAACACAAAAGAAATCAGCTTGAAGGTACAGAGGGATAACCAGATAGAAAACATTTTCCAGGCTATATACTGGGGGAAGATGGAATCTTAGAGAGATAAGGCCAGCATTTGGGGACACTTTTTCTCTGAGGGCAGAGGAGGGGGAGGAGGGAGAGGAGGAGGAGGAAGAGGAATAGGAAAAGGAAGATGATGATTATAGGTAAATTTCACTCTTGCTCATAGATGCAACAATCCCAAATAAAATACAAGAAATCCAAATTCAGCAATATATAAAAAGATAACCAATATATAAATAGACAACCAAGTTGAGTCTATTCCAAGAATGCAAGATTGCTATAACATTCAAAAATCAATCAATGTAACTCATCACAATAACAGGATAAAGGTAAAAATTATGATATAAAAAAGCATTTGTAAAAACTCAGTAGCTATTATATTAAAAAATTCTTATCACCCCTTTCTTTCCCTTTCTTGAACAATTTAGTCCTGAAGTTATTAAGTGGAGCAGAGCAAGGCAGTCAATTGCATTAGGGCAAGGGGACCTGTGGTGACCTGTAGCAGGGGGCAGAGCCTACGAGGAGTGAGGAGGGCATCCACACAGAGGTAGCCTGGCACGACACAGCCTGAGCATGAGCAGGGTAAAGAGGGTATCTATGCAGAGGGAAGGCCTAACAGGAGAGTAGGGTAAGGAGGGTGACCACATGTGTGACAGCCTGGCACAGAAAGTCTGAGCCTGTGTGAACTGAGGGGGACTTCCCCACGCAGGGTGAGGAGCTGTGCATTTGTGGGGCAGCTGGCCATGGGAAGTCAGAGCCCTGGCACGGTAAGAAGGGCATCCCCCAGAGAGACTGGTGGGGTGAACGGGCTTTCCATGCAGGGGTGGGACGGGGGTGCAGCAAAGGGATATAAAGATCAGGAGGGGTACACAAGGCACCTGCACAGTGGGCTGGGGGCGGTATAGGTAGCCACAAGCAGAGCATGGAAACTGGGGCCTGTGCACAACTTCCTGTGGTGAGGGGGCCCAGCACAGGGTGCGGAAGCACAGCCATGCGAATCAGGCATCCACATAAGAGAAAGGACAGCAATGGCAAGGAAACTGATTAGACATGGAGGGGGCGGGTCAAAGAATTCCACTGTTAGATAAAGGAGTTACAAATATGGAAAGGGAGAAATCCAGAATGAGCCCTGTTGTGTTGGACTGCAACTGGGAGGTATGCTGGTGTGAATATGTATTATCTAGCTCTGTCCACTCAGAGGGACTAGGAGATTCAAATCTCAAAAGCAGTGAGTGCACACATAGATCCTGGTGTCTAAATACTACTGTCTAATAAAAAAGACCAGGGGACCTGGGAGAAATGGCTGATTCCAGGACTGGCAGGAAAAGTAGAAGAGCATGGAACACCTTATGCCAGAAAGCAAGTAAGTGCTCAAAGAGTGAGAGTGATATGTCAAAATGTCACAGAAGCACACTTGAAAGGGATTCTATTGACTAAACCTGGGGTAATTTGAGTATCAAAACAAAAAATAATAGAAACAAAAGGTAATGACTGAATAAAATAGGAAAAGCATGACTCTACACTGACAAAAACAAATTAAAGTTAGATGAAGATAGGATATGTATAATGGTTTCACAGTACCGTCCACAAAATAGTTGATTACAGAAGGAAAATGGTAATTTCAGAGTGAAGAAACCTGATAGATACTATATTAAGTGATGAAGTTAAAAATCATGAGTAATGGAAGTATCAAGAGACAAAGAAAGACATTACATAATGATAAAGGGGTCAGTCCAACAAGAGGATATAAATATTACAAATATCTATGCACCCAATACAGGAGCACCTACATTATGTGAAACAAATATTAACAGAATTAAAGGGGGAAAGAGAACACAATACATTCATTTTAGCAGACTTCAAAACACCATTCACTCCAAAGAACAGATCAACCAGACAGAAAATAAGTAAGGACACAGAGGCATTGAACAATACATTAGAACAGATGGACCTAATGGACAGCTACAGAACACTCCACCCAAAAGCAGCAGGATACACATTCTTCTCAAGTGCACATGGAACATATACCAGTATAGATCATTACTAGGCCAAAAAAAGAGCCTCAGTACATTAAAAAAGATTGAAATTGTACCAACTAGTTTTTCAGACCAAAAAGGTCTGAGAAACTATAAAATGAAAAAGCCCACAAACACATGGAGGCTTAACAACATGCTCCTAAATAATCAATGGATCAATGAACAAATTAAAACAGAGATTAAGCAACATATGGAGACAAATGAAAAAAAACAGCACAACGCCCCAACTTCTGTGGAATGAAGTGAAGGTAGGTCTAAGAGGAAAGTATATAGCAATCAAGGCATATTTAAAGAAGGAAGAACAATCCCAAATGAATAGTCTAAATTCACAATTATTGAAACTGGAAAAAGAAGAACAAATGAGGCCCAATGTCAGCAGAAGGAGGGACATAATACAGATCAGAGAAGAAATAAATAAAATTGGGAAGAATAACACAATAGAAAAAATTAATAAAACTAAGAGCTGGTTCTTTGAGAAAATAAACAAAACAGATAAACACCTAGACAGACTCATTAAGAAAAAAAGAGAATCTACACACAAACAGAATCAGAAATGAAAAAGGGAAAATCAAAACGGACACACACACAAAAAAAGAATTATTAGAGAATCCTGTGAAAAACAATATCCTAATAAAATGAATAACCTAGAAGAAATGGATGACTTTCTAGAAAACGACAACCTTCTAAGGCTGACCCAGGAAGAAACAGAAAATCTGAATAGACCAATTACAGCAAAGAAATTGAACTGGTAATTAAAAAACTACGCAAGAACACAACCCCGGGCCAGATGGATTCACCACTGAACTTTATCAGACATTTAGGGAAGATATAATACCCATTCTTGTTAAAGTTTTCCAAAAAATAGAACAAAAGGGAATACTTCCAAACTCATTTTATGAAGCCAGCATCACTCTAATACTAAAAGCAGGCAAAGACACCATGAAAAAAGAAAACTACAGAACAATACCCTGATGAACGTAGATACAAAAATACTCAACAAAATATTAGCAAACCAAATTTAAAAATACATCGAGAAGATCATACACCATGATCAAGCAGGATTAATTCCAGGGATGCAAGGATGGTACAACATTTGAAAATCCATCAATATCATCCACCACATCAACAAAAAGGACAAAAACCATATGATCATGTCCATAGATGCTCAAAAAACATTCGACAAAATTCAACATCCATTCATGATAAAAACTCTCAACAAAATGGGTATAGAGGGCAAGTACCTCAACATATATGACAAACCCACAGCCAACATCAGCGAGAAGCTGAAAGCATTTCCCCTAAGATCGGGAACAAGACAAGGATGCCCACTCTCCCCACTTTTATTCAAAATAATTCTGGAGGTCCTACCCACAGCAATCAGACAACACAAAGAAATAAAAGGCATTCAGATTGGAAAGGAAGAAGTTAAACTGTCATTGTTTGCAGATGACATGACACTGTACATAAAAAACCCTAAAGAATCCACTCCAAAACTACTACATCTAATATCTGAATTCAGCAAAGTTGCAGAATACAAAATTAATACACAGGAATCTGTTGCATTCCTATACACTAATGATGAACTAGCAGAAAGAGAAATCAGGAAAACAATTCCATTCACAATTTCATCAAAAAGAATGAAATACCTAGGAATAAACCTAACCAAGGAAATAAAAGACCTATACTTTGAAAACTACAAGACGCTCATGAGAGAAATTAAAGATACCAATAAATGGAAACACATCCCATATTCATGGATAAGAATTAATATTGTCAAAATGGCCATCCTGCCCTGCATAAAGCAACCTAGAGATTCAACGCAATCCCTATCAAAATACCAATAGCATTCTTCAATGAACTAGAGCAAATAGTTCTAAAATTGATATGGAACGACAAAAGACCCTGAATAGCCAAAGAAATTCTGAGAAGGAAGAATAAAGCAGGGGGGATCTTGCTTCCCAACTTCAAGCTCTACTACAAAGCCACAGTAATCAAGGTACTGCCACAATAACAGACCCATAGACCAGTGGAACAGAATAGAGGGTCCAGATATTAATCCAAGCATATATGGTCAATTAATATACAATTATGGAGCCATGGATACACAATGGAGAAATGACAGCCTCTTCAACAGCTGGTGTTGGCAAAACTGGACAGCCACATGTAATAGAATGAAACTGGATCATTGTCTAACCCCATATACAAAAGTAAACTCAAAATCGATCAAATACCTGAATGTAACTCTTAAAACCATAAAACTCTTAGAAGACAAAGATTCAAGATGGCGGCATGAGAGGTGAGACAGAGAACTCCTCCCAAAACCACAAATAGTATGAAAATATAGTTAATTAATACAACTAACCCTAAAACAGCAACAAGAGAGAAGGCTGAACCAGACTGCATACAGACCTCACGAACAGAGCAGACCTCACGAAACAGGGTAATGTACGAAAGCCTTAATCCAGTGGGACCCAAGACCTTCCCCCACCCCAGCTCACCGGTGGGAGGAAGAGAAATAGAGCAGGGAGGGGGTGGAAGCTTGGGTCCGCTGAACACCTAGCCCTGGAGATCTGCTTTGTGAGCAGAAACCTATATTGTGTGGTGCTCTGCACGTTGGGGAGATCAGACAGGCAGAGTGCTTGAGAGACTGAGATTCCAGCCATTTGTGGAGGATGGGATCCACATCCGACTGCTCTGTGTCAGAGGAAAGGCAGGCAGTCTAAGAAGCTTCCTAGCAGCGAGAGGGCTGCTGAAGGAGCGGGATTTGCATGGAGCTTGCTGCACGTGAGAAGGGAGAACTGGACAAGGTTGTCTGGGTGCGCTCTGCCCAGCTGGTTGGGAACTTTGAGGAGCTTCAGGTGCTCCATCCCCCTGGCTGCCTACTCAGCTCCGAGGCCCCCAATGTGACATGCAGGCTGCTGCGCCTTCCTCCTAGTCTGCCGGCACCGGTTCACAAACTAGCAGTCACTGTGCTGGCATCTAGCCAGCCAGAGGGGGCCCCACCTACAACAGCTAGACACAAAGCACAGAGGCTTCAACTGTGTGCTTGGCCCACTGGCTCTGATTACTGGAGACAGGCACCACAGGTGAGAATCGAAAAACAGATATTTCCTCCCCCCAGGAAGCAGCTCCACTCCCCTATAACCCCCAACCTCACTCTAGGGGCTGAGCAGCTCCAGAGACTGGAGCTTCTGGTCACTAATGGGCACCACACAGAAATATGAAACATCAAAAGAACATGGTTCAGACCGAAATCTCACAAACCCCCCAAAAAGGGCCAAATGAAACTGAACTCACCAATCTTCCTGAAAGAGAGTTCAAAATAAAAATTATAAACATGCTTATGGAGGTACAGAAAAATACTCAAGAACTCAGGAACGAATTTAAGTCAGAGAGTCAATCATTAGGAAATGCCATATCTGAAATGAAACATACAATAGAGGGATTTAAAAGCAGATTAGATGCAGTAGAACAGACAGTAAATGGAATAGAAATTAGAGAAGAGGAAAAACAAAAAAACTTAGGCACAAAGAGAATAAAGAATCTCTAAGAATGACAGAATGTTGAGAGAATCATGTGACCAACCCAAATGGAACAATATTCATATTATACGGGTACCAAAGGAAGAAGAAGAGAGAGAAAAGGATAGAAAGCGTCACTGAGGAGATAATTGCAAAAAACTTCCCCAATCTGGGGAAGGAGAAAATCTCTCAAGCCATGGAGGTGCACAGATCTCCGAACACAAGGGACCCAAGGAGGACAACATCAAGACATATAATAATTAAAATGGCAAAGATCAAGGATAAGGACAGGCTTTTAAAAGTAGCTAGAGAGAGAAAAATGAACACATACAAAGGAAAACCCATCAGACTATCATCAGACTTCTCAACAGAAACTTTACAGGCCAGAAGGGAGTGGCATGATATATTTAAAGCAATGAAGCCTAAGAGCCTTGAGCCAAGAATACTCTACCTGGCAAGGTTATCATTTAAATTTGAAGGAGGGATTCAACAATTTCCAGATAAGCAAAAGCTGAGAGAATTTACCTCCCACAAACCACCTCTACAGTGCATTTTGGAGAGACTGTTATAGAGGGAAGTATTCCTAAGGCTAAATAGCTGTCACCAGGGGAAATAAAGCCACAGCAAAGAAAGTAGAACAATTAATTACTAAGCAGATGCAAAATGAAATCAACTACCCCCAAAGTCAATCAAGGGATAGACAAAGAGTAGAGAATATGATAGCTAATATATAAAGAATGGAGGAGGAAGAAAAAGGAGGAAAAAAAAAAGAACCTTTAGGTTGTGTTTATAATAGCATACTAAGTGAGTTAAATTAGACTGTTAAATAGTAAGGGAATTACCCTTGAACCTTTGGTAACCACGAATCTGAAGCCTGCAATGGCAATATGTACCTACCTATCAATAATCACCCTAAATGTAAATGATCTGAATGCACCAATCAAAAGACACAAAGTCATTGAATGGATAAAAAAACAAGACCCATCTATATGCTGCCTACAAGGGACTCACTTCAAACCCAAAGACATACACAGACTGAAAGTAAAGGGATGGAAAAAGATATTTCACACAAACAATAGGGAGAAAAAAGCAGAGGTTGCAGTACTTGTATCAGACAAAACAGACTTCAAAACAAACAAAGTAACAAGAGACAAAGAAGGACATTACATAATGATAAAGGGGTCAGTTCAACAAGAGGATATAAATACTATAAATATCTATGCACCCAACATGTCACCTACATATGTGAAACAAATACTAACAGAATTAAAGGGGGAAATAGAATGCAATGGATTCATTTTAGGAGACTTAAACACACCACTCACTCCAAAGGACAGATCAACCAGACAGAAAATAAGTAGGACACAGAGGCACTGAACAATGTATTGGAACAGTTGGACCTAATGGACATCTACCGAACACTCCATCCAAAAGCAACAGAATACACATTCTTCTCAAGAATAGACCATATACTAGGCCACAAAAAGAGACTCAGTAAATTCAAAAAGCTTGAAAAATGAACAAATGGGACTACATCAAGCTAAAAAGCTTCTGTACAGCAAAGGACACCATCAGCAGAACAAAAAGGCATCCTACAGTATGGGAGAATATATTTGTAAATGACATATCTGACAGGTGGTTAACATCCAAAATATATAAGGAACTCACTCACCTCAACACCTAAAAACCCAACAACCCTATTAAAATGGGCAGATGATATGAACAGACACTTCTACAAATAAGAAATTCAGATGGCCAACAGGCACATGAAAAAATGCTCCACATTGCTAATTATCATGGAAATGCAAATTAAAACCACAATGAGATATCACCTCACACCAGTTAGGATGGCCAGCATAGAAAAGCCTAGGAACAACAAATGCTGGTGAAGATGCGGAGAAAGGGAAACCTTCCTACACTGTTGGTGGGAATGTAAACTAGTTCAACCATTGTGGAAAGCAATATAGAGGTTCCTCAAAAAAATAAAAATAGAAATACCATTTGACCTGGGAATTCCACTCCTAGGAATCTGCCCAAAGAAAACAACTTCTCAGATTCAAATAGACAATATGCACCCCTATGTTTATTGCAGCACTATTTACAATAGCCAAGATATGGAAGCAACCTAAGTGTCCATCAGCAGATGAATGGATAAGGAAGATGTGGTACATATACACAATGGGATACTATTCAGCCATAGGAAAGAAACAAATCCTACCATTTGCAACAATATGGAGCTGTAGGGTATTATGTTCAGTGAAATAAGTCAGGCAGAGAAAGACAAGGACAAGTACCAAATGATTTCTCTCATTTGAAGAGTATAACAATGAAGCAAAACTGAAGGATCAAAATAGCAGCAGACTCACAGACTCCAAGAAGGGACTAGTGGTTACCAAAGGGGAGGGGTGGGGGAGGGCAGGTGGGGAAGGGGACTGTGGGGTATCATGATTGGTACACATGGTCTGTGGGGTCACGGGGAAGACAGTGTAGCTCAGAGAAGACAAACAGGGACTCTGTGGCATCTTATTACACTGATGGACACTGACTGCAATGGGGTATGGGGGAGACTCGATAATATGGGTGAATGTAATAAGCACATTGTTTTTCTTGTGAAACCTTCATAAGAGTGTATATCAATGATACCTTAAAAAAAGTCATGAGTAAATGGAGAAATCAAAATTGTGCACCAAGTTCATGAAAACCAAAGAGAGACTGAGGAACCCTTCTGGCTGAAGAACACTAGAGAAATACCCCTAACTAAATGCAATCCATGATTCTCAAATGGACAATTATTGGGACTATTAGGGAAACTTAAGTTGGTCCTAATAATTAGATTACAGTAATGTGTCAAAGTTAATTTCCTGATTTTGATGACTGTGTTATAATTCTATAGGAGAGTATTCTTAACCATAGAAAAAACATCCTAAAATAACCAGAAGAAATGGGTCATTAGGTTGGCAATTTACTCATAAATGACTCAAGAAAAAAGTTCATTCTGCTGTACCTTCAACGTCTTCAAGTTTGATTTGTTTCAAAATTTGAAAATAAATACTTAGAAAACTAAGAAAAAAAAGAGAATTCCCTTGATATGCTAAGGCAGTTAAGTGCTTTTCAAAGTTGGCCCACAGAGGGGGGCCAGTTTTCATACTGTTATTTGTGTACTATGAACTAAGTATAGAAATTTGAGTGTTAGAAATTTTTATAACAATATGAAAGAGTGATTTTCTTTTGAATCTAGTAAAGAATTTGGGTTCATAATTAAGATGTCATTTTTACTTTCCTAGTAATTATATTTATTTGATTGAAGTACTGGTTTGCCACAGATCGGAAAGTCTTGAAAAAACTGGTCCTTCACTACAGACAATTTGCAAATTGAGTGAGTGATAGAGTATTTATATAAAAACAAAGGCTATTACAAACATCACACTTAATGGTAGTATGCTGAAGCATTTCCCTGGTAGCAAGACTAAATAATGTTGCCATTTTTACTTAATATGGCACTAGAGGAGGTCCTATTCAGTGCAAAAGGCAAGGGAGAAAAAATGTGTAAGAATTAAAAAGGAAAAAAAAAATCCTCAGACTAAGTATACAGAAAATACAAAATAATTTTTTTCAGAATCCCAACTACCTACCTCTAATTCCTCCTGCTTTGTACCCATCCGTTGTTAAGATAAAGGCCAAATCTAAAATACAGTAATTGTCTTTGTCTCACTTAGAGATCACTTTCAGCCCAGTAACCAGTGGCCAGTGGCCTCTTGTGTGCGCTTTGGGCAGGACCCTGAACATTTCAGCTAAATCTCTCATCTAATTAATCAACTTTTTAATGGAAAGTAACAGACTATCCATGTCCTTTACTTGGATTAAGGCAGCTATCAAATTCCAGCTCATAATTCTGAACTGGAATTACAAATTCTTTAAAGGCCTTCTATTTTCACATTTCCCATGGCACCCTGGATAGTATAGACATTTAGTAGATACTCAATAAATTCCTCTAGAACTGATTTAAAAGCAGAAACTGCTTTTTCACTTGGGAATTATATTCACAAGAATGTATAAGCCTGAATATATATATATATATATATGTGTGTGTGTGTGTGTGTATATATATATACACACACACACACACACATAAAGAGAGAGAGGCCTACAGGCAGATGGACAATATAAAGAAAGCAAACATTTAATAACTGAAAATGAAAAGTTTGCTATAATGTCACCAGAGGATAGTGATGGGAATAACAAAATTCAGTGTGACTATTCAGGGTCTTAGCTTCTGTGGGGTAAATGGAAGTTTTCACCCAGCGTTTACAGAATTTCCTGCCTGGCCTCAGTCCATTTACATACCACTGTGTGTTTACTGCAGCAGAGCCTCTGGTTGATCCAGGGCAAGGGGTGGAAAAAAAACAGCCATTCTCTCCTCCCCTCCCTTTCTGGTACCTAATCGGTCTGGTGCCAGTCAGTCACCACAGCCCCACCGATGGTGTTCCTGCTGGAAAAGGCAGGCGGGGGGGTGGGGGGGGACAGTCGTGAGTCACAGCTGGAGGGGACGGACAGAGCTCGCAAAATCCAGGAAGCTGTGAGCAATTAAAACTCCTTCTCCCAACCTGGCCTTCCCCTTGTCCTCCGCTGGTTTCATCGGATTCATAAGGAACTTGCCTGGGCCAGGAACACCCTTCCTGCCAGTGGAGCTACAGCTTCCAAGGCTAACTCTATACTACTGGAACTCACAGCTCTTTCACTAAGAAATAGGAGGAATGTTCACCTGAATTTGCAATGATTTGAGTAACGTCCAGACCAACTTTAAGAAACATGTAACTAAAAGAACCTAAGAGGCTTTTTGCTGGTTTAGAATTGGCATCCAAAAGAGCCCATAGATTTTAGTCTTGTTCCTGTCACTGACCTTGGATATATGACCCAAACTGTACTGACCTTGCATGAGTTACCTTCTCTGGGTTTCAGATACCATGCCAGTCAAAGAACCTATCACTGTAGGTCTCCTCAACATACAGGATTCTGTCTCTCCTTTCTGCCAGTCCTAGGCAAGGTTCCCAGCTCCAACCCTGCCCCAACTAGGTGCGTGGCTTTGGGAATGTCCCTTAACTTCTTCCAAACTTTATTTTACCTTCTGTGCAATGAGGACATTCGAACTATGTCTCAGGTCTCCTCTAATTACTCCCCCCACCCCACATCTACATACAAACACTTTAAAATAAATAAAAAGATGAAAAATTCTGACACTACTGCATCAACTCCTGGTCCACCTCCAAAGTACTGCTTGACACAGCAATGTATATCCACACAGTTTTACGGACCAAACTCCAAATGGCTTCCAGCAAAGTACATTTGTGTTGCTGTTTCCAGGCTGCCATTTATAATGAAACATTTGGGAAAAGGCACAGGCAGCAGAATCAGTGATTGGCACACCTACTGGGTCATCTATTAGCCATGCCCTCATCAGTAAAGAGACCAGATCTTGATCTTTCACTTCCATCTCCTTGTCAGAATTAAATTAGCATATTGCTTAGGGAATAGCAACGTACCATTTATATGTTTACTCCTTATAAGTGGCCTGAAAGGGTAAAAACTTACTCCACAAAAGAATGCACCTGTTGGTACTTAATAGCAAGACTAGCCTAATGAACTAAGCAGCTGGTACCAAACACCAAATATCACTGCTTGATGAGAAAGCAATTCAGACCCTGTCCAATGTCTGACATCTCCCCATCTCCCTGATTGTCACCACCAATGGAAGAGAAAATACCCCCCAAAAGAGACTGGCTGACCTGGGTGTCAGGCCATGCCCTGCTGGATCTGGCACCACAGATGCAAACTTCTTCCATGCCACTTTCTTCCTCTTTCACCATGCTTTAGACACGCTGACCTCCTTGAAACCACCAATCTTCTCTTGGGGCTCTGGCTCATGCTGTTCCCTCTACCTCAAACACTCTTACCCTAGCTATGCCACTCTTTACATATATCCCTTACATGGCTCCTGTATCCCATCAGGGTTCAACTTAAAATGTTACCTCCTCAGAGAAGCTAACCACCCATGCGGATGGGTGGCCTACACTGCCTAGTGTTCTTTTCCATCACTACATCTATTTATCTTTTTAGCCTTTATCTCAACTGTAATTAAGTTCTTGTTTTCTGACTCATTCTCACTAGACTGTCAGTTTGTGTGTGAGAGCAGGACTGTCTTTTCTATTTATTGGTACATATCTCACATCTCGTACAGCAGCTGGCATACAGTGAGTATTCATTATACATTTGTTGAATGAATTACTGACCATTAGGAAAATTCCCAGGCTTCAGGTTGGTCTCAGACCTCCAGGACCACAGTGGCTCACCTTGGACATAGGGTCCCATCTCTGGGTGCTCCCTGACCCGCAGGGTATAGGACTTTTTTTGATCAGATCGTTTCAACAGATCCCGCACACGTTCATTATATATTTCCAGAAAACTGAAAACATGTAGAAAAAAGCACATAATTAGATTTTGAAAGATGATGACATCTTTTCAAAATTAGATTGTGAAAAAATGAAATAATTAGATTTTGAAAAAAGTGAGAAAAACACTAAGCCAAGAATCAGAAGGTCCTAGTTCTGGCTCTAGTTCTACTCCGACACTCTTAAGACCTTGATCGCACAGGGGATCCCCTTTGAGTCTCTTTCTGCATGTGTACAACAGGGTTTCTGCATTGGCTGTCATCACTTCACAGTTTCAGGTCTACACTTTCAGTGCTGATTCAAATTCTTTCTTCAAGAGGCCACTTTGGCATGGTTTTAGGGTTTGCCGCCACCGGCCTGTGCCTTAGGCCACCAGAGCAGAGTCTGCAGGTTTGTTTCTTGGTTTTCAAATGTGATCTCTGAGCTCTATTGTTCTGTGAGGCACCTTAAGGGCTACTGCTGAGCAATGAGGGAAGCTAAGTGAGAAGGGTTCTGGTCCCCATCCCTAATTTAAGTAGGGTAGTTCCCATTTTACCTGTTATATACACTGGGGTTCTGTTTAAGATATGCTGTATCTTACACTACGTACTGGCATTTTATTCCTTTTTAAAATAAAAACATAGCTGAAATTCTTAATTAAAATCAGTGAACTTTTGTTAAACAAAAAAGCTGACTTTCTCACACAAACATCTTCCTCTCCAGAACATGAATGCTTGCCTGCAGAGCCAGCAGCCAGAAAAAAAAGACTCCAGCTCAAAGCTGAACTCTATGCACATTCTCCTTATCAACAGTTTTTCCTTAACTTTCTTATATTTGGACATAGGAACCCCAGATGTCTCTTAGAATAGTGGTTTCAAGAGTTCATGGACAAACATTTCATATATATGTATGTTTATACATACCCACAACACACAGATTTGCAAATTTTTACTTTGAAAACTTAAAAAATATAAAAATAATGTTCATAATCATTTAATTTTTTAAAAGCTCATTTATTCTTTTTGGGGGTGATAAAAATGTTCTGGAATTAGAAAATGAGGATGGATATTGGAAAACCTTGTAAATATAAAAACAATCACTGAACTATTATACTTTAAAAGTATGAATAAACATGTGAATTATACTTCATTTTTTAAAGATTTTTTTTTAGAAAAGAACTTGAACAACAACAAAAATACATAGAATACAGAAAATTAAGGGCAACTGGTAATCTTCCACCAACATTATCACTAACTAGTGGTTAAAACTTCATCTTGGAGTAGCCAGCAGTAGTCTGGGAACTAGAGTTTGGGAACTACTGACCTAGAGAACAACCCAGCAGGGGGCTGGAAGAGAAATTCCAAAAACTAGTATGAAACTATATAGAGAGTGAAGGAAAGGAAACCATACAGACAGGGAAATGGGTCCACAGGACTCACCTCGTTGTTAAACCTGACAATAGGAATTAAGGTTCCTATACCCCAAAGACCTAAGTATGTTTCTCACCTCCCTGTACTGCAAGATGGTTTTTCTCCATTCCTCTGGATGAGTAATGCTATAATTGAACATGCTAGAATTTGGAGTACAAACAGAAAAATTTTAGGCCCAAGAGCCTGATGGGTCCTTACCTTACTTTTATCCTACAGGAGGAAGGCAGTGGGGGATAGTCCTCCTCTCTGATGAAGAGACCCTGCACAAAAAGGAGGGCTAGAGTTTCACTGAAGGAAGTAAACAGAGGAAACCTACTTTGAGAGGATCCAGTCAAAAGAGAGTCTATACCTCACATATACGCGGCGTCAGCCCAACAGAGGCCTGGAAAACAGATGAAAGGAAATCTTTACTGTTCTTGCATGGAGATGCTCTCCCCCAACACCCAGAAACCATTCTCAGCAGGAAGATAGGCACATTTGCTCCTTGTGATGCCCTCTTCACTTCAGGCAGGTTCACTGGTGGTAAGCAGAAAACTACTGGCCATGGCGCTCAGGAGAAGTTGTGAGAAGGAAGAGAGGAGAGGCTATCAAGCCCAGGGACTTGCTTTCATGCAGGGAAGGTTACATCCTTCTTGGATAAACCCCCTCTACCACTGTGGTCCCACCCAGAACCCTACCTCCCATTCCTGCACACACAGGAGGACTACAGTATGTGGGTGTTCAAAATACACATTGAGAGAGAAGTGGCTTCTTTTTTCATCCTGGATCCAGTGCTAACTTATGCTCAGGTTAAGCGCTTTAAATGTTTCAGGTTAGTGGGCATTTTTTTCTCTTAATTTCAAATACATGAAATCACACTAAACATGGACATAGTAAGCAACAGGCAGCAGGACTAATCTTTCAGGAGGAATCATGTCCTAGAGAATGTCCCTGTGCAGTGTTGTCACCAGCCCCACCAGTTTATCTCACCAGGGTACTTTCAAACCTAAAACAAAGAGGTATTAAGAACTCTCCCTTCCTAATTTTCCATAATAAAGGGAGGCTTTCATAAGTCCTACCCTCTTTCTGAAAGCTCCCATCCCAATAACAGTTCTCCTGCTTATTTCTAACTTCCAGGTCTAACACACACTGCCCAATTTCTGCATAGCCCTATCTAGCACTTAATATTCAGCCCTGGTCTTGACCACAGCAAAATTACTAAAACATTTTAAGTGATGAACTTAGAAATGATCCGAGAAATTCAGAAGGACTGACAAGATCTGCTTCATCAAAGCGAGTTGTAAAATTCTAAGGTCCTTCAGAGTTTAATAAGAGGAGCTAATTAATCCAAGTTTACCTTTCAATTTAAGTGCTGAGAAACCCACTCTTAATACAGAAGAGGGTCCATTAAATCTTATCAAAGTTGACTGACTAGGAAACTCACATTCTACCTTTCAGTGGCAAGAACAAGGCAACCTTCAGGCTTGCAGTAGCTTTAGGAAGATACCACATTTCAATACCAGTACTCACAGGGGTCCCCAGCATGGTGTAGGTCTTCCCAGAGCCTGTCTGACCATAGGCAAAAAGGCATATGTTGTAGCCTTTGGCAGCACCAGACAGTACTTCAGTCCCCAAATCCCTGAACACCTGTAACAATAAAAGTAGAGAGCACATCACTGTGGTCCTTCCCATAACAGATTCAGGGACCATTTTTGTATCATCAGTGACTAGCACTGTACCCAGCATACAGTAATTTTTTTAAGAATATGTGAAATGGAGATTGGCTTAAAGATGGTGGCATGAGAGGTGAGACAGAAACCTCCTCCCAAAACCATATATAATATGAAAATATAACAAATACAACCAATACTGAAAGAGCAACAGGAAAAAAGGCTGCAGCAGACTGCCTATATCAGGGGAAAAGAGCAGACCTCACAGAAAAGGGTAAAGTAGCAAAGCCCTGATCCAGAGGAATGCAAGCCCTTCCCCCACCCCAACTCACCAGGCAGGAGGGAGAGAAATGGAACAGGGAGGGAGAGGAGGCCTAGGACTGTTGAACACCCAGCTCTGGAGATCTGCTCTGGGAGGATGAACCTACATACATGGTGCTCTGGAGATTAGTGGGGTTGGAAAGCTAAGATGGGCAGACTACTTGGAGACTGAGATTCCAGCTGCTTGTGGAGAACAGGTACCCACTACCAGCCGCTCTGGGACAAAAGAAAGACAGTCTGAGAGACTTCCTAACAGTGAGAGGGCTGATAAAGGGACAACGACTGCACAGAGCTTGCTTTTCAGGAGAAAGGACAGGTGGACAAAATTGTCCTGATGCACTCATCCAGGCAGGTTGGGAACTTTCAGGAGCTTCAGGCGCTCCATCTCCTGACTGGCAATGCAGCTACAAGACCCCGTCACCACAATAAGCAGACTGCTATTCCTTCCTCATGGCTGGAACTGGCTTGCAACTGGCTGGACCCGTCATTGCACCAGGCCAACCAGAGGGCGGTTCCACCTATGGCAGCTACAAGTACATAGCATATAGGCTCCTCTCTGTGTGCTAGGCCCACTGGACTTGGCGGTGGAGGCAGGCACTGCTGCTGGGAAGCAGGAAAGAACACTTTCCTGCCAGCAGGCACCAGTACCACAAGCCTGTTGCCCCTGCCATTGCTCCAGGGGCTCAGCAGCTCCAGAGAATAGAGCTTCTGGACACTAGAGGGCACCATGTACAAATATGAAACATCAAAGGAACCTGGTTCAAAACAAAATCCCACAAACACCAGAAAGGGGGCCAAGAGAAACTGAACTCACCAATCTTTGTGAAAGAGATTTCAAAATAAAAATCATAAACATGCTCACGGAGCTACAGAAAAATATTCAAAAACTCAGGGAGGAATTCAAGAATGAGATAGAAAATTTGAAAAATACAGTATCCGAAATAAAACATACAATGGAGGGACTTAAAAGCAGATTAGATGAAGTAGAGGAGATGGTAAATGATACAGAAATTAGAGAATAGGACTACAAAGAAGCTGAAACACAGAGAGAAAAAAGGATCTCTAGGAATGAAAGAATATTGAGAGAACTGTATGACCTATCCAAAGGGAACAATATTCACATTATAAGGGTACCAGAAGAAGAAGAGAGAGAAAAAGGGATAGAGAGTATTTTTGAGGAGGTAAGTGCCGAAAAATTCCCCAATCTGGGGAAGGAGAATAGTCTCTCAGGCCATGGAAGTACACAGATCTCCCAACACAAGGGACCCAAGGAAGACAATACCAAGACATATAATAATTAAAATGGCAAAGATCAAGGATAAGGACAGAGTATTAAAACCAGATGGAGAGAGCAAAAAGGTCACGTACAAAGGAAAACACATTAGACCATCATCAGACTTCTTAGCAGAAACCTTAGGCCAGAAGGGAGTGGCATGATATATTTAATGCAATGAAGCAGAAGGGCCTCAAACCAAGAATACTCTACCAGCAAGATTATCATTTAAATTTGAAGGAAGGATTAACCAATTTCCAGACAAGAAAAGCTGAGAGAATTTACCTCCCACAAACTGTCCCTACAGTGTATTTTGGAGGGACTGCTACAGATGGAAGTGTTCCTAAGGCCAAATAGCTGTCACTAGAGAAAATAAAACCACAGTAAAAAAAAAGTATACCAATTAATTACTAAGCAAATGAAAAATTAAATAAACTACCCCCAAAGTCAGTCAAGGGATAGACAAAGTGTATAGAATATGATACCTAATATATAAAGAATAGAGAAGGATGAGAAAGGAGGGGGAAAAAAGGACTTTTATATTATGTTTGTAACAGCATACTAAATGAGTTAAGTTAGATTGTTAGATAGAAAAGAATCTGCCCTTGAACCTTAGGCAACCATAAATATAAAGATGGCAATGGCAATAAGTAGACACCTATCAATAATCATCCTAACTGTACATGGTCTGATTACACCAATCAAAAGATATAGACTCACTGAATAGATTTTTTTTAAAAAGACCCATCTGTATGCTGTCTCAAAGACACTCACTTCAAACCTAAAGACATACACAGACTAAAAGTGAAGGGATGGAACAAGATATTTCATGCAGCAAATACGGAGAAAAAAGAAGGAGTTGCGGTACTTCTATAAGGCAAAATAGACTTCAAAACAAAGAAAGTAATAAGAGACAAAGAAGGACATTACATAATGATAAAGGGTTCAGTCCAACAAGAGGATATAAGCATTATAAATATCTTTGTAGCCAGAATTATTAGAGAATACTATGAAAAAATTACATGCTAACAAACTGGAAACCTAGAGGAAATGGAGAACTTTCTAGAAAAACACAGACTTCCAAGGCTGACACAGAAAGAAACAGAAACTCTGAACAGAACAACTACCAGAAACAAAATTGAACTGGTAATCAAAAAAGTACCTAAGAACAAAACCCCTGGACCAGATGGCTTCACTGCTGAATTTAATCCAACATTTAGTGAAGACCTAATACCGACCCTCCTTAAAATTTTCCAAAAAGTAGAAGAGGAGGGAATACTTCCAAACTCATTCTATGAGGCCACTATAATACCAAAACCAGGCAAAGACACCATAAAAATGGAAAATTTCAGACCAATATCCCTGATGAACATAGATACAAAAATACTCAACAAAATATTAGCAAGCGAAATTCAAAAATACATCAAAAAGACCATCCATCATGACCAAGTACGATTTATTCCAGGGATACAAGGTTGGTACAACATTCGAAAAAACAACAACATCATCCACCATGTCAACAAAAAGAAGGACAAAAACCACACGATTATCTCCATAGATGCCGAAAAAGCATTTGACAAAATTCAACATGATTTCATGATAAAAAATCTCAACAAAATGGGTATAGAGGGCAAGTACCTCAACATAATAAAGGCCATATATGACAAACGCACAGTCAACATCATACTTAACAGCGAGAACCTGAAAGCTTTTCCTTTCAGATCGGGAACAAGACAAGGATGCCCACTCTCCCCACTTTTATTCAACTTAGTTCTGGAGGTCCTAGCCATAGCAATCAGACAACACAAAGAAATAAAAGGCATCCAGACTGGCAATGAAGGAGTTAAACTGTCACTGTTTGCAGATGACATGAGATTGTACATTAAAAAAACTAAAGAATCCACTCCAATACTACTAGATCTAATATCTGAATTCAGCAAAGTTGCAGGATACAAAATCAATACACAGAAATCTGTTGCATTCCTATACACTAATGATGAACTAGCAGAAAGAGAAATCAGGAAAATAATTCTATTCACAATTGCATCAAAAAGAATAAAATACAAAGGAATAAACCTAATGAAAGAGAAGAAAGAACTATACCTGAAAACTACAAGACACTCATGAGAGAAATTAAAGAAGATACCAATAAATGGAAATAGATCCCATACTCATAGATGGGAAGAATTAATACTGTTAAAATGGCCATCCTGCCTAAAGCAATCTACAGACTCAGTACCTACAATCCCTATGAAAATACCAACAGCATTCTTCAATGAAATAGAGCAAATAGTTCTAAAATTCATATGGAATGAAAAAAGACCCCGAATAGCCAAAGGAATCCTGAGAAGGAAGAATAAAGCTAGGGAGATTATGCTCCCAGACTTTAAACTCTACTACAAAGCCACAGTAATCAAGACAATTTGCTACTGGCACAAGAACAGAACCATAGACCAATGGAACAGATTAGACAACCCAGATATAAACCCAAGCATATATGGTCAATTAATATATGATAAAGGAGCCATGGACATACAATGGGGAAATGACAGCCTCTTGCCAACAGCTGGTGCTGGGAAAACTGGACAGGTACATGCAAGAGAATGAAACTAGAGTATTGTCTAACCCCATACACAAAAATAATCTTGAAATGGATCAAAGACTGGAACATAAGTCATGAAACAATAAAACTCTTAGAAGACAACATAAGAAGAAATCTCCTGAATATAAACATGAGCAACTTTTTCCTGAACACATCTCCTAGGGCAAGGGAAACAAAAGTATAATGAACAAATGGGACTAAATCAAGCTAAAAAGCTTCTGTATAGCAAAGGACACCATCAGAAGAACAAAAAGGCATCCTATAGTATGGGAGGATATATTCGTAAACAACATATCTGACAAGGGGTTAACATTCAAAATACATAAAGAACTCACACACCTACACACCCAAAAAGCAAATAACCCAATTAAAAGATGGGCAGAGGATCTGAACAGACACTTCTTCAAAGAAGAAATTCAGATGGCAAACAGGCACATGAAAAGATGCTCCACATCGCTAATTATCAGAGAAATGCAAATTAAAACCACAATGAGATATCACCTCACACCAGTTAGGATGCCAACATTGAAAAGACAAGGAACAACAAATGCTGGCGAGGATGCAGAGAAAGGGGAACCCTACTACACTGCCGGTGTGAATGTAAACTAGTTCAACCATTGTGGAAAGCAGTATGGAGGTTCCTCAAAAAACTAAAAATAGAATAGAAATACCATTTGACCCAGGAATTTCACTCCTAGGAATTTACTTAAAGAAAACAAGATCTCAGATTCAAAAAGACATATGCACCCCTATGTTTATTGCAGTACTATTTACAATAGCCAAGATATGGAAGCTACCTAAGTGCCCATCAGTAGATGAATGGATAAAGAGGTGGTACATATACAAAATGGAATATTATTCAGCAATAAGAAAACAAATCCTATCATTTGCAACAACATCGATGGAGCTAGAGGGTATTACGCTCAGTGAAATAAACCAGGCAGAGAAAGACAAGTACTAATGATTCCCCTCAGTTTTGTAGTATAACAATGAAGCAAAACTGGAGGAACAAAACAGCCGCAGACTCACAAACTCCAAGAACGGAATAGTGGTTACCGAAGGGGAGGAGTGCGGGAGGGTGGTTGGGGAGGCAGGGAGAAGGGGATTGAGGGATATCATGATTGGCACACATGATGTGGGGGGGGGGGTCTTGGGGAAGACAGTGCCGCACAGAGAAGACTAGTGACTCTGTGGTATGTTACTACACCAGTAAACAGTGACTTCAGTGGGGTACATGGGGGACTTGATAATATTGGTGAATGCAGTAACCACAATATTTTTCATGTGAAACCTTCATAAGAGTGTATATCAATGATACCTTATTAAAAAGTAATTAATAAATAAAGAAGATCTAAATGAAAGAAAAAATTGAAATGAATAAATGAATTTTCCCTAGCAATCTTTTTCTGAATACACACTGCTTCCTGCGAAATAGTGGGTAATTTTTAGTCATGTATGTTTTAAACATTTTATAATATTTTTAGATTAAAAGCAACCCAGAGTTGTACTTACTCATACTTAACACTCTTTGTGGATCTACTGACCCATCCTCTCTCCAAATTTGTGGGAGTAGTATAAAAAGTAGAGTTCAGGGCCCATGATTTGAAGAAAAAGCAGTCATGTGAAATATGTAACTTAATGGGGCCTGGAGTTGGAGAAGGAGCTTAGAATAATTTCTTTTCACCTAAACAGGTACTTGTATAGTTTAATGGTTAAGAACACAGGCTTTGGAACTTTCTAGATTTAAAACCTGGCTTTTTTTCATTTCAAAACGTCATTTCATTTTCCTCACTTGTGAAATGAAGATTTTTTTAAAGTACCTAAAACTCATAGGGTTTTTGAGAGGATTAACTGTGTAATATATGTAAAGTCTTAGAATAATGTCTGGCACAAAGAAAGCACTAAACAAATTCAAACTTTTATTGCTTTTATACTTAATTTTTCCATTTCCATGTAAATGTTTTTTCCAAATTTTCCATTTATAAGGACTACCCAAAAGAATCATCTTTCTCTCTGGTTAACATCATAAATTTTTTTTTAATTTTTTAAAATTTTGTTATCATTAATCTGTAATTACATGAAGAACATTATGTTTACTAAACATCACAAATTTTAAGGGGAACCATTACTTATTCTCGAAAACAAATACCTGAATATAGATACATAATTAATATATCCCAAGTTCACATAGATAGATACCTTTTGAACAACTCCTACCTTCTATCCTATTAAAAATTTATTCCCAAAATATAGTCATAGACTTTAAAGTAAAAAAAATTTAAAACTCTTTCTTCATATTCTGAAGGTTTTGCTAGGGCCAGGAATTATTCTTTTCCTTTTATAAATATGAAAATCATGTCACTGAGAGGGAGGTTACCTATCCAACAACATACATGAAGTTCTTGGCCCTTAATACTTTCCCACAGAAAGTACATTCATACAATTCCTTTTCTTCTGGCTTTTAAAAAATTGAGTTACAATTGACATAACACTGTATTAATTTCAGGTATATAACATAATGATTTGATATTTTTATAAACTGCAAAATAATCACCATAATAGGTCCAGTAACATCCATAACCATAGCCACAAAAATTTTTTTCTCATAATGGTAACTTTCAAGATCCATTCTCCTAGCTTCTTCCAAATATGCAATACAGTATTATTAACTACAGTCACCAGGGCATACACTACATCTCCATGACTTACTATAAATTTGTATCTTTTGACACATATATTTCTATCATAAAGTGAAATCGCTAATATAAACTAAGATTTTCACACAGAAAAGAAATTCTTCATCCATGTTCAGTTAATTTGCCTAAATATTTATGAGAAAATGGTTATAAATTTTATGATGGATTCTGCTTAAATGGATTTTAAATATTACTGTCTCTCTTAGTTATAACTCCACTGTTAAAACAAAAGGATTGTACTAGAAAACTTTTTTCCCCTTTTAGTAAGACTGCTACAAAGTACAGTAATAAATATAATCTTTACTGACAAGGATCAGTATTTAAGTATTCACTATAAGAATTATTCATAAAATGTTTTATTACATAAGTAATATACTAAAATTAGAAAAAAAAAAGAAATGCTGATTAACAAAAATAATCACCCCATTTTGAGATAACTATTGTTAGGATTCCAGTGTATAACTTACTCTTTCAGACTTCTGTTCTATTCCTAGATAATATCTAACATCCCTTCTAGATTTTAAATTCTGATGTAAATATGTAAATATGTAATTATGAATACTTGACTATAATGAAGAATTAAACTGAACCTGGTTTTTATTATCTTGTTATAATTATTTGATATTTGTAAGTTATTTTCCCTATGTTTATGCTTAGACAACTCAATATTTTTTATTTTAATTTAAAATTTCTATTTAATTCCCCAACTGGGAAAGCATGCTATGGCCCCAACTTGTCAGGTATCCAAGTCTGTCTAAGCCACAGCTAGACTCCACTGTCCACTTGTCAGTAGCTTTCCCAAAGTATAAATAAGGTACCTAGGAAGAGAAGGAAAGCCTCATCTGGCCAGCTTTGCCAAAACAACCCCACAAGCTTCAGGAAACACTATCCACTCTTCATAAATGTCAGGTAAACTCTGGGCTAGCGTGTCTTAAATCCTGTATGAATATTTACAGACAGTTCATTTCCAGGTAAGCAGGGGTTAGTTGACATCATTTGGGTCCCGCTCCAACTACACACCTGGCCTAATGCGGTAGATTTCTCCAGAGAAAAGAGGTAACAGCCTATTTTTTACTTTGATAGATGAAACAAAATGTCTATTTGGCCTCTTCATTTTATGAAGAAGAACTATGAACTACAGAGAGATTTCTTTCCCATATTTGTTCATACTGTATATGTATCCATGCAATGTATTCCATGGAAATTGTTAAACAGTTCCCAAGCAACTGAAAAAACTACAAAAGAAATTTTGAAATGCAGTAAGATGTGACAGAATCATTAACTCTGTTCTCTGTGCTGTACTACCATCCCTGTGACCAATCTATATTGTGATTGCAAATTATTGTGCCCCGTAATCCCTTCCCCCCACCATCCTCACCCTCCCCAACCCCTCCCCATTGGTAACCACTTGTCCCTTCCTGGTGTCTATGAGTCTACTGCTATTTTGTTCCTTCTATTTCGCTTTGTTCTTATACTCCACAAAAAAGTGAAATCACTTGGTATTTGTCTTTCTCCACCTGGCTTATTTCATTAACCATAATACCCTCTAGACCTATCCATTTTACAAATGGAATTTTTCCTTTTTATGGATGAATAATATTCCATTGTATATACATACATCTTCTTTATCCATCCATCTACTGCTGGGCACTTAGGTTGCAAAGCATCATTCTTTATTCATATGGACTCATTATATTGCTTTAGTTAGTAGAAAGAAGAAAATAAAGGCTGAAATGTACAAGCTTTTCTATCTCAGTTTCTTCTGTCTTCTCCAAAACTGTATTTATTATCTATAATGTAGATTTACCACAATTTCATATTGCAATATTATAATCACTTCAAAATCAGTAATAGTTAACATCCTAAAAGAAGAAAAAATTTAAAGAACTGCCCAAAAGTCATTGCTGAGCACAATATATTTTCATTGTGCTTTTTTGTCTTTCTACAAATACATAAATCTTACATGGTTGCTACTCAGAGCATATACATTCTGTGTACTGTTTATCATTACCATATTCCTGAAACATTTAATCATTTTAGACATTTCTTTCTTATTTACTTTCACAATTATAATTTCAGAGGTTCATAATTCATACAATTGTCCTAAAGAGGTTGACAATTTTCTTATTCTCATACCAACATGAGATGGATGAAACCCCAAACTCCCCTTACAAACATCAGTAGCAACTAGTATTTATAACTGCAACTCAAGGTTAATAATTCCTAGTGGTATGGAACACAAAGAAAAAAAGCAAAGATGTTGGGAGATAAGACTAAGATATTGGGGTCATGCTAAGGATTAGGTTTTATTTTATCTTAATATGGGCTGCATTACTTATGGCAGAGTCTCAAGGAACATGATGGGGGGGCCGTTGTCCACCATGAAAAATTAGAAGCACAAAGACAATCAGGTAGGGAAGAAATTCAGAAACACACTTATGGATAACTCTTGAATCAAAGGGGAAATCAAAACAAATTATGAACTACTCAGAAAGCAATAAAAAGAACAGCATATCATACCAATGAAATACAGCAAAAGCTATGACTGGAGAATAATAATATTTTGTTCATACATTGTTTTCTTGATTTTCTCCCCATCTTTAAGGCAGTTAGCTTAGAGTCTGTATCTAGTATATCTGCCTCTAGGTCTTTTTCAGGGACAGTTTCTGTCAATTTTTTCCTTTGTACCATACTTTCATGTTTCTTTGTATACCTTGTGATTTTTTTTGTTGAAAAGTGGACACTTGAATTTAACAATGTAGTAACTCTGGAAATCAGCTTCTGCTCTTTCCTCAGGATATGCGTTTCTTGTTATTTTTGTTTATTGCTTTTGTTTTTTTGATTATTGTAGGCTGTCCCTGTGCTGAGTATCAGTCTGAGGTGTAAACCTAAGGTATTCTCAGGTCTTCTCTGAGCCTTTCCATGCATGGTCATTTCTAATTTTTTCCATGTATGTAGTTGTTTTAAATGTTCTGGTCTTTAATGTCTGGCTCTAAAAGGGGGGAAAAATGAAGCCAGGTTGGGGGTGGGGTGGGGAGATGGGGTGCTGGCCCTTTAAAAACCCTGGAAGTCACTTCAGCTGGAAGGGGAAGGGCTTGCAACAATGGGAAGGTGCCACAATAAATGGCTGCTCACTTCTGTCTGTACCTCTGTGATCAGAAGCAGTAATTAGCAACCAGAGCACAGATTCCTGATATTTGGAAGTCTAGGTCCTTTTGCTCACCCTGACACCTGCAGGCTGTGTACAAGATGCTCCAGTGCACAGCTGCCTGCTATGTGGCTGGGGATGGGGAAGAGTAGCTGCCACTGTGTTAAGAGTGAAATTGACTGAAATTAACTGCAGTTTATCCTTCAAGTCTTCCTTTGGAAGTCACAAGCCTTCAATAGATCCCAGAGTTCCAAAACAGTTACATCAGATGTATTTTGCCAGTGCAATTGTCTGGGTGGGGAGACAAATTCCTGGTGCTTCCTATTCTGCTAGCTTCCCATAATCCTCTCCTCCATAATGATTTTTTAAAATACAAATTAGTACCCTCATATTCACCTACTGAAATCGGTGTGTATTTTAAATACAAAGGAATCTTTTATTCTTGAATCCTTTGATTAAGATTCACCCAAATTATCACCCTATAGGAGTATTATTTCTTTTGATTTTTGAAACCAAATAGAAATATGTGAAATAATGTTAACCTAATCAGAGACTCTGAGAAAATC
Source organism: Manis pentadactyla (assembly GCF_030020395.1). NCBI lineage: Eukaryota > Metazoa > Chordata > Mammalia > Pholidota > Manidae > Manis > Manis pentadactyla. Next base: position 91,934,686 of record NC_080029.1, on the reverse strand, counting down.
ACATGAAAGAAGTTAAAATTACTTATTCAACCAATATTTGTTGAGTGTCACTAAAACAAAATACTGTGCTGGCAACCACTCTTACTGTTTAAGGATAATTGTTCAGATTACTTTGTAAAATGAACACTTCATTACAAGTGTTTTATGAAAAACCAGGTCTTAGATCCATATAGCTAGAAGCATTAACTAAGCAATTATTTTGTGTTAGGCTCGCTGCTTTGCACCTTGAATATTATTAATTCATTTAATCCTCATAATACATCTATGAGTAGTTACTATTATTTTTCTAATTTTCACATGGGAAAACTGAAGTCCTATAAGTAGTGAGTGGTTTTAAACAAAGCTCTTGCTCTTAATCGCTGTGATATTCTGCCACTAACAAAATAACTGTTCTCAGAGTTACCAGGAGAGGCAAATCTTATCAGTTGAACATTAAGCTATTACCCTACAATTTAAAATTGTTCTTCAAGGTTTTCCTTACTTCCTGTTGTTTTGCTTTATGAGGGGAAAGAGACATTACCTGGTCTCCCTTACAGTATTTCTGAATAGCAGTTGCAGTAATATTTTGTCATGGTCTTTGGCCAAAAGCAATAAAATCTGATTCTACTGCCATTTGTTAATGACTTTTAGAGCCTTTTTACTCCATTAACCTTTTGGTTTGCACATTAAGAAAATTGCAATCTCCTCCCTAAGATTTACCCACATTGCCATTATTAAATTTGATCAGAATTTGAAGCTCATTATAGACAGACACAATTAAAATTTTTTCTTTCTTTGCTATTTTTTAAATTACAAAGAATGCTCACTTTTTGTACCAAGTGAAAAAATAAAACAATGCATGAAGAAAAAGCTAAACTTCCACCCCTTACCTCACCCACAATCTCACTCACTGAAGTATCCAACAGGTATACTCCAGGTGCCAAGGTAAGGAAGGATCTACCCATCAGGGATGTCCTTTCATACCTCTCTCCACATGTAGAAGGGCATACAGTTATTTGCTTTTGTTCATTTTCACTGCAACAGTCACATATAATACACATGAACCTGCAACTTGCTTTTTATCAGATAATTCACCACTAATATATGGGTTATTTGCTATAAATATAATTCTTCCTTTTTTTATGCATACACATACAGCCACAGTTACACAAACATAATTTAAAATAATTGGAGTATTGTTCATGTTGTGGAGGAATGCTTGCCTCCTTTTTATTTCCCTTCCCTCTTCTCCCCTCCTCTTTTCCTTCCTCCTACATTAATCCCCACCTTCAGGTAACATGTTAACAACTGGTATCATTTCTTGTTCTTCCCACAATCTCTCTCTCTCTCACACACACACACTCACACACACACACACACACACACTTGCATATTTATGGGTTTTAGTTACTTCCTTTTAAAAAATGGGATGTTATATACCTTGTTTTTCTCAGTCAACACCATTCTCATGGATATTCTTCTAAGTCACTGCAATATATTTTATGGTGTAAACACAACAAAATTGATTCAACCATTCTCCTCTGAATGGGCAATCACTTTTGTTTTACTATTTTATCCCTACTAACAATCTTTCAATAAACATCTTTGACCATCCTTAGCCTTATCTACTGGTGTTTTTATTTTTATAGAGTAAGTTTCAGGAATGGGACTTCTAGGTCAACAGGTAAAATATTTATTTTCATAAATATTGACAGAGTATTTTCCCAAAAAGCTGTAAAAATTTACACTTCCACTTAAAATGTATGAAAGAATTCTTTTCTTCATGTTCCTACCAGCAATCAGCACTACTGCTCTTTTTAACTGCTCCTAGTTTGAATGATACAAACTCAGACCTCACTGTTACTTTAGTAACAGTAGGTTTGAACTTATCATTCATTTTTTTGGCCATTTGGATATGCTCTCCTATAATGTGCCTATTCATATCCTTTGCCTGTTTTTCTATTAGATTTTCTCGTCAATATGAAAGACTTCTTACTATATAGTAAACAATGAAGCCTTCTTAGTATATAATAAACAATAGTTCTATATCTGATTTATGTATTGCAGTGGTTTTTTTCTCCCAAATCTATTGACTTTTTCACATTAAAAGATAATTTTTTGAGCAGTTTTAGGTTTACAGAAAAATAAAGCAGAAAGTAGAGTTCCAATGTTCCCTTTCAGCCCCTTCCCTTCTCAGTTTCCCCTATTATTAATGTCTTGTATTACTGTGGTACATTTGTTACAATTACAATTACAATCGATGAGCTAATATTGATATATTATTATTAACTAAAGTCCATTGTTCATATTAGGGTTCTTTTTACTGTAAAATTCTATGAATTTTGACAAATGTATAACATGTATCCACCATTACAGTAACATACAGAATAATTTCACTGCCCTAAAATCTCCCTGAAAAGGAGGGAGTACTCCTTCTTCCCCTGGCAACCACTGATATATTTGTCTCCATAGTTTCCCTTTTCCGAAGCATCACAGAGTTGCAATCATATAGTATGAAGCCTTTTCAGATGGGCTTCTTTCACTCAGTAATATGCATTTAAGATTCCTGCATGTTTTTTCATGACTCCATAATTCATTTCTTTTTTAGCTCTGAATAAAAGTTTTGTTTTTTGGATGTACGACAATTTATCCATTCACTACTGAAGGACATCTTAGTTGCTTCCAAGTTTTCACAATTATAAATAAAGCTGCTATAAACATTTCAAGCACTGTTTCTGGTGTGGATATAAGCTTTTAACTCCTTTACGTAAATACCAAGAAGTGTGACTGACCATTACCAACTTTCCACACACATTCCAGGCCTTGCCTCTTGGCCCTCCATGACAGTTCCCAGGTCTGTGTGAGATCCTTACCAGCTTCCTCTACTATAGTTGCAACAAAGCCGAGCCTTCCCCCAAACTCTCCAGGCCCTGACTGCCTGCTGACCCCATAGTCGCTGCTGCTGCTTTTTGTTTGTTTGTTTGAAGGAAATGGTAGAATTTAATCTTTATTTATAGAACACTGCAAGATAAAAAATTCCACATGGAAATAAGAAACCCATTGAAAAGAGAAGCTTCATACTGTATGTATAGTCAATTTCATCGTAAAAATTCTACAATAATGAACCACATTTAAAGAGTCCTTGGTATAAAAACAGTAAGATAAATTTATACCAAACATCATATACAACAAACAACTTTAGGCCTCAGATGTACAATCTGAAAGTTAAAGGTCCCTGGAGTGCCATCCTAAATTTGGCATGTAGAGCCTTCAGAGGTAGTTTCTGACACAACATTTTGATTTTCCTCTTCCTCTTATAGGGAAATACTTACAATCAAGCTTAACGAAGCCTTGTGCACTGACTCAGTTTCATGGTTTTACAGAGCTTCAATTTCATCTAAACCCCCACATTCTTCAATCATTATACCAAGTTTTTCAGTTTCATCTAGTTTCTCACTAGCCTGAGAGATATTTGAAATGACATCTAGAATAATCAGAATGATTTTGGTATCTTTTGTAGTTAAGAGGTTCATCAACAGTTCTATTATGTATACAATCTGTTCAACTATTCCACTACTTTTATGGTTGGTCACAATCCATACAGCTTCCTTTTTAGAGAGAAGGCCAACAAGGAATGGGACTAATCTATAATCCACAACTTGTTGCATCCGGTCCTGGCTGCCAAATGTAATGTTGACATTATCCATGTAGTTTCCTTTGGAATAATTGCTTGTGGGTTCACTAACAGACTGGGAAAGACAGAAGTGCTCCTGAATTTATTACAATCTGAATCTGTTCATCTGTTTCAGGGACAATATTTCCTATGGCTCTTGGTGCAGGAATCAAAACTTGCAATTTAGTATTTCTTATAACTTCACAACTTGGGGCACAACTCCTGTTTTCATGATCATTTCACTGGACTGTTCATTTGGACCATCAGTAAGGTAGAAAATGGCCCAGAAGTATCTGCTAATACTTCTGGATCATCATGATGTAGAAGATGAACTAAAGTAGGAAGGATATACTCAACAGCATCTAATGAAGATGCAGGATTTTTGTTGCAATAAAGATGTGAAAGTGTCCACATAAGATAATATAAGTAACCACATGCTAAAGATGACATGTTAGGAACTTCTAGAAGAGGCGACAGTGAATCAAATGCACTGTATTTGATAACCAGGTCTTGGAAATCTGAACCTGCAATGTTTCCTAGCCCATTTAGCTTGTTCACAGACATGAGTGATTCCAACAGAGAAATGAATGCTGGGATAGCACAACTATCTACCACAGTCTTGCTCTGTTCTGATGTCCTAGAAGCAAAGTTTGTGAGTGTCAAAGCAGATTTAAATTGAATGGGACTATAATCAGTTCTGCCCAAAAAGGACACAAATTTTGAAGTCAAACGAGCCCAGATTATGTTGTCTATGGAGGGCTGTTTTTCCCTGAAAAACAGTTTGCTTGCAGCTTGAATAGCTTGGAGCTGGCTTTCCAAATTGTTTCTGCTTATGTTTGACACTGTCATCAACAGACCAATTTGCAGGACCCTGATTTTTATAGTTTTCTTGCAGTGGAGGAGTAGTGTAATAGGAAATGAGCTTACATTTCTCCTTTTCAGCATCTGGTCATCCTTCTTAGCTTTCTTCAGCTCCACATTAACTTCTATTTGGAACTGACTCATTTCTGCATTATCCTTCCCCTTGTTCTTGAACCTATCAAGGTAGGCAGCTGGTGAGTTAGCATTTGTATTGGTGGACATAGTTATAAGACAAAGGGCAAGTCAGGAGGCAGTACAGACCCCAAGCCTTCTTGAATAAACAAAATTGGGGGCTAGAATGGAGGGTAGCTGAGTTTCATTCGTGTCTCCATCTGTCTAGATATTCTCTAAGCATGTGATTTCCTTTGGTTCTTTAACCTCTTGGCACAATATGCCCCCAAATGATTTGCCCCACAATCCTGGAGAACACTAGAAATTCTATTAGAGTAATTCATCTGCATTAGGTGTAACTTGACAGTGCCCCTATAAAAATGTACATTTACCAGGGAGGACAGAGGGATACACTATCTTGAATGGAAAAGGGGTTGGAGAAATTATTGGAGGCTGGATAAGATCTTGGTCATGTATCAGAGAAGTCAATAATAATAGTAACAACAGATAACACTTACATAGCATTTATTTAAATACTTTCTATTTTTTTACTCATTTAGTCCTCACAACACCTCTGAAGTAGGTATCATTATTACCCCCGTTTTAGAGATGAGATAACTGAAGCACTGAGAGAACAAAGCAACTAGCTCAGGATCACAGCCAGTTATTTGTGAATCTGAGAAATAAGTCTTATATTTAATCACTATACTTCACCACCTTTCATCTAGGGAAGAGAGGACATGTCAAGATGAAAAGTATAGGGTCTCTCTGCTATCAGACCTTAAAATATACCCTAACTAAATACAATTCTTTATCACTTTATCAAAAGATAAAAACAGAAATCCCTGTCTGTCTCTATGCAGTCCCTCAGTCCATTTGTCCAGGGCTTCTTTTTCTGAAAATTAAAGAAAAATAAAATTGCACATAGGAGAAACACTCCTATAGAGGTAACAGATACACATATGCACTTATATAGACATACACACATAGAGAAACATAAATTTTTCTTCCCTGGTTAAGCCCCCTGGTTCCTGAAGGAAACAAGAATACTAAGCTTTGATATCGCCAAAACACATGTCTTTGTCTATACAAGATTATGCTATTTCTAGCAATCCTTTTTTGCTAAAGAATGTTCCCATGGACAACTGTCCAAGTGGCATGTGAGATTTGGTAGGTCCCATATGGGGCTGTCCTATTCTCTGGACATAAGCAAGGAATTATGAGAACAGAGAGATAGATATCTTGTTCTAATGCTTCGCTCTTCCCTACAAAAAAGATGGATTCATTAGACAGGATCTTGTGAGAAAAGATGAAAGATGGCTTTATTAGAATAGAGTCCAAAGACTAAGTTCTTGCCATTCCCACAGCACCTTTTAAAGACAACCACAAGTGATTCCTTGATCATAATTTGCCATGTTTTACATTATTTGACCTTGCTTTCCAGGCCTTTACTGACTGGACCCCAAGCAAAAGCCAGCACATTCAGCATGGGCATAAGAGAGACTGTCAGCCATTAGATGACCTGAACAAAAACTTTAAAAAATAAGGGAATGCCAAATTGGATAAAGATTAACTGACAAGATCGACTCTCTTGGGGAGCTTTGAATGGGAGACAGAGAGCTGCCAATGGCTTCCTACAGTTACTGTTGAATTCTGAGCAGTAAGGACGAATGTTCCAGTGTCATGTGGCTGCTGACAGTTTCCTTATTTCTCCACATAGCTTTACATTTGTGACTCATCATGTGAGATAACCTGATCATCTCTCTTCCATGTAGCCTGAAAAAGCCCTATCAAACAGCAAGTTTAAGCATCAACAGAAGCAAACACAAAACAGAAACAATGAGCAGCTGTCACATGAGAGGTGGCCTTGTCCAGCAGTTGGCCTAGATGAAGACAATGAGGGTGGCAATATGGAAGATGGCTTAATTACCAGGATTTACTTAGTCATAGGCAGAATCCAAGAGGGGTAAGCAGTACCACTGCCTTAAGGATAGTATATAAAATAAAGAGACATTGGAGACCCAACAGAAAGCCTTCATTACATCAGGTAGAACTTCTGAGAGACAGGGTGTTTGCAGCACTTGAGGCAAATCATCTGGGAACATGTCCATTCCTAATAATTAAGGATCCTACAGAGCAGGGGGTCAGCAAATATTTTTTCTACTAAGGCCCAGAGAGCAAATATATTAGCCTTTGTGGACCATATGGTCTCTGTAACAACTACTCAACTCTGCCTTTGTAGTACAAAAGCATCCAAAACGATTATGTAAACAAATGGGCATGGCTATGTACCAATAAAACTACTAAAACAGGTGGTGGCCAGCTTTGGCCCTGCTGTTGGGCAAAAGTCTTTTTTAGAGACAATTTCTTCAGAAATGTAAGTGGATTTGTGAGATCCAAGAGAAAAAGGGAACAAAGCAAGTCTAAAGAGAGTCTTGCATATGTGAAAGGCCTTCTAATCCTTAGATTTTTTAAAAGAAAGTGAAAGCACATGTACTAGTCACATTAACACACGTTTTTACAATAACTGTGCCAAAATTTCTTATAATATTGTACCAAATTAAGGTCATTCAATAAGCTCAACGTTGACTGGTCTATCAGTCAGGACAAGCTAAATTAGGTTATTTTAGCAAACTTCCAAAGCATAATAGCTTAAAAGCACAAGAGTTTATTTCTGGCCCATTCTACATGTAGGTCAGTAGGGGGTTCTAATGATTGTAGCTTCTCTAGGACCCAAATGACAGAACAACCTCTCAAGAGTATTGCTGATCATGGTGCCAGAAGAAAATGGGCTTTGGAAAGTCATACTCCAGGCAATGAATGCTAAATACCATTTCTGCTAATAACACACTGAAAAGAATTAATCATATAGCCCTATCTCACACAATAGACCAGGAAGTGAAATTCTATCATGCAGCTCTAAGTTTTTCCTCTAAGATCAGGAGCAAGACAAGGATGTCCACTCTCACCACTTTAATTCAACATAGTACTACTGGAGGTCCTAGCCATAGCAATCAAACAACACAGAGAGATAAAAGGTATCCAAATTGACAAGGAAGAAGTTAAACTGTTACTAGTTGCAGATGACATGGTGTGATACACAGATAACCCTAATGACTCCACCAAAAACTTTAGAACTAATATCTGGATTCAGCAAAGTAGCAGGATACAAAATTAATACACAGAAATCTGTCACATATGTATATAGTAACAATGAAGTAGCAGAAAGAGAAATCAGGAAAATAACTCCATTAACAATTTCATCTAAAAGATAAAACACCTAGGACTAAACATAACCAAAGAGGTGAAAGAACTTTACTTTGAAAACTGTAAGACACTCATGAGAGCAATTAAAGAAGACACCAATAAATGGAAATCTATCCCATGCTCATGGATAGGAAGAAATAATATTGTCAAAATGGCCATACTGCCCAAAGCAGTTTACAAATTCAATGTAATCCCTAACAAAATACCAACAGCATTTTCCACTAAACTAGAACAAATAATCCTAAAATTCATATGGAACCACAAAAGCCCCCAAATACCCAAGCAATCCTGAGAAAGAAGAACAAAGCTGGGGGGATTATGCTCCTTGATATCAAGTTCTACTACAAAGCTACAGTAATCAAAACAGTATGGTCCTGGAACAAAAACAGACCATAGATCAATGGAACACAATAGAGAGGATGCCATCAGCAGAACAAAAAGGCGAATATATATGTATGGGAGAATATATATGTAAACAACATATCAAACAGGGGGTTAACATCCAAATATATAAAGAACTCACAAGCTGCAACACCCAAAAAGCAATAAGCCAATTTAGAAATGGGCGGAGGATATGAACAGACACTTCTCCAAAGAAGAAATTCAGATGGCCAACAGACACATGAAAAGATGCTCCACATCACTAATTATCAGGGAAATGCAAATTAAAACCACAATGAGATATCACCTCACACCAGTTAGGATGGCCAACATTGAAAAGACTAGGAACAACAAATGCTGGCAAGGATGCAGAGAAAGGGGTAGCCTCCTACACTGCTGGTGGGAATGTAAACTAGTTCAACCATTGTGGAAAGCAATATGGAGGTTCCTCAAAAAACTAAAAATAGAAATACCATTTGACCTAGTAATTCCACTCCTAAGAATTTACCTGAAGAAAATAAGATCCCTGATTCAAAAAGACAGATGCACCCCTATGTTTATCACTGCACTATTTACAATAGCCAAGAAATGGAAGCAACCTAAGTGTCCATCAGTAGATGAATGGATAAAGAAGAGGTAGTACATATACAAAATGGAATATTATTCAGCCATAAGAAGAAAACAAATCCTACCATTTGCAGCAAATGGAGCTAGAGGGTATTATCCTCAGTGAAATAAGCCAGGCGGAGAAAGACAAGTACCAAATGATTTCATTCATTCACGGAGTATAACAACAAAGCAAAACTGAAGGAACAAAACAGCAGCAGACTCACAAACTCCAAGGAGGGACTAGTGGTTACCAAAGGGAAGGGGTTAGGGAGGGTGGGTTGGGATGGAGAGAGAAGGGGATTAAGGGGCACTATAATCAGCATTCACAATACAGGTAGGTCACAGGGAAGGCAGTACAGCACAGAGAAGATAAGTAATGACTCCACAGCATCTTATTTTGCTGACGGACAGTGATTGCAGTGGGGTAGGGGGAGACTTGATAAAATGGGTGAATGTTGAAAACACAATATTGTTCATGAGAAACCCTCACATGATTGTATATCAGTGATACTTTAATTTAAAAAAATAAATAATAATAATAATATGAAATGCAACTCTTCAGTAGTTAGTTTCAGAAGTAAATGATATCAGTATCTCCCAACCCTGACTATACCAAATACTACCTTTGCAAAATTTTTTTAAATTTATTTATTTATATTTTCTTGAAGAACATTATGTTTACTAGGCTCTCCCCTACCCCAAGTCCCCCCCACAAACTCCATTACAGTCACTGTCCATCAGCATAGTAAGATGTTGTAGAATCACTACTTGTCTTCTCTGTGTTGCAAAGCCCTCCCCTTTCCCCCACCTCCCACATTATACATGCTAATCATAATACCCCCTTTCTTCTTCCCTGCCCTTATCCCTCCATACCCTCCCATTCTCCCCAGTCTCTTTCCCTTTGGTAACTGTTATTCTATTCTTGGGTTCTGTGATTCTGCTGCTGTTTTGTTCCTTCAGTTTTTCTTTTGTTCGTATACTCCACAGATGAGCGAAATCATTTGGTATTTGTTTTTCTCTGCTTGGCTTATTTCACTGAGCATAATACCCTCTAGCTCCATCCATGTTGTTGCAAATGGTAGGATTTGTTTTCTTCTTATGGCTGAATAATATTCCATTGTGTATATGTACCACATCTTCTTTATCCATTCATCCACTGATGGACACTTAGGTTGCTTCCATTTCTTGGCTATTGTAAATAGTGCTGCGGTAAACATAGGGGTGCATCTGTCTTTTTCAAACTGGAGTGCTGCATCCTTAGGGTAAATTCCTAGAAGTGGAATTCCTGGGTCAAATGGTATGTCTATTTTGAGCATTTTGAGGAACCTCCATACTGCTTTCCACAATGGTTGAACTAATTTACATTCCCACCAGCAGTGTAGGAGGGTTCCCCTTTCTCTGCAACCTCGCCAACATTTGTTGTTGTTTGTCTTTTGGATGGTAGCCATCCTTACTGGTGTGAGGTGATATCTCATTGTGGTTTTAATTTGCATTTCTCTGATAACTAGCGATGTGGAGCATCTTTTCATGTGTCTGTTGGCCATCTGAATTTCTTCTTTGGAGAACTGTCTGTTCAGATCCTCTGCCCATTTTTTAATTGGATTATTTGCTTTTTGTTTGTTGAGGAGCGTGAGCTCTTTATATATTTTGGATGTCAAGCCTTTATCAGATCTGTCATTTACGAAAATATTCTCCCATACTGTAGGATACCTTTTTGTTCTATTTATAGTGTCCTTTGCTGTACAGAAGCTTTTCAGCTTGATATAGTCCCACTTGTTCATTTTTTATTTTGTTTTCCTTGCCCAGGGAGATATATTCATGAAGAAGTCGCTAGTGTTCACATCCAAGAGATTTTTGCCTATGTTTTTTTCTAAGAGTTTTATGGTTTCATGACTTACATTCAGGTCTTTGATCCATTTTGAGTTTACTTTTGTGTATGGGGTTAGACAGTGATCCAGTTTCATTCTCTTACATGTAGCTGTCCAGTTCTGCCAGCACCATCTGTTGAAGAGACTGTCATTTCCCCATTGTATGTCCATGGCTCCTTTATCAAATATTAATTGACCATATATGTTTGGGTTAATGTCTGGAGTCTCTAATCTGTTCCACTGGTCTGTGGCTCTGTTCTTGTGCCAGTCCTTTGCAAAATTTTTAAAATACATACTCTCAGGCCCCACTGAATCTTACTAAGCCAGAATTGCAAAGATTGGAGATCTGATTTCTTTTGGAATTCACCCAAGTAATTTGGACAGTCCCAGTTATCCAAGCAGTGATCCACAGGCTGGCCTCAGACACTAAGCCATGTAACTATGCCAGTCCCCGCCACAATTCCCAGGAAGTACAGCCCCTGGGAAGTGGCCAGCCATGGGGCATTCAATGAGTTTGCAATCAGTGTTAGTCAGAAAGACAAACATAAGTGGGTAGAGAGAGAATAAGGCCTATGGAGCCCACTAAAAGGGACTCAAAGAGTTAACCAGATAAAACCAGAGAATCAACTTATAGTTAATTAGTTGAAGTTTCAAGGACCAGGAGTGATGTAGAACGTTCAGACACTCACCAGATGAAAAACAACTTCCTATATGAGAAGCTTCCAAGCACAGACACTCCTCAGATAAAGAAAGTATCAGCAGACAGCCACAGAAAACATCAGAGCACAGCCCATGTCTTCTTTTTACCAATTAGACCTGGCCTCCAAGGCCAAAGATTGTCAATCAAGGACTTTTCTGTCCTGCAAAAAAAACCTGTAAAAGCAGCCTCACAGTAAATAGCCTGCCTCTGTGAACCTTGACTCTGACCTGATCCTCCTTGGAGTGTGTTCAAATAAAACTTCATTCTGCTTCCAAAAAAAAAAAAAAACAGGCAGAGAACTTGTATAGACATTTCTCCAAAGATGAAGTACAGATGGCCAACAGGCATAGGAAAAGATCCTCCACATCACTAATTATCAGGGAAGTTCAAATCAAAACCACAATGAGATCCACCACACACCAGTTAGAAGGGCCACTATCCCAAGGACAGGAAATAACAAATGCTGGTGAGGATGTGGAGAAATGGGAATCCTCCTACACTTCTGGTGAGAATGTAAATTGGTGCAACTGCTGTGGAAGCAGTCTGCAGGTTCCTCATAAAACTAAAAAATAGAAATACCATTTGATGCAGTAATTCCACTTCTAGGAATTTACCTGAAGAAAACAAAATCCCTGATTCAAAGATTTACAACATCTAATATATGGAAGCAACCTAAGTGTCCATCAATAGATGAATGGATAAAGAAGATGTGGTATATATACACAATGGAATATTACTCAGCCATTAAAAAAGACATCCTGCCATTTGCAACAACATGGATGGAGCTAGAGGGTATTATTATGTTCAGTGAAATAAACCAGGTGGAGAAAGACAAATACCATATGATTTCACTTATTACTGGAATATAAAAACAAAGCAAACCAGAATGAACAAAAACAGCAGTAGGCTCATACACACTGTTAGGTGACTACTGGTTACCAAGGGGGAGAGGAAGGGGAACAAAGGGGCACAGTAATTCACTGTCACAATGTAAGTTGGTCACAGAGACAGTAGTACAACATGGAGACTATACTCAATGATTCTGTAACATCTTTCTATGTTGATAGATAGTAACTGCACTAGAGGGGGTGGGTTAGGATTTAACAATATGAGTTACGGTTGAACCACTGTGTTGTACATTTGAAATCAATATAAGATTGTGTATCAGTGACACTTCAATTAAAAAAAAAACTGATTGTGAGATTTTTCTTTCCCCTGTAATGGATGCCCTCATCTTAGGAAATACACATGTGCAAACAAAGTTACTGTAAAGAAGTATCTGTAGAGGAAACTATATTCCATCTCAATCCCAGACCGACTTGCATTTAGTAAAAAAAAAAAAAAAAAAGTTTCAGATACTTGCCAGTCTAGTGTCATGATGTTAATGTAACAAAACAACAGTTTATTCACTATTGAAATGTACCAGGTAATGTTCAAATCACTTTGCATGCATTAAAAATTTACTCCTAATAACCTATGAAGTAGTTAGTATTATTTTTATCATCTTTATTTTACAGATGAAGCAAGAAAGCTGCCGAGTCATACAGCTAGCAAATGTCAGAGGTGGGCAGTTTGGCTCTACAGTCCACCGTCTTAACCAAAAACAGTATTGCATGATGGGTGATCTTTTAAAATTCTGCCTAGTTTACAAAATTCTATCTCTACAACCTTTCTTCTTATTCTCTCCCCTATATATCTTCCTTTCCTGTGTGGACCAACTGTGGAGCTAGCCCAAAGCACAGAATGGCTCCCAGGAACCTTGCCAGTGACCCTGCCCAGATGTGGATAAGAACACATAATGCTAGGCTGTAATACAATCCTACATGCAACTATTAAATATGACATGCAGTCTACCTGAACAGTACCAAAACTGAGGTGGGGTGATAAACAGTAAACTCTATTTTGAAGATACTCTGCATGACATGTACATTTGTTAAAGAAAAGTAGTTTTTAGCTTTGAGCATATTTTATAAATGTAACACAAAGTAAGAACAAACTAAAATCTATCTCTATAGCCAGAAACCAGCCCAGGGCTGGATGTAAGAAGGTTAACAGGGTACTGTACAGCTATCAGTCTAATCCCATTAACACCCCACATAGAGAATGCACAATAATATAAACAGAAATAAAACAGAGAGAGAAGAAGAAGCATGTTATCTTGGACCTTCAGTCACAGTAGAAGGTTGTTCAAGAAGTCCGTACACAGTTCTGGAAGTCAAAAAAAGAAGGAAAAGTTGAGGAGAAAGCTGGGAGGGCAGTATTTGGCCTGTCGGAATTCTCTTAGAGTCAGAAATTAGCAGTATAGGTAGGGACAGAGAGGTGTAAATTGCTCAGTGTCACACAGCAAGTTAATGGTAGAAGGAAGACTTATACCTAGCCAAACTTTCTATCCACTTGTACTTTTAGGCACCTTTAGGAGACCATCCTGGTAGTTCTTGGGCCTGTTGTGCACAGGGTCTCCATTGCTGTGCTTCATGCTCTCTTCACCAGGCAAACTCTAAGACTATGTGTAAGAGTAACCCCTGCAACCAAACTCTGTCACTGTGACACACTGGGACATTTAATACAGTCATAAGAAAAAGCAGAGACTATTCTCAATCATTTTTACAAGAGCGTCTGCTTGATTTACTAGAAAGCAGCTTGATGAGCATCACTGTTGGACTCAGATAAGAGACCCACCACTTCTCAACATTTCAGAGTATTCCCTGAAAGAAAGCCCCAGGAAAGAGCTTTAAAATATATTTTAACACAACACAAGTGGGACTTCGAAGGTGCTGGTAATGTTCTATTTCTTAATCTGGATGCTCAGCTTGTGAAAATTCAAATGGATGGAAAATTTGAGCTGTATGCTTATAAGTGCCTTTTTGTGTATGTGTATTTCAATAAAAGTTTTAAAAGAGTAGTTCTATTTTCTCACCAGCAAAAAATAGTGACACACAACTGCTAAAGAATCTTTTGACCACACAGTGTCTTCTACTGCAGAAGCTTGTTCATTACACATCCACTGAGCCAGACCAGGAGTTGTGAAGAGAGGCTCAGGGAGCAGAGGGAGCTCGGGTCATGTTCGCTGACAGCGGCAGAAGCCTTGTTCAACACTGGACTATTAGGCACAATGACTTCACAGCAGGGCAGGAAGGAAAGAAGAGTATTTACTCCCTAGCTTTTAGCTTTCTCTTGGTCCCCAAGCCCTTTATCCAAAATGTCCCCAGTCCTTCCCCACTAACCTCAGCAGTAACTCATGCAAAAGAGCAGCAGTCCCAGAAGTTGGATCCTTAGATCCAGGGATGCCCTGGGCTCTCATAGGCAAACCTGAGCAGGCCCCTGGGGTACTAGAGGGAAAGGATTATCACACATGTAAGGGTTTGGCTGGGTGGGACACATCACCCACTCATAACACAGTGTACACTCAGTTAACACTGACTGAATAAATGATGCATCATCTATGGACTTGATTCAGAATATGCAAAATAAATGTGTGCTGAATAAAACTAAATGACGGCTCTTCTCTAGGACTCCTCTAAATCCTGCCTGCATCAATTCCACATATTTGATCTTGTTCAGGAGCCTCCTTACCACCTTCTGTCATGGGTCCTGTCAGGCAGCATTCTGATGGCAGTCAAGTCGGACAAAGCCACTTCAAGTTGTATGAGTTGCTAATACTTTCATATAAATAGAAAAAAAGCCTGGAGAACGGAGTTTATGTTTTTAACTCTCATCCTGCCTAAGTGAAAAAATTTTCCTGCAACCATGCTGCTAGGAGGAAACTTCCTGTTTTTAATATTGTTTAGTCTGAATGGGTCTCTAGAGACCAATCTTAATGCTGGAAAAGCAAATGAGCTGAGCCCCCAAAACAGTTCTGGTTTCATAGCAGGATTCAGTGGGCCCAGCTGCAGCCCATGTCATTCCCAGCAATCCAAAATCTAGTTACAGAGATTAGTTTTGTGTTGCTCTCAACAACATTTGCCTCATGCATCTCACTGGCAGAGGCTTGCCTCACTCATACCACACCTCGCTCCTCCAACCACGAAGACTAATTTGCAGAAGAGAAGCGCTGCATGTCAGAATGACAAGATCTCTAACCACACTAGTCTTGGAGGACTTGTGCTTCAGCCCCTCATATCAAGTCACCTCAATCAAATAAACAAAGCATGACTCCAGCCTTAGCCAATAGCCCTGGCACAAAGGTGACTCTCAGGGTTATCACAGCCACTTCACCAAAGAGCATGCAAAAGACAAAAAAATAAGTGGAAGACAGACCTGACAGTAATAAGTGCTTAGCTCAACAATTACCTGCTGGTGACAGCCAAGAGATGCACTGATACACACCTGGAGAGTCACTCTGGAACTTGGGACTAATTTTCAATGAAGCAAAGTTAATAAACCTCTAAAAACCTGACATCTGACAAATGCCTATGAGACTCATTCTCTCTAGCGTTTAAATGCTTCTGTGTGTTTCCACTGAGCAGATGTGGTTCATCGTCACCAAAAAAATATACATTGGAAGTTAAAGCTGTTGGAAGTTAAAGTTAAATTAGGATATTATTTATCCTAATATCTTAGGATAAACCTAAAAAGCAATGTAGGATTTCATTTAATTCAAAAACATATATTAAGATATTTCTGGATTCAATCTGGAAGTCCTGCATTCATACTTTCCCTCCCCAATATGAAACTTGACTCCTGAGGGCACTTCACAGAAGAGAAAGGACCTACTCAGAAAAAGAGGCACCAGGAAATGCTGAGTTGTGCAAGGAAGAAGAAGGAGCATACCAACTAGCAGAGTTAGTGCAAAGATCCCAGACACCTTTACGTCACCTCTGGCTGTATTTCACCACTTTTAAAGTCCATTTCAAAACCTGGCCCCTGGGTCAGAATACATCAAATGAAGCATTCATTTACCATAAAATGTGCCTGTTTTTGTATCTTAGAGTGGTTAGTCAATTAGGGTTATTCAGGAGATTCAGAAACACCCTGACTGCTTCTGTAAACACACACTTCCTTCAGATATAAAATGAAAAACAGGTGGTGTTCTCCATATCTCAGAGGCATCAACAGGGATGCTTGCAAACACATGGTCCTTATTCATGACTCCTGGGTCCTTCCCTACAGCAAACTCAGAGTTTAACTGTCCAAAATTTTCTAATTGTCAGCTAATTCATATCATACTTCAAGTATTAGAGGGAAGCACATAGTCAGGAGGAGTTAGCTCACACAGCAGGCAGCAGGGCGTAGTAGAAAGAGTAAGGGCTTTGGAAGCAGTAATCTGGGTTTCAATCTGGGCTTCACCTCTTAGAAGCATGGCTACTAAATAACACCGACGAGTTACCTAACCTCACTGAGCCCGTTTTCATGTCTGTCCAATAGAGATGATATTCTCTATTGTATACTGGATACAAGAGTGAATAAGTCAGGTACTTGAGTATCTGCAATAGAGTAGGTTCTCAAAAGTGGTATTTTCTTTTCTCACTTCCCACTTCAGCAAGCTGGTTCCACTAAATTTTCCAAAATTAAGTGCAACTTTTCCAAAGCCTGAAATCAAATGTCTAAACTACATAGGAATGCTTCGAGATACTGAAGGCAGAGTTATTTCTTAAAATCTCTGATGTGGGAGAAAAGAAAAAGCAATACCAGCCAGAAAGCACTGCATGTTTGTGCTTTAAATCACACCACCACCACAAATAGGATGGGGTTAGTTTAAGAGAGGAACAGTAAAGGAAAAAAGTAATTAAGGGTTTCACTTCCTGTCAGACCACCTCTCATCTGAGCAGAACCAATTTCTACCAACTGCATGAAAGTTGTATTAATTCTTTCTCCTACACAAATTCAGTACAGAACCCCAGAAAGCACTTGTATTTTGTCTCACTGCCTCAGGCAAGAGTTGAGCAATTAAATGACTGATAAAGAAATAATGTTCCACTTACAGGAAGAGAAGCAAGAAAATTTTGAACACATATTTTTGTTTACCCCTTCCACTCCTGGGGACCAGCTGTAAGAGGCTACTCATATACGAAGATGATCTTGTGAGTCCATCTGCTTCCGCCCAGAGACAACTTCCAGGTGCTCTGCATTTTCCAACTTCTAAACACAAACTGGGGGGTGTCTGGGCACATCTGGTCACCATTCAATTTCAGGCTTCTATTGTGTTCAGTCTAAGGGGGGAAGTGAGTCTATAAATAGCTCATGCTCCTCTGGCTCACACTTGAAAAAATGAGAAACTATTAACTCTGTCTTTCCTGCAGAGAGAAGAGAAGTTTCCACTAAACCCAGTTCCCTTCCTAATAATCACACATCAATTTAATAAGCTAAGTAGCCAGCTTCAATCAAATGACTCATATACCTATTTTATTATAAGACTAAGTGAGAGCTAGAATGAAGCCCAGGAGGGAGCTCCAAGTTAAAATTAGTGAAATGATTCATATGATGCTTTGAGAAGCCTCTGATCTTTTTGGAAACTCTCCAAGCTATGTGGCTAAATCTGTGTGTGTCAAGCACCACCTTCAAGTCTTAAAAGAAACGTCCTTCCTGCCTTTGGATACGAACCACAGGCTTAAATCCTATTTGATTCTGAACAGAGCAATCATGATGTGAACTAGATTTTCTGACAACCTCCTATCCCCACCTCCAAAAAAAAGGCCTACCTCCCTCTTCCAAGTTTTTTTAAAAATTTGATTAAAATATTTATTATAGTATTTACCACTCTGTGAAGTAATTATCTCTTTACATATCTGCCTCCCTTAAGAACTACGAATTTTTTTTATTAAGGTATCACTGATATATAATCTTATGCTCAGGTTTCACATGAGCAACACTGGTTATTACATTCCCCCCATTATCAAGTCCCCACCACAAACCCCATTACAGTCACTGTCCATCAGCATAGTAAGGTGCTACAGAGTCACTATCTTCTCTGTGCTATACTGCCTTCCTCGTGCCCTCCCCACATTATGTGCACTAATCTTAATACCCCTTAATCCCTTTATTCCTCCCTTCCCACCCATCCTCCCCAACCCCTTTCCCTTTGGTAACCACTAGTCCATGCTTGGGTTCTGTGAGTCTGCTGCTGTTTTAAGAACTGTGAATTTTTAATAGGTAAGTACAATGTCCAATTCTTATTGGTTATTTCCAGTGCCAAGTGGAATTCTTGGCATTTTTCAGTAAATGTATGTTGAATGAATGAACAAGGTAAAATAACTAATATGAGCTTCCAAAAATAAAAGAAACATCAAATTGAATGCTGACTTAAGGGATAGGTGAGAGAAAAGGGAGCCAACCAAGTAGAAATAGACAAAGCAAAGAAATAAACAGACTGTTTTCTCTTTATCCCCACACCTACTCAGAATTCTAAAAAGGCTATTTCTCCTGGAAGCTGAGTTTATGTAAATGTATGTGCACCACAGAACAGTTAGGGCCAATATACCTTAAAACCACCCCAACTTCAGCTCTCGGAAAAGAAATGAGGAGGCCAAACTCCTGTCATAAAAAAATGCAGTTCAGAAAGAACAAGCAGCAACAGGATGTTGATTAGCCAAGACCTACAATTGGAAATGCTCCAAAATGTTTCATAGTAATTATCAATTTCTGATTTGCTTGGCTCTAGTGTATAAGGAAAAGGCTTCTGTCCATGCTCTAGAAACCACAACATACTGACAGTGCCTGACAAAGGCTCTGATGGCCTTTGGTTTAGGAGACAAATACTAAATTAAAATCTGCTCTGTTAAAGTCATAGAGCAAAACACAAACCAATGTGGATCATCTGCTGAACACCAGACATAATGCTATATGGTTTGTGGGATATAAATCAGTCTCCATCTTTGCAGTCCAAAAATGATACCTGAAATAAAGTTACAGAATATACTGACAGAAGGAAAATGAAATAAAGGGAAATATGGATCTACAAAAAGAAATGAAGAACACTAATAACTACATGGATAAATACATTAAAAATTTTCTTATTAAATTCTTTAAAAGATAATTTCCTGTTTAAACAAAAATATTAATATTATGGAGTTCCTATGTAGACTTAAAATGTATGACCCGATAGCATAAAGACTGAGGAGAAAAAGAAGTCTTCTAGTGTATCTTATTTTATGTGGAAAGTAGTATGTTATTACTTCAAGGAAGACCATGATAAGTTAGAAATGTATACTAAAAGCCCTACAGCAACCACTAACAAATCAGAGTTATACCAAATAAACCAACAAAGATAAAATGAAATCATAAAAAATACTCAACCCGAAAGAAGCAGAAAATACAAAAAAAGGAACATAGAAGAGAAGGGACATAGAAGAGAAGGGACAAAATTTCATAACTGTATCAGTAATTATACTACATGTAAATGGTCTAAATAATATCAATTAAAAGGTAGAGATGGTAATGATTAGGAAACAAAACAAGATCCAATTACATACATGCTACCAACAAGAAATTCACTATAAAAATAAAGACATGAAGTTTAAAAGTTCATAGTGGCAAATAAATTAGAGTATACCCACATAGAATGTTACTCTGTGGCCATCAAAAAAATAAGGTAACTATACATATGGGTATGAAAATGTCTCTAAGACATATTAACTGAAAGAGCAAGCTGTAAAATAGTGTGTACATGCTACCATTTTTCCAAAGAGAAGAAATACACAATTACAAGCTTATATGTGCATAGAATTCTCTGGCAATATATATAAGAAATTGATAATAACAACTGCCTCAGCATAAGGGAAGGAGATGGCTAGGGATAGAAAAGAGAATTAATTTTTCACTCTTTATCCCCTATGTACTCTTTTTTTCTGCCATGCACACATATTGCCTATTTTTTCAAAGTAATAAATTAATACAAATATTTTTCTTCTAAAAATATTATTAAGAATTAAGAGCAGAAGATACTTTCATTGGCCACATATAGAACTCTACCAAGAGATTATCTCAATACAGAAACAAAATTTAGTGCAGTAGTAATACCAACTGATATTTAATATTTCTCATTTTTTCCAAAATCCTCTCAAGCCTAGTAGTTAATTTTATTCTAATAATATTCCTGTGAAGTGGGGATTTATTACTCACTCTTGAGAGATGAGAAAACTGAGGCTATTTAAATCACATAATTTAAAAAGCTTGTTCCAATAGACCAAAAGCCATTAAGGTTTGGCTTAGATGGCAGTTCTGTAAGTAGATATGTCAGCCTAATACAGCTTCTTTCTTGAGTCAGCCAGCCAACCAAATAAGAGAATACTGATTAGTGAATAATCCATATTTTACAGCAAAAGCAAAAGCACAGTTAACTGGGCCTTGGGACAAGAAGTCATAAATTCAGAGTTGTATAAGTTAAGGTGGGATAACATGTACTCTAAAATCTTGTTACTAAAGATATAGTTCTCAACCCAGGAGCATCTTAAAACTCCACCCCAGACCTCTTGAATCTAAATCTGCTTCTCTAATTTCACTTACTTTCACATGCATACATATCACTTGGCAAGCTCTTAAAAAGGCATATTTTGATTCACTGCATCTGGGTTGGGTCTGAAAGTATACATTTCTAACAAGCTCTAGGCAATACCAAGGTCTATATACATTGAGTAGCAAGGCAGGTTCTCTATGTCCGAGTTCACCAAAAATAGCAAGTACATCCTCTTCCTCTCATGGTAAAGGGGCCCCTGGACATGCAGTCTTTAGTATAGCTTAATAGGAACACCCAGAAGGAAAAACCAGTAATTGCTCCTGGGAGGTTATTTTTCTATAAGAAAGTAGCTTAGATGTTAAAAGTGAGAACATTTCCACCATTCTGGAACAAGAACAGATGTGTTATGATGTCCCATGCACAGGTTCCTGAGAGATAAGCAAATATGAAGATACCATGGCCCCAAGCCCAAGATCTAGAAAAAGAGGCAGCCAGTGATATCCAAGCAACACTGGACAGAAAGATGATATGGGCACTATAGCCTAATACAATCTCTAGAAAAGAAGGAACCTTGAATGAGACATTAGAATTACTCTAAATCCCATCTGTAGAAAAGGAGATATATCAGGTAAGATAGAGAAACAGCAAAACTCTGCCTCTGACATACATATACATACACACAGTTTGTATGCCTGGCATAAAATAGATAAATGTTGAGCGATTTCTGTTTCTGTAACCTCATAACTCAGGATACTCTACCTCCAGCCCTTAGGTTTAAAATCTTCATGGCCCTCTAATTATCTAAAGTGAAAGTACCCACCCTCCCTTTCTTCCTTCTGAAATGGGAGTGATAACATGGTTGGTATCTCCTGGACTCAGCTAAGTATCCAGGATGTTGCTCCTGAGGCCACCTTGCCACTATACCAGAGAAATCATGATTGATTAGCCTCCATATTCCCTTGGAGTCTGGAGCAGTGCAGAGGTGGAAAGTGGGAGAGGTGCCTCCTAGAACACTTGGAGATATGAGGCCTGCGACTACCTTCTCTTGGCTACACCCTGGACTGACACTACTTAATCCACTTAAACACATCGTGTACACTCTTGGTTGATAATCTTTGCTCTGGAAAACCCAGAAGAAACGGACAACTTCCTAGAAAAATACAACCTTCCAAGACTGACCACGGAAGAAACAGAAAATCTAAACAGACCAATTACCAGCAACAAAATTGAATCGGTAATCAAAAAACTACCCAAGAACTGAACCCCGGGACAGATGGGGTTCAGTTCTGTCCCAGGGTTTATCCACCACATCAACAAAAAGAAGGATAAAAACAACATGATCATCTCGACAGATGCTGAAAAAGTATTCGACAAAATTCAACATCCATTCATGATAAAAACTCTCAACAAAATGGGTATAGAGGGCAAGTACCTCAACATAATAAAGGCCTTATATGACAAACCCACAGCTAACATCATACTGAACAGCAAGAAGCTGAAAGTTTTTCCTCTAAGATTGGGAACGAGACAAGGATGCCCACTCTCCCCACTGTTATTCAACATAGTAGTGGAGATCCTAGCCACAGCAATCAGACAACACATAGAAATACAAGGCATCCAGATTGGTAAAGAAGAAAATAAACTGTCACTATTTTCAGATGACATGATATTGTACATAAAAAACTCTGAAGACTCCACTCCAAAACTACTAGAACTAATATCAGATTTCAGCAAAGTTGCAGGATACAAAATTTATACACAGAAATCTGTGGCTTTCCTATACACTAACAATGAACCAATAGAAAGAGAAATAAGGAAAACAATTCCATTCACAATTGCATCAAAAAGAATAAAAAACCTAGGAATAAACCTAACCAAGGAAGTGAAAGACTATTACCCTGAAAAGTACAAGACACTCTTAAGAGAAATTAAAGAAGACACTAACAAATGGAAACTCATCGCATACTCTTGGCTAGGAAGAACTAATATTGTCAAAATGGCCATCCTGCCTAAAGCAATCTACAGATTCAATGCAATCCCTATCAAAATACCACCATCATTCTTCAACGAACTGGTACAAATAGTTTTAAAATTCATATGGAACCACAAAAGACCCAGAATAGCCAAAGCAATCCTGAGAAGGAAGAATAAAGCAGGGGGGATCTCGCTTCACAACTTCAAGCTCTACTACAAAGCCACAGTAATTAAGACAATTTGGTACTGACACAAGAACAGATCCAAGGACCAGTAGAACAGAATAGAGACTCCAGATATTAAACCAAACATATATGGTCAATTAATATAAGATAAAGGAGCCATGGACATACAATGGGGAAATGACAGCCTCTTCAACAGCTGGTGTTGGCAAAACTGGACAGCTACGTGTAAGAGAATGAAACTGGACCATTGTCTAACCCCATACACAAAAGTAAATTCGAAACCCTCCTACACTGCTGGTGGGAATGTAAATTAGTTCAACCATTGTGGAAAGCAGTATGGAGGTACATCAAAATGTTCAAAACAGACATACCATTTGACCCAGGAATTGCACTCCTAGGAATTTACTCTAAGAATGCAGCAATCAAGTATGAGAAAGACCAATGCACCCCTATGTTTAACGCAGCACTATTTACAATAGCCAAGAATTGGAAGCAACCTAAATGTCCATCGATAGATGAATGGATAAAGAAGATGTGGTACATATACACAATGGAATACTACTCAGCCATAAGAAAAGGGCAAATTCTACCATTTGCAGCAACATGGATGGAGCTGGAGGGTATTATGCTCAGTGAAACAAGCCAAGCGGAGAAAGAGAAATACCAAATGATTTCACTCATCTGTGGAGTATAAGAACAAAGGAAAAACTGAAGGAACAAAACAGCAGCAGAATCACAGAACTCAAGAATGGACTAACAGGTACCAAAGGGAAAGGGACTGGGGAGGATGGGTGGGTAGGGAGGGATGGAGGGGGAGAAAAAGGGGGGTATTAAGATTAGCATGCATGGGGGGGTGGGAGAAAGGGGAGGGCTGTACAACACAGAGAAGACAAGTAGTGATTCTACAACATTTTGCTACGCTGATGGACAGTGAGTGTAAAGGGGTAAATAGGGGGGACCTGGTATAGGGGAGAGCCTAGTAAACAAAATATTCATCATGTAAGTGTAGATTAATGATAAAAAAAAAAAACCAGTTCCAGTGTGGTGACCTCCAATGAGTTCTACACAATGATATAAAGGGCATATAAAAGTATAGGCAAAGGGTCTGTTTGTGTTTATACAGAGGATCAAAGCCTAATTTGGCTACCCCGAAAATGAACTAAGATATGATATGAAAAAGAACTTCCAACATCAGCACTCTTGGGAAGACTCATGCCAGAATATGATCATCAAAAAACCCCAACAAAGATCTACGCAGTGCTACAGGTGTAGATGCACTCATCCCACCAGTTCCTGGACTTGCCATGGGAATGAAGAAGGAGATATCTAAGCTGGCCTGTGCATACAGTAAAACAACAAATTTGACTGGATCTATACTGTTGGAACTCAACCAAGAATTAGGGGAAGTGCAAATTGTATTGCTCCAAAATCTTACAACTACAGACTATTCACTGTTAAAAGAACATAAGGGAGGTGAACAGTCCCCAGGAATGGGTTGTTTTAATTTGTCTGATTTCTCTCAGACGGTTCAAGTTCAGTTGGACAATATCCACCATATCATAGATAAGTTTTCACAAATGCCTAAGGTGCCTAACTGGTTTTCTTGGCTTCACTGGAGATGGCTGGTAATTACAGGTATGCTTTGGTTACGTAACTGTACTCCTATTATGTTAATGTGTGTGCGCAATTTAATTAGTAGTTTAAAACCTATACATGCTGAAGTTACTCTACAAGAAGATATGTCAAAGAAATAATCAATCTTCCCATGCTTTCTTCCGCCTGCTACTTCTATAGCTTTTCTTCTTCCTTCCTAATTACAACCCTTAAATAGAATTCGTGCCTCATATCGAATTTACCGAGTATCATAATTCTTCCAAGTGGTAAAGACAACTCAAGACAAATGCTGGGCATAGAAGCCACAGGGCATAAATATGCAAAGAAGTAAAAAGCTAACCTTTTCAAAGAATATTGCTTCTCTCTCACTTACCAACTTTACATTTCCCTGTATGGCCCTGGAAGATGACTGGTTAGCCAGAGACGGTTAGATTCCTCAAGGGAGGAACAACCTAAGACAGGCACAGTCGCAGGGGGGCCATCAGGTGAGAAATTGGGGATCAACAGAGGTGAGGCTTAGAACCTCACTCCCCCTGTTCTGAGAGAAATCTTCTGCATACGTGGATGTTTTATTGCCCTTGTCTAGCTTGGATTAACACATAGTCTACAGGCACACACCTGATCATCTACATTTGCTCTCTTACAACACTAAACTATGTTTTCTACCTTTATCTTCTATCTACCTACCACTTCAGCATTTTATTAAAAATAATAATAATAGGGGGCGGAAGATGGCGGCGTGAGTAGAGCAGCGGAAATCTCCTCCCAAAACAACATATACCTATGAAAATATAACAAAGACAACCCTTCCTAGAATAAAGACCAGAGGACACAGGACAATATCCAGACCACATCCGCACCTGAGAGAACCCAGCGCCTCGCGAAGGGGGTAAGATACAAGCCCCGGCCCGGCGGGAGCCGAGCGCCCATCCCCCGAACTCCCGGCCGGAGAAGAATAGGCAGAGCGGGAGGGAGACGGAGCACAGGGCTGCCGAACACCCAGCCCCAGCCATCCGGGCCAGAGTGCAGGGTCCTGGATACTAGGAAAACAGGGCAGCAAGAACAGTGAGCGGGCACTGGAGGCTGGGCGCCAGAGGACATAAGAAAAGCACGCGACCATTTTTTTTTTTGCTTTTTTGCTGTTTTGTTTCGGGGAGCGCTTTTTGGAAGTCTTAAAGGGATAGGGACCCCAATACTAGGGAAACAGGGCAGAAAGACCGGTGAGCAGAGGCCTGAGGCTGGCACCGGAGAATAAAGAAAAACGAACGACCACCTGTTTTTTTTTTTTTTTTTAATTAAAAAATTTTTTTTTCTTTTTTTTTTTTTTTTGGTGGGCGTTGTTTTGTTTTGGCGGGAGCTTTTTGGAAGTCTTAAAGGGGCAGGGCGGGTCACTTAATCCAGAGGTAGGGAATCCGGGATCTCTGGGCACCCTAACCCCTGGGCTGCAGGGAGCAGGGAGGCCCCTTACGGAGATAAATAGCCTCCCAGCAGCTCCTGCTCCAACGCGACTCCACCATTTTGGAGTAGCTGCCCGAGCTAGGCCACGCCCACAGCAACAGCGGAGATTAACCCCATAGCAGCCGGGCAGGAAGCAGAAACCCTGTCTGCGCACAGCTGCGCAGCACAAGCCACTAGAGGCCGCTGTTCTCCCAGGAGAGGAGGGCCACAAACCAACAAGAAAGGAAGTCCTTCCAGCCGTCACTCGTCCCAGTTCTGCAGACTATTCCTATCACCATGAAAAGGCAAAGCTACAGGCAGACAAAGATCACAGAGACAACACCAGAGAAGGAGACAGACCTAACCAGTCTCCCTGAAAAAGAATTCAAAATAAGAATCATAAACATGCTGACAGAGATGCAGAGAAATACGCAAGAGAAATGGGATGAAGTCCGGAAGGAGATCACAGATGCCAGAAAGGAGATCGCAGAAATGAAACAAACTCTGGAAGGGTTTATAAGCAGAATGGATAGAATGCAAGAGGCCATTGATGGAATTGAAATCAGAGAACAGGAATGCATAGAAGCTGACATAGAGAGAGACAAAAGGATCTCCAGGAATGAAACAATATTAAGAGAACTGTGTGAGCAATCCAAAAGGAACAATATCCGTATTATAGGGGTCCTAGAAGAAGAAGAGAGAGGAAAAGAGATGGAAAGTATCTTAGAAGAAATAATTGCTGAAAACTTCCCCACACTGGGGGAGGAAGTAATCGAGCAGACCACGGAAATACACAGAACCCCCAACAGAAAGGATCCAAGGAGGACAACACCAAGACACATAATAATTAAAATGGCAAAGATCAAGGACAAAGAAAGAGTTTTAAAGGCAGCTAGAGAGAAAAAGGTCACCTATAAAGGAAAACCCATCAGGCTAACATCAGACTTCTCGACAGAAACCCTACAGGCCAGAAGAGAATGGCATGATATATTTAATACAATGAAACAGAAGGGCCTTGAACCAAGGATACTGTATCCAGCACGACTATCATTCAAATATGACGGTGGGATTAAACAATTCCCAGACAAACAAAAGCTGAGGGAATTTGCATCCCACAAACCACCTCTACAGGACATCTTACAGGGACTGCTCTAGATGGGAGCACTCCTAGAAAGAGCACAGCACAAAACACCCAACATATGAAGAATCGAGGAGGAGGAACAAGAAGGGAGAGAAGAAAAGAATCTCCAGACAGTGTATATAACAGCTCAATAAGCGAGCTAAGTTAGGCAGGAAGATACTAAAGAGGCTAACCTTGAACCTTTGGTAACCACGAATTTAAAGCCTGCAATGGCAATAAGTACATATCTTTCAACAGTCACCCTAAATGTTAATGGGTTGAATGCACCAATCAAAAGACACAGAGTAACAGAATGGATAAAAAAGCAAGACCCATCTATATGCTGCTTACAAGAAACTCACCTCAAACCCAAAGACATGTACAGACTAAAAGTCAAGGGATGGAAAAACATATTTCAAGCAAACAACAGTGAGAAGAAAGCAGGGGTTGCAGTACTAATATCAGACAAAATAGACTTCAAAACAAAGAAAGTAACAAGAGATAAAGAAGGACACTACATAATGATAAAGGGCTCAGTCCAACAAGAGGATATAACCATTCTAAATATATATGCACCCAACACAGGAGCACCAGCATATGTGAAACAAATACTAACAGAACTAAAGGGGGATATAGACTGCAATGCATTCATTCTAGGAGACTTCAACACACCACTCACCCCAAAGGATAGATCCACTGGGCAGAAAATAAGTAAGGACACGGAAGCACTGAACAACACAGTAGAACAGATGGACCTAATAGACATCTATAGAACTCTACATCCAAAAGCAGCGGGATATACATTCTTCTCAAGTGCACATGGAACATTCTCCAGAATAGACCACATAATAGGCCACAAAAAGAGCCTCAGAAAATTCCAAAAGATTGAAATCCTACCAACCAACTTTTCAGACCACAAAGGCATAAAACTAGAAATAAACTGTACAAAGAAAGCAAAGAGGCTCACAAACACACGGAGGCTTAACAACACGCTCCTAAATAATCAATGGATCAATGACCAAATCAAAATGGAGATCCAGCAATATATGGAAACAAATGACAACAACAACACTAAGCCCCAACTTCTGTGGGACACAGCAAAAGCAGTCTTAAGAGGAAAGTATATAGCAATCCAAGCATATTTAAAAAAGGAAGAGCAATCCCAAATGAATGGTCTAATGTCACAATTACCGAAATTGGAAAAAGAAGAACAGATGAGGCCTAAGGTCAGCAGAAGGAGGGACATAATAAAGATCAGAGAAGAAATAAATAAAATTGAGAAGAATAAAACAATAGCAAAAATCAATGAAACCAAGAGCTGGT
The DNA here is from genome assembly GCF_030020395.1 of Manis pentadactyla. Taxonomy (NCBI): domain Eukaryota; kingdom Metazoa; phylum Chordata; class Mammalia; order Pholidota; family Manidae; genus Manis; species Manis pentadactyla. The sequence continues at coordinate 91,906,193 of NC_080029.1, read as the reverse complement.
TCTTCGAGAAAATAAACAAAATAGATAAGCCTCTAGCCAGACTTATTAAGAAGAAAAGAGAGTCAACACAAATCAACAGTATCAGAAATGAGAAAGGAAAAATCACGACGGACCTCACGGAAATGCAAAGAATTATTGGAGAATACTATGAAAACCTATATGCTAACAAGCTGGGAAACCTACGAGAAATGGACAACTTCCTAGAAAAATATAACCTTCCAAGATTGACCCAGGAAGAAACAGAAAATCCAAACAGACCAATTACCAGCAACGAAATTGAAGCGGTAATCAAAAAACTACCAAAGAACAAAACCCCCGGGCCAGATGGATTTACCTCGGAATTTTATCAGACATACAGGGAAGACATAATACCCATTCTCCTTAAAGTTTTCCAAAAAATAGAGGAGGAGGGGATACTCCCAAACTCATTCTATGAAGCTAACATCACCCTAATACCAAAACCAGGCAAAGACCCCACCAAAAAAGAAAACTACAGACCAATATCCCTGATGAACGTAGATGCAAAAATACTCAACAAAATATTAGCAAACCGAATTCAAAAATACATCAAAAGGATCATACACCATGACCAAGTGGGATTCATCCCAGGGATGCAAGGATGGTACAACATTCGAAAGTCCATCAACATCATCCACCACATCAACAAAAAGAAAGACAAAAACCACATGATCATCTCCATAGATGCTGAAAAAGCATTTGACAAAGTTCAACATCCATTCATGTTAAAAACTCTCAGCAAAATGGGAATAGAGGGCAAGTACCTCAACATAATAAAGGCCATCTATGATAAACCCACAGCCAACATTATATTGAACAGCGAGAAGCTGAAAGCATTTCCTCTGAGATCGGGAACTAGACAGGGATGCCCACTCTCTCCACTGTTATTTAACATAGTACTGGAGGTCCTAGCCACGGCAATCAGACAAAACAAAGAAATACAAGGAATCCAGATTGGTAAAGAAGAAGTTAAACTGTCACTATTTGCAGATGACATGATACTGTACATAAAAAACCCTAAAGACTCCACCCCAAAGCTACTAGAACTGATATCGGAATACAGCAAAGTTGCAGGGTACAAAATCAACACACAGAAATCTGTGGCTTTCCTATATACTAACAATGAACCAACAGAAAGAGAAATCAGGAAAACAACTCCATTCACAATTGCATCAAAAAAAATACAATACCTAGGAATAAACCTAACCAAAGAAGTGAAAGACTTATACTCTGAAAACTACAAGTCACTCTTAAGAGAAATTAAAGGGGACACTAACAGATGGAAACTCATCCCATGCTCATGGCTAGGAAGAATTAATATCGTCAAAATGGCCATCCTGCCCAAAGCAATATACAGATTTGATGCAATCCCTATGAAACTACCAGCAACATTCTTCAATGAACTGGATCAAATAATTCAAAAATTCATATGGAAACACCAAAGACCCCGAATAGCCAAAGCAATCCTGAGAAAGAAGAATAAAGTAGGGGGGATCTCACTCCCCAACTTCAAGCTCTACTATAAAGCCATAGTAATCAAGACAATTTGGTACTGGCACAAGAGCAGAGCCACAGACCAATGGAACAGACTAGAGAATCCAGACATTAACCCAGACATATATGGTCAATTAATATTTGATAAAGGAGCCATGGACATACAATGGCGAAATGACAGTCTCTTCAACAGGTGGTGCTGGCAAAACTGGACAGCTACATGTAGGAGAATGAAACTGGACCATTGTCTAACCCCATATACAAAAGTAAACTCAAAATGGATCAAAGACCTGAATGTAAGCCATGAAACCATTAAACTCTTGGAAGAAAACATAGGCGAAAACCTCTTAGACATAAACATGAGTGACCTCTTCTTGAACATATCTCCCCGGGCAAGGAAAACAACAGCAAAAATGAGTAAGTGGGACTATATTAAGCTGAAAAGCTTCTGTACAGCAAAAGACACCATCAATAGAACAAGAAGGATCCCTACAGTATGGGAGAATATATTTGAAAATGACACATCCGATAAAGGCTTGACGTCCAGAATATATAAAGAGCTCACACGCCTCAACAAACAAAAAACAAATAACCCAATTAAAAAATGGGCAGAGGAACTGAACAGACAGTTCTCTAAAAAAGAAATACAGATGGCCAACAGACACATGAAAAGATGCTCCACATCGCTAATTATCAGAGAAATGCAAATTAAAACTACAATGAAGTATCACCTCACACCAGTAAGGATGGCTGCCATCCAAAAGACAAACAACAACAAATGTTGGCGAGGCTGTGGAGAAAGGGGTACCCTCCTACACTGCTGGTGGGAATGTAAATTAGTTCAACCATTGTGGAAAGCAGTATGGAGGTACATGAAAATGCTCAAAACAGACTTACCATTTGACCCAGGAATTCCACTCCTAGGAATTTACCCTAAGAACACAGCAATCAAGTTTGAGAAAGACAGATGCACCCCTATGTTTATCGCAGCACTATTTACAATAGCCAAGAATTGGAAGCAACCTAAATGTTCATCGATAGATGAATGGATAAAGAAGAAGTGGTACATATACACAATGGAATACTACTCAGCCATAAGAAAAGGGCAAATCCAATCATTTGCAGCAACATGGATGGAGCTGGAGGGTATTATGCTCAGTGAAACAAGCCAAGCGGAGAAAGAGAAATACCAAATGATTTCACTTATCTGTGGAATATAAGAACAAAGGAAAAACTGAAGGAACAAAACAGCAGCAGAATCACAGAACTCAAGAATGGACTAACAGGTACCAAAGGGAAAGGGACTGGGGAGGATGGGTGGGTAGGGAGGGATAAGGGGGGGAGAAGTAGGGGGGTATTAAGATTAACATGCATGGGGGGGTAGGAGAAAAGGGCGGGCTGTACAAAACAGAGAAGGCAAGTAGTGATTCTACAACATTTTGCTATGCTGATGGACAGTGACTGTAAAGGGGTTTATAGGGGAGACCTGGTATAGGGGAGAGCCTAGTAAACATAACATTCTTAATGTAAGTGTAGATTAGTGATACCAAAAACAAAGCAAAAAAAAAAAAAGGGCAGTTCCTGTGTGGTAACCTCCAACAAGTTCTACACAAGGGTATAAGGGGCATATAAAAGTGTAGGCAAAGGGTCTGTTTGTGTTTATACAGAGGATCAAAGCCTAATTGGGCTACCCCGAAAATGAACTAAGATACGATATGAAAAAGAACTTCCAATATCAGCACTCTCTGGAAGACTCATGCCAGAAGATGATCATCAAAAAACCCCAACAAAGATCCACGCACTGCTACAGCTGTAGATGCACTCATCCCACCAGTTCCTGGACTTGCCATGGGAATGAGGAAGGAGATATCTAAGCTGGCCTGTGCATACGGTAAAACAGCAAATTTGATTGGATCTATACTGTTGGAACTCAACCAAGAATTAGGAGAAGTGCAAATTGTAGCGCTCCAAAATCTTACAACTACAGACTATTTACTGTTAAAAGAACATAAGGGAGGTGAACATTTTCCAGGAATGGGTTGTTTTAATTTGTCTGATTTCTCTCAGATGGTTCAAGTTCAGTTGGACAATATCCACCATATCATAGATAAGTTTTCACAAATGCCTAAGGTGCCTAACTGTTTTTCTTGGTTTCACTGGAGATGGCTGGTAATTACAGATATGCTTTGGTTATGTAACTATACTCCTATTATGTTAATGTGTGTGCGCAATTTAAGTAGTAGCTTAAAACCTATACATGCTGAAGTTACTCTACAAGAAGTTATGTCAAAGAAATAATCAATCTTCCCATGTTTTCTTCCGCCTGCTACTTCTATAGCTTTTCTTCTTCCTTCCTAATTACAACCCTTAAATAGAATTCGTGCCTCATATCAAATTTACCGAGTATCATAATTCTTCCAAGTGGTAAAGATACCTCAAGACAAATGCTGGGCATAGAAGCCACAGGGCATAAATATGCAAAGAAGTAAAAAGCTAACCTTTTCAAACAATAAGGCTTCTCTCTCACTTACCAACTTTACATTTCCCTGTATGGCCCCGGAAGATGACTGGTTAGCCAGAGACGGGTAAGATTCCTCAAGGGAGGAACAACCTAAGACAGGCACAGTCGCAGGGGGGTCATCAGGTGAGAAATTGGGGATCAACAGAGGTGAGGCTTAGAACCTCACCCCCCCTGTTCTGAGAGAAATCTTCTGCATACGTGGATGTTTTATTGCCCTGGTCTAGCTTGGATTAACACATAGTCTACAGGCACACACCTGATCATCTACATTTGCTCTCTTACAACACTAAACTATGTTTTTTACCTTTATCTTGTATCTACCTACCACTTCAGCATTTTATTAAAAATAATAATAATAAAGAGAGAAATGTGGTATCCACATATAAATCAAGTATAAAAACCAAATGAGTATTCATATTTGAACTGACTGTTTATAGTTCATAATGCATGAGCAAAACCGAAAGTTTCTGTTATGACTGCCCTTGTACTGTTCACTATGTAACTTATTCATTATGTAAGAATTTGTTCTCCATGTAAGAACTTGTTTGTTATGCCTCAGAAGATTGGAGACTGACGAAAATTAGGCTTGGGGTGGATTAATGATTGTGCATTGAGCATTGACTCCCCTATACAGAATTTTATTGTCGTTAACAACCATTTGATCAATAAATATGAGAGATGCCCTCACAAAAAAAAAAAAAAAAAAAAAAAAAAGGACAGACTTGCAATGGTAAAATAAATAAGTAACCGGGATGTAATGTATAGCATAAGGAATATAGTCAAGATATTGTAACAGCTTGGTAGGGTGATAGCTGGAACCTAGAATTATGTATATAAATGTTCTACCACTGTGTTGTACACTTGAAACTAATGTAATGTAATACTGTGCGTCAACTACCCTTCAATAAAAAATAATTATTTAAAAAAATAAAATAAAATAATAATAATAAAGAGAGAAATGTGGTATCCACATATAAATCAAGTATAAAAATCAAATGATTATTCATATTTGAACTGACTGTTTATAGTTCATAGGCATGAGCAAAACCGAAAGCTTCTGTGATGACTGCCCTTGTACTGTTCACCATGTAACTTATTCACTATGTAAGAATTTGTTCTCTATGTAAGAACTTGTTCGTTATGCTTCAGAAGATTGGAGACTGACGAAAATTAGGCTTGGGGTGGATTAATATTGTGCATTGAGCATTGACCCCCCTATACAGAATTTTATTGTTGTTAACAACCATTTGATCAATAAATATGAGAGATGCCCTCACAAATATATATATATATGTATATATATACACACACACTTCCAATTGTAAAATAAATAAGTAACCGGGATGTAATGTATAGCATAAGGAATATAGTCAAAATATTGTAACAATTTAGTATGGTGATAGCTGGTACCTAGAATTATCATGTATATAAATGTTGAATCACTGTGTTGTACGCCTGAAACTAATGTAATACTGTGTGTCAACTACCCTTCAATAAAAAATAATTATCTAAAAAAAAAAAAAAAGTAAATTCGAAAAGGATCAAAGACCTGAATGTAAGTCATGAAACCATAAAACTCTTTGAAAAAAACATAGGCAAAAATCTCTTGGACATAAACATGAGTGACTTCTTCATGACCATATCTCCCCGGGCAAGGGAAACAAAACCAAAAATGAACAAGTAGGACTACATCAAATTAAAAAGCTTCTGTACAGCAAAGGACACCATCAATAGAATAAAAAAGCATCCTACAGTATGGGAGAATATATTCATAAATGACAGATCCGATAAAAGGTTGACATCCAAAATATATAAGGAGCTCATGCACATCATCAACAAACAAAAAGCAAATAATCCACTTAAAAAAAATGGGCAAAGGATCTGAACAGACACTTCTCAAAGAAGAAATTCAGATGGCCAACAGACACATGAAAAGATGCTCCACATCGCTAATCATCAGAGAAATGCAAATTAAAACTACAACGAGATATCACCTCACACCAGTAAGGATCGCCACCATCCAAAAGACAAACAACAACAAATGTTGGCGAGGTTGTGGAGAAAGGGGAACCCTCCTACATTGCTGGTGGGAATGTAAATTAGTTCAACCATTGTGGAAAGCAGTATGGAGTTTCCTCAAAAAACTAAAAATAGAAATACCATTTGACCCAGGAATTCCACTCCTAGGAATTTACCCTAAGAATGCAGCACTCCAGTTTGAAAAAGACATATGCACCCCTATGTTTATCACAGCACTATTTACAATAGCCCAGAAATGGAAGCAACCTTGTCCATCAGTAGATGAATGGATAAAGAAGATGTGGTACATATACACAATGGAATACTATTCAGCCATAAGAAGAAAAGAAATCCTACCATTTGTAGCAACATGGATGCAGCTAGAGGGTATTATGCTCAGGGAAATAACCCAGGCGGAAAAAGACAAGTATCAAATGATTTCACTCATCTGTGGAGTATAAGAACAAAGAAAAAACTGAAGGAACAAAACAGCAGCAGAATCACAGAACCCAAGAATGGACTAACAGTTACCAAGGGAAAGGGACTGGGGAGGATGGGTGGGAAGCGAGGGATAAGGGGGAAAAAAAAAAGAGGGGGGGGCATTACTATTAGCAGACATAATGTAGGGGGTGAGGAGCACGGGGAGGGCTATACAACACAGAGAAGACAAGTAGTGATTCTATAGCATCTTACTACGCTGATGGACAGTGACTGTAATGGTGTAGGTAGGGGGGACTTAGTGATGGGGGTGTCTAGTAAACATAATGTTGCTTATGTAATTGTAGATTAATGATATCAAAATTTTTAAAAAAAGGAAAAAAAATCTTTGTTGATGCCTTTCCTTCAAAGTGAAATGACCTCCCTTGAATTCATTGAAAGCAATCAGTGGATAGTATGTTATTCCTCTGGATTCCTGAAGTACTTACTATAAGTGCCACTCATTTAACACTTAAATGCTTCGTATTGTTAATTATTTTTTTGTGCCTACGGCCTAATATTCCCAATAAGACTGCAGACTTTCTGAGGGCAGGATCACATCTTATAGCACTCCATAGTCCCCACAGCACTCAACCCTATTGTGTTGCAGATGCTAGTTGATTCCTAAATGCTTGCTGAATAAATGAATTAAATGTTATTGTGCTAGGGAATGTAGGGTATTCAGAGGTGGATGACGATGCCTAGGTCTGCCTTCAAGGATCAACGAAGTCTGATAAAATAGGTAAATCATGTACCCAAAGAGCACTAATATTAGTTAATATACAAAAAGGGACACAAGAGTAACAAGATACTATGAGAATCCAAGGGATGGCAGTAACTTCATGAAGGAAGTACCATTTTAACTAGCTCTTGAAGAACAAGCAGCATTTCAAAAGGCAGGAACTGGGGAGGTGAGATATTTTAATATATTTTAGAAAGAGGAGCCACTGTGAACAAAAGCAGGAAAGTACACGGCATTCTGGGGAGAGGAATAACCAAAATAACTAGAGTAGTCTGAGAAAGAAATGAGAAATGACTAGTCCTGCCCAATATTAAAAGAAGTGAAACACTATGGTATATACTTTTATGTATACTTGAACATTTCTGAAACAGCATAGTTCTGATACAAGAACACAAACAGATCAATGGAAAAAAATAGTTTTAAAAGAGACCATTAATTATATACAGGAATTTAGTAAATGATAAAAGTGGCTTTTTGTATCAGTGGAGAAAGGATGGCTATTCAATAAATGATAATGGCTAGCTATCTGGGGAAAAAAAATAAAACAGAAGCCCTACCTCATTTCTTACGACGGAAAATTTCAAATGGATCAAATATTTAAATATTAAAAAGATAAAGCCATTAGCATACCAGAAAATAAAAACCCATGGAGAATACTTTTTTAAATCTCAGAATGGAAGCCTTTCTAATCTTAACACATCAGGAAGTCATAGAGAAAGGTTGATAAATCTGTCTACATTTAAACGCACATATACACACACATACAAATTACCATAAACAGAATCAAAAGTAAAAACAGGAAATACTTGCAGCATGTGACAGGAATCAGTTTCCTTAACATGCTAATTGCTCTTAAAAGTAAGAAAGAAAAAGATGAACAGTACCATAGACAAATGGGGACAATATATGAACATGTAATTCATAGGGAAGAAAAGATACAAATGGCTAAGCAACATGAAAAGATGTTCGATCTCAATTATCATAAAAGAAAAGTGAAGCCAACAACAAGATACTATTTTTACCTATCAGCTGGGTAAAAAGATGAAGAAGTTTGATAACACTTAAAGTTGACAAGGGATATGGTATGGTATTCTGATACATTATTGTTAAGAGTAAACTTGGTACAATCTTTTTGGAAGGCAATTAGGCAAAAATCTATTGAAATTTAAAATATACAAACTTCCTAAACATGCAACTGTACTTCTAGAAATCGTGCACTTATACTTGCAAAAAAGCTAAGATGCTCATTTCAGGGTTGCATATCATAGCAGAAATCTGGAAATATCCAACAGTCCATTAGTAGAGAACTAGTTAAACTATAATACTTTAATGCTACCTAGCAAATAAATCAGGGCCAAAATAAGCTGAGTAGAATAAAACAAGTTGAAAAATAGTATGTATAATGTAAGCCCCTTTGCATTTTTTAAAGGATATATAATAGATGCTTACTTCTGTCTAGAGAATGTCTAGAAGGACACCAAAGAAACTGTGGATAGTAGTTACCTCTAGAGAATGACACTGGTGGGTAAGCATGGAAGGGGAAGGTTTTTTCACTTATTATAATATATCCTTCTATATTATTTGAATATTTTGTAATTGACTTGTATTGCCTTTACAGCAAATTATTTTAATAAGCTAATCAATGTGCTGACACTTGTATGCAGTTGTCCACTTGCTACTGAGCACAGAACTAGAAACCAGTCCCATTTCTTTCCCCACACTTTCTGAACCCTTCTCGGAACGCTGAACTTAGAAGGGGCCTTTTGTTGGTCAACAGGACTGGCTCCCCCAAACAGAGTACCACTGAAATGGTTCTGAGAGGGTACTTGGACACAGGCTTACTGTGCAGCATGTGGAAGAGAATTTAGCACCTGGCAAGGCAGACCAGGTGGCTTTCTCTGGGGAAGCCTACTGCTATCAGTCTGCTGTGCCTGCCTGTCTACTGTAGGGGACACACAGACCTTTTGTTCAAAAAGCTGCTTTACATTTTCTATCCTCTTCTTTAGATAATTTTGCAAATCAGTTTTTCCAAAGACTCTCAAAGTCCCTGTCATCATCATACTTCTCTTCTTCAAGATATTAACTGACAATCCTTTTAAACCCAGGACAAAGTCAAGTGTAAAGGGAGTGGGAATATAGGGCAATCTCTCAATATTGCAGATGCGAGCAAGAACACTTCTGGGTAAAGTCAAGGACAACTGTCTTAGAACCTCTGTATTTACACTTAGGCTGCCCCAGGTCTGCAACTGACTATCAAGCTTTGGATATTCCTCCCTTATTGACAACCTTTCTCTCTCTCCACCCTAGATCCCAAGGACTCCAGATACTACCAGAAATTCCTGTTACTTGGGTCACAAAAGAGAGGGAAAAAAATCTAAACATGCTTTTGCATTTTAAAAGTCTCTCTAGTTTCTGCTGTTCATCTGTGCACAGGCATCCAGCACCAGCAGCAAACATTAAGTGCCAAGGATCTCTGTTCTTCAGATTTTTCTGAATCTGAAAGCTACTCTTTCAAGATTCACAATGAAGTTTGTAGAGAAGGGAAAAATGAGTTAGATGGAGCCAAAACAATGACCTTATTCCTGTAAAATCCAGCCATGGACACGCCTGTGGAGCTGAGCAGCTGTTCTGCTGGCAGAGGGAACCCACTGAAATGAAACACTCATGGCAATCTCCTTTCCCCCACTTATGCCTGCAGAGCCCCATCCAATTATTGCACAAAGAGGCTTTTTCTTATAAACTCCTCTCCCTTCTACATCTGTCTCCATCTTGGTAGGAAAGAAACAGCACTAGTGATGGAATGTACACAGCTCTGCAAATATTCATGAGAAAATGCTTTGACACCCACACGCTCCCTCACTCCCCCAGCACATACATGCCTGAGGAAAAGGGGATGCACAGAGATGCTGACAGATGTCTGTGGTTCTCTAACTTAGGCAAACAGCAGGGCTTTCTCAAAACAGACAGCAAGAGTCAAGAAGGCAGAGTGCTAACTTGGCTCTCATCCACTGAACCATAAATTGAATAATTAATCCAGTAACCATTAATCGGTCACTTAAGATGTGCAGCCATGGAAATACAAAAATAAATAGAGCTGTGTGTGGGGCAGCGTTTGAGTGCTTGGACTTTGGAGTCACAAAGTCAAGGGTTTGAATGCTGGTTCCATCACTTGTGACCTTAAAGCAAGCTCCTCAACCTATCTGAGCCAGTTCCAATCCCTAAAATGGAGATAATATCTGCTGTAAAAAGTGATATAACCACAACAGCATCTCCCCCTCTGCAAACTCTCAAATTCCTTCTCACCCTAGTTTCTTCTTCACATTCCCCCTCCTCTTGCTGCTCTAAGGTCCCTCATCAGTTTCAGTAACTCTCCCACTTCTTTACTTTCCCCCAAAGCCTTCATTCACACTCCAACCTCTGGAGATACAAACACGCGCGGCAGAACAGGCGTGATGCTCGTACTCCTGTCCACCTCACCCCAGTTACTTTCTCAGGCAGAAGAAAGTCTTCAGCTTATAGCAGGTTGGGATCCCCGTAGAGAAATGCTGTTTCTGTGGCAGCAGTGTCTGATCACAGCCTGGTCACACTAGAGAACCCATAAAATAGCTCTCAATACTCCTCCACACTACTAGACAGCCCAGCGCAATTTCCTCATCTTGACTGAGTATAGAGGAGGGTGTAGGACTGTTCCAAGGAACAAGGTATTGCCTTGGGATTCTGCTAAGCAGCACATCCTGCCATCCAGGAACCTTTGCATTGTAGTTCATTGCCCCTGTCACTAGAATAAGCAACAAGCATTTCCCTGCAACTTCAAGCACAACTGGCCAAAAAGAAAAAAGAAAAAAAAAATCTTTCATTGTTATTGCTGTCTCTCCAGGCCTTCATCTTTAAAGTAAGTGTCTTAAATGGTCTCTAGCATTTATTCTAATATCAACATTCTGGAATTCTAAAGTCAAACTATTTAGCTACCACATATCAGTATTCAAAACTTCTGCACAAGTTACTCTTCATGCCGATTACATAAGATCCTCTGCAATTTTATTTTAATCCTCTATTTTAGCCTCATGGAAATGAAGACCAACTGGTTCTCATGCTCCATAAAATCATCATGTTCTGTACTTGTGGAGCATTATCATCACCTCTCTGTCTCTCCGTCTCTGGACCAACATTTCTTCATTAAATAATCACATGCAGAATGGACCCAAGGTGTACCATGCTGACAGCAGCTTTCCTCTTGGGTCCTGCACTCAGCCCTTTCATCATTTGGGGGGGTATGTAGGGTTTCCCTCTGAAGCTTCTTCAAGTTCCTAACATCCTCCAGCTGAAGTCCAAAACTAGAGAAATTACTCACCAAGGACCCTGTGACACACACACACAAACACCCCCATCCCCAACCCTTTCTTCAGGGTTCTCTGAGGGGAGGCAATGAGGCATTCTGTGTGTTCTTTGGTGTTCAGCGTACTGTGGAGACTAAAATATTAAAATAACAATAAGCACAATCACACTGCTGCTATAATTTCAGTTTTGGAGTCAGTGACTGTAGGGAGTTAATCTCCTGCTTACTCACATGATTTTTTTAATCTGAAAAAGCTACAAGTGTTTTAGGCATTGTGTTTTAGCCAAATAATGGCCCGTTTTAAAATAGATTCCCAGGAGAATAGAGCAATTACTTTCTGCAGAGGGCGGGTAGCTTTTTGTTCCTGAACGTGCTTTCTGTTGACTCAGTCTGCACTTGTTTTGACAGCCACATTCAGTCCTTGGTGGGTAAAGCTGAGTTAATGCTCCTCATGGAAACTTTTACACACAATCACCCAAATACAATATGCTTGAGCAAAGGACTCCCGCTCCCACAGATGTTCCTGACCAGGAGGAAGGGAGGGGAGTTAATTTTCCAAGCGAAGCCTGCTGATCCCAGCAGAGATCATAACCAGATCCAAAGAAGAGATTTTCAAATCTAGTTCAGCTCTGAGGAAGAATCATGGGCCTCACTTCTCTCCTACCGGGAGAGTGATAATCCCAACAAGGACCCAAGCCACAGTACTCTTGATCTCACTTATTCAACTGGTTTCCAAGCCCTGGGCTGGACCCTATGTAATAACTTCATTTTCCCCTCACAGTAACTCAAGCTGGAGAAACTAGTACTCAGAGAGGTTAAGTAACTGGTCCAACGTAAGCTAGCTAATACATGCTGTGCCTAAATTCAAATCCAGGTCTAACTTCAGAGGAGTCTAACTTTAGTGGAGACTCAAGCCAGATAAAATGCAGGCCAATTTTGAAGAAAAGCCTTGGCTGCAAGTCAAATATTAACAAAGACTAAAAACACAATTTAGAACAATAACAGCCTGCCTTAATAATGGGAAACTGAGGACTCCTTGGGGTAGTGGACAAGACAGGTGGTATGATCCCCTACAGTCCACTGACTATGGTCTTTTCTCTCTCTTTCCCTTTCACCCTCCGTCTTTCCTCCCTAATTTTCCATCTCTTCCTTTTCTTACATACCCTTTTACTCCCTTTTACACTGCAATGTAGTGAAGAATATGAACTTTGCGTTCAGATGATCCTGTGTTCAAATCTAAGACTCATTTCTACTTGTGTGACTTTGGGCAGATCATGTTACCTTTCTAAGCCTAATTTTTCTTAACTATAAAAGGATAAAAATCTTCTACCTTTTAGACTATTGAAGGGATTAAATCAGATAATATGTATGAAGAGATCAGGTCACTAGTAGACTAAATGGAATTTTTTAAAATTTCAGAGTCAGTGAAGCTTAGTAGAAATGGCACACAGTTTAGAGTTAGTCTTAGATTTGAATCCCTGCTCCACCACTCAGTAATTTAGACAATTCTTATAATCTTTCTATGCCTCAGTTTCCTTATCTATAAAATGGAGTATATAACACAGACTTAATAAATCTGGGAGAAGAGCACAGGACATGATAAATATATAAGAATTTACATAGATATTTAACAAATAAAGCTGCCTCACAGTAGGACTTGAAGTAGTTGACTTGTTCTCCAGAGGTCCACATTTTTTTGACACCTGATCTACTTACTCAAGTGTGTCACCACTAAGGCCTAGGAAGCACTAAAGCACAATGGCATTTTCGTCTTAACCTATCTTTAAGACTATAAATATAAAAAGAGGGTGTTAGAATGGTACAAGCAATGTAAAGACCATCATAAGAAGTATGAGTCCAGCCCCACTTGGGCATTAACTGCCTCTATAATCCCATAATAGTCACATGGTTATATCTAGAATATGAGGAGGTTGGTCTAGAGTAGTGGGCAGTGTCAGGAAATACTTTTGATTGTCACAACTGCAACTGCTACTGGCATCTGCTAGGCCTGGGATGCTGCAAAACATCCTACAGTATACAAGACAGTTCCCCACAACAAGGAGTTATCTGGCCAAAATATCAGACATGCTGCGGCTGAGAAACCCTAGCCCAGACGACTGAGAGGTTCTCTTTGAGCTCTAACATTCTAAGAGACTGTGATGAGGCAACGCCAACACCGAATAGGTGGTATTCTTGTCAATATCTATCAAGCAATGGCTTATGATGTTGCTCCATATCCCCATAAGGCCACTCGGGGAAGACAGTGTTGTATTTCTGAGGGTGGTGACAGCTCTCCCTTCACAACAGAGGAGACCCAGGCATGAAGGGGGCACAGTCCTCCAGGGGCTTGGTCCCTCACTTTCTGCAGTCAGAATCAGTGCTTCCAAAGCCATGAGATTCCTCTGGGGCAAGATGATTTAAGTAAGTCTGAATCAAGGTCAAATTAAGATATGATATACACAACAGCAGGGATGAGTCTCAAATATATCATGCTAAGTAAAAGAAGCCAAACTCAAAAACCTCTATATTGTTTTGTTACATTTATATGACATTCAGAAACAGACAAAAATAGGGACAGAAACAGATCGGTAGGTGCCAGTGGTTGGAGGTGAGACTAGTTTGACTACAGAGGGACATGAAGGAATTCTGGGGATAATGCACTGCTTTATATACCAACTGTAATGACACATACACAACTGTATGTGTTTGTCAAAACTCACAGAACCATACTGTGCACTAAAAAGGTGATTTTTACTGTATCTAAATCATCTTCAATAAAACTGACCCCTCTCCCCCCACCTGCCAAAATATGATCACAAATGCTGTAGAGAGGATTGCTGTACTCTGGCCAAGTGAACTGGGTAACATCTAAATTCTTTCCCATCACTAGGCCTGTGATTTTATGTCAGTTTGCCTGCCCCTGGTGACCTCAGAGCCACAGTAATTAAGATTAAGCCTGGGCTCCAATTTTTGTGTTAAAACGATGAGTCCTCTGACCAAACCATGTGGATACAAGTCCTGCCCCCACTCTGAGATCTCTGACCCTCCTCCATCCTGTGACAGAGGTTCCCTTCCTTCTCTCTCCTATACTGACTCCCTTTGGGACCAATGAGGACCTTAGACAATTAATAAACAAGCAGAATAAACCTCAGGAGACACTGTTTATATCTCTCTGCACAGGCTTCCTGTTCAAATCCCATTTGATCTCGCCACTGAACTTCAAATCAGGCAACAGAAGAAGAGTCATAGTTATGAATTCCCCTCCTCTATGGACTTCTGGGCTTCCACTAGATTATTTTTATATAGTTAAACTACATAAATGTAAAATGTGAGCCTCACCAGAATATAGATATAGGCATGTAGTTTTATTTTGTTTACACACATACACACACCTCCCAGATTATTGATCAAATGTTATACAAAATAGTTAATTTTTCTTATGTACTGAATAGTCCTGGTTATGCCATGGCCAGGGAGAACTGAAATAGCCATGAGAATGCTCACACTTTGTCTTAACAGAAAGACCACTGTCTTCATGCCACAAGTACAGCCACAACTATGAACCACTGGAGGAGTCCCATCCTCTAATCTGAGAGTCAGTTCCTTTCCTGTCTCTTGGAGGATCTCAGTGGAACAGCTGCAAACACCATCTGAGTAATCAGATACCTCACATACACTTGAGTGCTGGGATAAAAATCAAGGGCCACAAGGCAAACCCAGACCTGCTAGTGCCCTCATATTAAAAAGGACAGAGAATTTGGGAGGGGCCACATAATATCCACACTGCCCTTTTTTGCTGAGTATTTACAGCAAATGCATTGTGACTACATAGGTAGGATGCTAATATTATAATAGAAGGGGCCCACAGAGACAACAAATCCCACAGTGGTGTAGGATTTTGTTTCCACATTTACTCCTCCAGGGAAGAATGGGGGAATTCCATGGTTTCAAACAATCCAATCATCTTCAGAAACCTGCATCAGCAGAAAATCAGTACTGTCTTCAGTCACTCAAATTCGATAACGTTGTTCCTTTGGCATAATTAGAAAACGTTTGACAAAAGACTAAAATACTTAACAGAAAGCACACTTAAGCTTTTTATTCAAAGACATACAGACTGATAGGCAATGGTTGTCCAGGGTTCCCCCCAAAATATTTCCATTTCCTAAAGACATATTCCTACAGTGTTTTCTTGCATATGTAACTATGATGATATTGACCCACAAAAGGCCAAATCAATTATTTTTTCTAATTTTAGGGCTGAGCTTTCACAGAGAGTACCCTGGTAGCTGCTAGAGTGAGGTCAGAGAACAGAATGAGGCAAGTCTTGCTGGCCACGACAGGGACTGAAAGCACCATCTTTGATGGTGCTCAAATGAGGACCATGCTGCTGCTTCACAGTAACAGAAGCCCTGTAGACCCACCTGGTCAGACCTGCTACCTTGGGCACTTGTGAGAGAGCTAAGTAGCACTACCAGACACAGAAAGTATGACGAATAGCCTTAGATGACAAAACCTTGGCTGGTCCTCTTAATCCTCCACAGATCAACAGATTTCACTTCTTACATACTGGCAGACTAGCTGTCTAGCCCTTTTACACTCAGCCTAGGAGCACAAGCACAAGCCTAAGGCTCATAGAAGATACTAGCCTCTATGATTCGTGGGCCCTTCTACTGTATACAACACAAGGCTAAGTTTGCGGTGAGCAGAATGCTGCCTGAACTAACCTGTACCCACATGAATTCTGTTGAGGCCCAAGCCTAAAGGGACACTAGCCAGCTTCCATGCCCTGAGCAAGCAGTCTTATCTCAGCTACTTTGCTCTTTCTACAATTGCTGCCTTTCACTGCCACTTCTCAAATCAAAACATCATTATTTTCTGCAAACTATCATAAGTAAGAAATAACCAGGGCCCAATAATTATCCAGTTATAAAGAACTGAGAAGAGCTAAAGCAAAAAATGGTCTTACCACATCCTGAGATGCATACTGGGGGTCCTCTGGGTTGACTGACCAGTAGCAGTAATCAAAGCCGAATGCCACAACTTTCTCCCGGGAATCACCAAAGCCATCAGGTCGGCTGTCCACCTAAAATGAAACATAGAATCCAGTGTCTTCTCTATTATTTGGTCAGTTGCACTTTATTCCTCTCTGCTGTAGCTAGAGAGACCTGGAATGCTCATGAGACTCTTAATGACATCTACAAGAAAAGGGGAAAAAAGTAACCTCTATTCCCATCTCATTTGGTATGAATAAAGCCCCAGATAATTAAATTTGTCTATCTGTCATACTATCATTTATCTGCCTGCCCACAAACCAATCATCCGAGGTGTAGAACAGCTTGGGAGAGAAAGCCTTTCCCTCTCAGGGCATCGTCTGATCACCGTCATTTTTTCTATCCATATTTCCGTAGAGGGCTCCAGGAGCACATTAGTAGTTCAGTCCCGGGCCTGACAGGCTCTATTGACGTAGGTCTTCCACTTTAGTCCCTGGTATCCACCCCCAGTGACTTAGAAAGCACACTGGACAGAAGAGCTAGGACCGATCCAACTGCCTGGGGAGCGAGCCAGAGTCTGAAACTGCACGAACTTCCAGGTACTGAGGAGAATGGCATTACTCCTAGAAATGCCTTGTCTTACTATGTAAAATTTAGATTTTGGATGGAGAGAGACAATCCCCAGCACCAGCCACCATAAATCACAGTAGGAAAAGGCTACCAGAATGCCTAGTAAATTCTTCGTGGATAACTGAGCTCAGGGAAGTAAGCAGCTAGGAAGGTGTGCAGGGGACAGGTTAGAGTTTGATCTTGGCAAGGATTTACTCTTAAGAGCCAAATATATGCACTCTCAGAACAAAGCCCCTGAAGTGATTAGGCAACAGAGATATAAATAAGAGAAATTAAAAAGTAAAACATCTTTTGTCCCTGGGGAGTTCCTGTTGAAAGTTGGGCAGGTCCCATTCTCTTTTAGCAGACAGCTACTGACAAAGAAAGCAGATCACATCACAGGAGTAACATGGAAGTGGGCATGGCCAGGAGGCCTGGGGTCCAGATAACCCTCACTCCTGCAAGTCTGCTCCCTGAGCTCTCAGGAATGCTGAATACCACCTGCAAGCTGACTATAGCAGCAGTCCCCGGTCCACAAAGAATGAATCCCTTCCACTTCCACTGCCTGGTAAATCTAGGGATGGGACAGAGGAAATTAGCCTTGAGAGGAGGTGAGGGGTCATAGAGGAAGTTCCCAGAATTTGTCCATTGTGACTCAGAGGTCAGTCAGATCTACGGAAGCAAATCTGTAGCAAGACTCGGGCCAAAGGCCAACTCCCTTCTGGGATCTGAAGGCTTTCACCTGGACCTCACTATGGCCAATACAAATCCTGGCAATAGCAAATGGATACCTAAATTCCCAGTGATCCCCCTAGATGAAGTGCTATCAAATAAGAGGCTAGGGACAAAGCCTAACTGGTGGTCAGCTGAGTTAAAGATAACTGTGGATGTGCCCAGCATGATTAAAGCTAGCCATGGCCCCTGTAACCTGCCTTATGTTTACTTTCAAAGCAGTTACTGATCAGTTTCCAAAACGGCTGTGCACTGTTTGAAAGAACTTAGGCTCTATCAGTCCCATGCCCTTTACTTCTTTCCTGCTGTATTTTTATATTTCCTTTGTAGTTGGTCAAAGCTCTTCCCACAAATGCCCTTATATCCCCTTTCTCTCCCACTCCCCAACTCTGAACACATTTACATACACACCTTTATCCCACTGGAGCCCCTGTCGCAATACTAGCTCCTCAGTGGAAAGATAAAGAATTTCAGGCTTACCTTTAAATTCTTGATTTTTGCCACTGTGCCATCAACTTCCACAATAATTCTTCCCCCTTCTTTGTTCTCCCTAGAAACAAGACCCAAACCCATATGAGAAGAAACATTGCTTTTTTTTTCTTAATCAAGAAAAGAGGAGCTGAGACCAGTGCTCCAAGGACAACCCTGGAACTGGAGTTTGCCTCCACAGGTAGCTGCAGACATCACATCAAGCAGTCCCCTAGCTGGCACGCTTCTCCAGATCATTTGAATTTGGCTCTGCAACAGCCAAGAGTCACTGTTACTGAGCGCCCTCCATGTGCTAGGCACTGCATTAGGTACAGCACATGCTGTCCTTCATCTTAAGCAATCCCTCTAATATGCCCTCCTGACTTCCTATCATATTTTCATTTTTACAGATGGAAGACTAAAGCTGAGAGAAACTGTGTAACTTGTCCAAGGTCACACAACTAGCAGCGGCAGAGCTGAGATGTCAACCCCAATTCAAAGCCTGGACTCTTAACTATACTTTAGAACAGGCTTGGAAACCCTTGAGTGTGTCCTTGGCTCACCACCTAACACGGCATCACCTCTGATTTTCTCTGAAATTTTGAGCACAGGTAGGGATGAAAAAGATTTTGGAGTCCTCTCTGCTGAGATCCTGAGAACATATTTCCCAAATGCTTTCCTTTTACCTTCCTAAGTCGAAATCCTTGAGAATCTTCCTATGCTGCAGTTATGCTATAACACTGCTAACAACCAGCCCCGAAATTCACTTTACGGGGCTAAATTAAGCAACCCATATACCTGAATCCCAAAATGAATGGCATATACACCACTCTAGATAGGAAATCCTTTTTCATTAACATAAAGCATTTTAGGCTAAAGTGCTCAAGGCCAGAATGTTAACAGATGAGAATTAAATTAATTAACACTTCCTCCACTACAATGAAAGTTATCAATTGAATCACTCCTAGCCTGGGACCTGAAAGTGGAGAAAATATGTTAGGTCTCATTGTATTTATTTATTTACTTACTTATTTATTTTTAGTATGGTATCATTAATATACACTCACATGAGCAACACTGTGGTTACTAAATTCCCCCCATTATCAAGTCCCCACCACACACCCCATTATAGTCACTGTCCATCAGCACAGTAAGATGCTATAGAGTCACTACTTGTCTTCTCTGTGCTATACTGTGTTAGGTCTCATTTTTAACCTTCCTTGGGGTTCCCAGGATGTGAGCTTGAGGACTCAGAGGACTGTTGGGAGTGGTGCATGGTGAGCTAAAGGTCCTTAGATTTAAGATTGTTTTTTTAAACCTGTCAGTGAGTCTGGGATAAAGTCCTGGATAGAAACCTTCCCTCCCTCAGGTAATAACATTTCAGTTACATTTCCTCAAGGCCCTGATGCTCTTTCTTTCAGTTCACAGCAGATGCTACTTAACGCAACAGAAATAGTCTTGGTTCCCAAGGATCAAAAACTGTCTCCCAGTCCTCTGCTCTCCTAAAGAAAATCATCATCTTTGGTGTTAACATTTTGCAGGGCAACGTTTTTTTTTCCCTTTCTGCATTTTAAAGTAGGTTTTGTTATCCCTCCACCCATTATAAAAGTAATACACAGATTAAGGTAAATTTGGACAACAAAGAAAATAAGGGAAAAAATCATGTAATAACTTTTCCAAATCTGTTATCTAATTCTTAAAAGTCTTCCCTTTCTTGAGGATTCATCTAGGACTCTCTGGCATAAAGCAGCCAAAAAAAAAAAAGTCCTGAACTTGACCTCTTGGCAGAAAGATATGGCACTATAGGAGAGTGAGATGCTGCTCCTTCCATGCCTGATCCACTGCCACTGGTAACCTAGTGGCTGCAAAATACTCTTAAAACAAAATGGGGATGAATTAATGTTGAGCAGAACAGAAAGAAAGGGAACAAGCCTCAGCTGGGGAGCTGGCCACATAGAGCTCAACAATAGTCAGAAGGAGCCTTACATGTGGCAAGAGTGACACTCCTACCACTTGCCTCTGGGTCCTAAGTTCTACCAACAGGCATTCTTCCCTTAGAGTTACAGGTTTTGCACAGGGACAAATCCTCAGGTACACGCTTACTCCTAGGACAGTGTTTCTCAAGGTGTGGTCCAGGCTACCTTCATTAGGGAGATGGTGGGGCTACTTAATTCAAATTCCTGTTAACAAGCTGCAATATATCAAGCTCCCCAGGTGAACTGTATGCATACCATAATTTGAGAATCACTGTCCTGGGTGGGAAATAACCAACCCCTTACCACTTGTTATGTATTCATTAGTAAAACTTAAGAAAAACAGACAGCTAAGTATAATGAGGAATAAAAACAGTAGTTAAAAATTATATAGCTAACACTTTATTGGACACTTAAAATGAGCCAGGCTCTAAGTATTTCAAATGCATTCTTTCGGTTATCTTCATGAAAGATGACTGAAGAAGTTATTCTATTTTACAGATTGAAAAAATAAAAGCAAAGAAACGGAATACAGTGTATGAAAAGTAACTTCAGGACAGTGGGGAGTGTTCCAGAGCCTACAGTGTTAGCAGAAGAGAACATGTTCCCCCAGTGATAAACGATTTTGGATAGACAAAGGGTAGCATTACATAATGAGATACCAACCTTCTGATTATGGGAAACAACTGTGAGGTACATGGAGGGCATCAAAACCATTTCCCATATTGTCATTTTACTAATGGTCAGTTCTAGTCCTGAGCAGTCATTTGCTTAAGAAAGAAGTGCAACTTTTCTGTAATTTCAGGAAGCAGCAGCTTGCTCTGGTGAATTGAGTCTTGGCTCTACCTACTTTTAGACCTTAAACAAGATCATTTTCTCATCTGGAAAAACAAAAAAATGGAAGTTGAGACCAGATGATGTCCAAGGTTCCTTCCAAGTACAACATCAGATCCAGTGACTTTGTTAAACTGCGTCTGTGCCAGTGACTTAATGTGAAGGTTGGAACAAACCACACAATCAGCAGATTCCCTACATTCAGATGAGCCTCAGTGAAGATGGTAGAAGTTAAACCCTGGAGTAATGCTGCATCTCTGCAGGACCCAGTGAGAAGAGGGGAGTGGTGCCAACTTCTTAGCTGGAGTCACACTGCATTTATCCATATTTGCTCCTGAATCTTCAGCCTGTTAAAATCTGCCCCCACCTGCATGTCTGTTTTGGCATTCTACCACTTGCTAGTCAAGGCTCCTAACTTGACCTAAAAGTAAATAGCTTCTGAGCTCTTCTTTCTCCTCACTTTTGTGTAATAAAGTATGCTCTACTGTGGCTACAATCGATTTGATTTCAACAGCATTTTCATCTAATCCATGATATTATAAATTCCTCACTCCCAAGGAACTGAGAAATTATTGTTAGGAGTGCTCAATGTTGTTATCCTGAGAGCCCCAAACAACAGTTTTGCAAAAAGATCTGCCAGAGGCTACCTCTAAGGGTGGCAGCTGCACCTATGAAAACCCCAACCCTAAAACACCACACTGAGTAATGAGAAGCCAGATGACATAAACCATTTGCCAATCTAAACACAGCAGTTCTGGCGCGTGCTGCTTTCCTTCTTTCATCATTGTACCTTTTGCCTTTTTCCTACCTTCTTTTCTATTTTTATTGTTTCATACCTTCATCACATCGCTCTTCTCCTTATTCTGTGAATTGCATGACTTAAAACCAATCACCTCCATATCAGGCAAACATAATCCCTGCTAGAACCAAATTTTATTACGGGAGACGAAGCCTTTTTTTGAACTTTCTGCCCAATTTTTAATCCATCTTGTGTCCTGGAAATTTTTAAACCTCCCAAAGAATTCCAGGATGTGGCTTCTGATCTCAAACTACACTCTACCAGCTTCCTATCTGGTAAGATATCACTCACCTCCTTCCACAGACACTCTTCCCCAAACAACCAAAACTTACGTTTTCTAATAGCTTAAGTCTTTATTCTCAGTGTTCTCACACAGAGTGCTCTCTACACTCCCACCTGTTCGCAAGCTCTATAGCTCTTTAGAAAACAGGTCAACCGCCCTTGTGAAGTCTTTCCGAACTTTCTAAACCTAAGAGTGGAAAATCAGTGAAACAAGGGAAGAAAATACGTGGCTGGTATTGGATGTCTCAAGACCTGAGAGGTGCATCAGATGCACCCAATGAGGAAACGGGCACTGAACGACGCAGAGGTAACGGGTTGGCATTACTCCCCCCGACTTCACAAGTCTGCTGTCTATCATAAGATGAACCCTCGATCTCTCTGGGCCTCAATTTCCCTCTCACGCTGTATAATCTGCCTTTTTCTTAATCTTCGTTGAGAAACCCACGTGCACCCAGGGACAACATAACCCTGTCCTAGTCCTCACAGGTACTCCAGAACCACCAAGAAGAAAGATGAGGCTCCGATCCCTCCCTCCGCGTAGAGATACTTTGCCAGCCCTTCTCAACGTACCCAGTGAGAAAAGCCCCACCCGGGCATCAAGATTTGCGCCGCGGTCCCTCAAAACTCCTGCTGGCAGGACTCCAGGGACCCGAAACAGGGCAGCCCACCCCGGAGCTATCCCGCCCTCCCCCACAGCACGCCCCGAAAGCTCGAACCGAGGTCTCGTCCCGCCAGGCCTCTACGGCTTCCGGACCCCAGCCCCTGGGGCACTTTGTGTCTGATTTCCCGGCGCCAGGATCCCTTAAGGGAGAGGCGGGGACCTCACCCTCCTCCACATTTGACGCCCCAGGCGCCCCCTCCCGCCCAAACTCACCTCTTGCTGAGGGGCCGGACCCTCAGGGCCACGCGCACGTTCGCCATCCCGCGGCCACCGCCCAAGCCCGGCTAGTCGGCTCAGATGCAGCATCCCCAGCGCCAACCCCGGCTCCGGCCGGACCCCGCCCGCCCCACGCGCCTCACGGGACTGCCTGGCCCCCCCCCCGCCCCGCCCCCTCCCCGACGGCCCCGCCCCCTCCCCGACGGCCCCGCCCGTGCGCGCGCCACCGGCCGGCCGGAGCGTAGCCTGCAGATTTTGGGCCAATCCTAGTCCCGGCGGGCAGGTGGCGCCGGGCTGGTCGGGGCCACGCAGTTCCTGACGACTAGAAACTAGCCTGACGGTCAGTGCTATGTAGAGTCAAGTAAGTCCGTTAATTTTTGGTTAACGCCAGCAGTTTATAGAGTAATTTGCAAAATACTCTTATTCTCTGCGTTGGCCTGAGATGTCAATTTTGTGGTTAAATTTTAGGGGCAAAAGAAAATGGAAAACACCGATGTTTCTGCAGTTTGCAGCAAGGAGCAGCGTCTCTCTTTAAAGAGGCAGTGTGTGAAGGCGTTTACAGTGCTCACTGGAGAGCTTCTCTGGACTGGAACCTCATGGCCACCTGGTAGGGTTTGTGACTGTGGAGGGAATGCCATTGGACGAAACCGGTTCATTCATTCATCCAAAAAATAACTAATGAATACCTACCAAGAGAAACGCTATTCTGAGGGGCTGAGGATACAGTCCTTGCCTTCGTGAAAATTAGCATCTACGGGCAGGAAAAAGAGAATAAATCTAAATGTATAGTATATGATGTGAAGTGCATTTTTTTTTAAAGCAGGATAAGGAGATATAGTAATGGTCTCTGTGTGTGTATATAGGGGGAAAGGTGCTATTTTATATAGGATCTTCAGGAAAGGCTTCACTGATGACACCTGACCAGATCTGAAGAAAGTGAGGGAGGGAGCCATGGAGATACTCATTTATTTAACAAGTATTTCCTAAGTAAACACCTATTATAACAGGCTTTGTTCTAAGCAGGAAGAACAGCAGTGAAGACAAGGCAAACCTCCGACCTCATGGAGCTTGGCGAGAGAAACTAAAATAAATAAAACAATTTAAGTAAAATGTGTATCAAATTACTTTAGGAGAAAAAAATAAAGCAGGAAAGGAGATAGAAAGTGAGTAGAGAGGTGTTGAAATTTTAGATAATATGACCAAGGGAGGCCTCACTGAGAATGACACTTGAGAAAAACGTGAAAGATGTAGAGTCACACTGAAAAGAAGAGCAATCCCAGGTGCCAGGAACAGGCCAATGTAAAGGGCTTGAACTTGGAGAGAGCCTAGAATGTTGGAAGAACAGCAACATTGAAAGCCAGTGGGGTAGAATGGAGTGACAGAGTTGGAGGCTCATAGGGGTAGCATGAAGCCACAGTAAAGTCTTTGGATGTTATCCTAGGTCAGCCTGAAAACCACTGGAGAGTTTTAAGGAGAAAAGTTAAAATTATATAATTTATATTGTTAAAGGTTTACTCTGGCTGCTGTTTTGAGACTAGTCTGAGGAGTAGGGAAGGATGGAAGCCCAAGAGAAACAACTCTGGAGGCTATTTCAGTATTCCAGTGGAGATAATAGTCATGGGGCCTTTGTGTGTGTGTCAGGCATGATCCAACAACAGTTTACCTATCCAATCTCCTCTCCCTCCTCTATGTGAAAGTACCCTTCCCTAGAGTATTGGGAAAGCTTGTTTACAATTCAGATTCACCTGGAACCCTTGTCTTCCAAATGGCTTCTCTACTCACTGCGCTTTGGAGTGAAAAGACCTGCCACACTAGGGAAAACAGTATGGAGATTCCTCAAAAAAATAAAAAATAGAACTACCTTATGATTCACCAACCCCACTTCTGGGTACATATCAGAAGGAGGTAAAATCACTATCTGGAAAATATATCTGCACCACCATGTTCATTGCAACCTTAATCACAATTAGCCAAGACATGGAAACAAGCTAAGTCCTAAGTCCTTCAAATGATACATGGATGAAGGTAATTCAATCCAGAGCCTTGATAAATCAATCAGCACTTGTATTTTTGTGCTATTTACAACCTCTAGTGATCATCCTCTGAGCTCATTAGCTCATCAGTTCTTCAGGGGTTTAAATATTCTGGACCCAATTTCCTACATGGGGGAGGAGTTTCCCCACAACACTAAGCAATTCTCCAACACTAGCTGGGTGTGGTACACTTCAATTTAATTTTGATACTATCTACCCAGAGATATGTCAGATTCCACAGGTTAAAGGCTCAGTCCCACAGGACTTCCCTCCACTTCCAATGCCAGTCACATGCCCAGGTTGCTACCAATGTTTCTGACCCACCAGCTACAGACTGGAGATGTCAACAAACCTCTTCTTGGGTTCAATTAATTTGCTAAAGTAGACTTCAGATGCCAGTCAAAAGTCCAGGTTGTTACCCATACTTCTGACCTCCTGGCTATAAATCAGAGGTCCCTACAATCTCCTCTTGGGATTCAACTAATTTGCTAGAGTAGCTCATAGAACTCAGGGAACCATTTACTCACTTAATTGCCATTTTATTACAAAGCATAGTAAAGGATACAAATCAACAGGCAGATGAAGAGCTACATAGGTAAAAGCTCTTTAGAGACCATAATCTTGGTGGTCATTGCTATTGGGTTGTTGATTTTAGCTCTTTTTTCCATTTGGATATGTTCAATTCAGATTCAGGACCACAGAGTTTTTACAGACATTTTGAGAGATTCTACAAGATATTAATTAGTTTATTAGTATTGCAATTATATTTTGCATGTCAATAAACCCTTTGAGATTTCCTATTCCTCAAGACTATATTCCTGACTTTATTAAGGTTTGAGGGATAACAGGAATCAGTCTGGAAGAGTTATAAATCAGGAGTAAACTAAAAATGACAGAAAAACCAGATAGCATTTCAATTCCTCCAGAATAGTCTTTACAAAATGGCTTCATAATTATGCTGGAAGTGAATTCACAAATCTCACACACCTCTATTGTAAATAGAAAGACATTCCAGAGCTAACTTTTTTTTTTAGTATTCGTATGTCTAAAAGCTGAATAAGAAAAAATAATTGATCAGCATTTAAGGACTCTAGCATAGTACTACACTTGTTTTTCTTTTTGAAGTAGACCTCAGATCCAATTTAGCTCTTTTTGATCTAAGCTTTTGTGGGTCAGATAGACTGTGTATGTATACTTTAACTGTGTAAGCTAAGAGAATCCTTCCTTTCTATCACACAGGATTCAGACAAGAACCACAAAATTTTAGTTAAAAACTAACAGGTTTATTTTTTGTATTTTGAAAAAGACAATAGAAAAAAATGAAAAACAAAACCAGGTATATCAATATTTGTGACACTATATATGTAAACTAATAACGGAAATAACATGAAGAAAAAGAATAACAATGTGTTTGAAACCAAGGCTGGCCCCTTGAACAGATTTCTGATGAAATACAATTAAAATGTTTTGCTGTAATACCTAGGCAATGTTATGGAATGTTTGAGATATTAAGACCTCTCTTCTAGGCCTCATTTGCAAAAGTTAGCAAAGTAGGCTTCAAAACATGATCGCTGGTTGCTTCAGCAGGGTATTTTTTGGAAATGATGCTGCTTCCTCACAAACAACTACTTTACTCACCCACTGTATTTAGGTTTTCTTGTGTTAAGGAGTGTGATAAGTACAAGGATCAGTGAACCTCTTTGATACAGAGAATGCTACAGTATAAAAATACTGATGCACACATTTTAAAGAAAAAGAGAACCCTAAGTCTGAAAATAAGCCAGCACAGGTTATGGTACTGATACAAATGAATACATCCTGAGGCTTACTATTAGTATTAGTATACCACTCCCTTTTTTATGCACAATAACTCAGGTAAAATTATTTGAGCATTTTATAAACCTCTAAAAGGGTCACTATAATGTGTCCCCTTCTTTTCTTTGCTCTTTCTTCTTTGCCTATTCCTAAGGTGGCCAGTGAACACCTCAGGAATTGCTTAGTGTATCAGGGTCCCCAAGACTGTCACACTACCTTCCCACTCCAGGTTTGAGAATATCTTTGGAGGATTCACAGATTCTGCATATCACTGTACTCATGGCTATGATTTACTACAGCAAAAGTGTATGAAGCATAGGAGCATCAGGAAAAGGTGCATGAGGCAAAGTCTCAGGGAAATCAAGCACGAGCTTCCAGAGTCCTCTGCCAATGGTGTCACACAGGATGTGCTTAATTCCCCCAGCCACTGAGTTGTGACACGTGTGAAATGTTGTCTACCACAAAAGCTCATTAGGGATGCAGCGCCCAGGGCTATTACTGGGGGCTAGTTACATAGGTACCTTCTGCCTAGCATAGATCAAAATTCTAGACTCTGGAAGGAGTGCAGGTGTTCAGCACAAACCATATTGTACAAAAACACCTTAGTCACAGTGAGCAACTCTTATCAGTGAGAATGGAGGGGACCCTTCTGAAATCTGAGTTCCCAGACACCAGCCAAGGACCAACCTTGCAAGAAGGCCTTTTAAAGGATAGCAGTCAGGCCTGCTATGTTACCTTATCTGCACTTAGTGACTATCTATGGGAATAAACAACATTCTTTTAGATTCAAGGAGACTCTTATAATTCAGACACAAGAATATTTTTAAAAGATGTAATAGATTCTGATGCCTGAGTTATAGTTAATGCTAATAAATTGTCATAGTTATATTTGATCTTCATGAGTTTTACTAGAAAGTAGAATGAAAATATATGAAGAACAATTTGCTGTTAATGAAGTTGGAATCTTAGTACTTCAATATAGAAGAGGGCTCTTTCAGTATTGCTAGCAGTCAAGCCTGTAAGTACCCATGTTATCTGACTAGAAATGGACTTCACATGAGTACATATAACTGAGTAAAAATAAGCAAGTTGAAAATCACTGGGAATTACTAGTTTGGTCATGGACTTTAGAAGTAAAAGGTAAAGGAGGCATTATACCATCATGTTTGTGAAGATAATTTTCTTCAGCTAATATTTTAGGGATACAAGAGGAAACTTCCTTTTGTTGTTCTCGCCACGTGAGTATACTCTCTGCCAGTTCTTCTGTCTCAGACACCAAAACATCCATCTTTGCTAAAGCCTTGCTCTGTAACATTTGAAGAAGGGGAAAATAGGGAGAGAAATTACATCTGTCATTAATACATCATTATTATATCAATTATGGTTATAATACCAATAATACCAAAACTTAACACCTGGTCTTTTCCAGCCCTTTAATACAAAGCCTCCTGAAAACTGTGCTCTCCCACTTCTTACAGTACACACTTTTTCTTTGTGAATTCATCTCTCCTTTGTTTTCAGTTATCACTTCACTGCACATATTGTCTATATTGTCAAGCCTAATCTTGCCAATCTATATTGTCAAATCGAATCTTCTTCCTAAAATTTAGTTCCACATTTCAGTCTGTTGGAAATCTCATCTGGATATACAATCAATATCTCAAACTTAATATAACTGCAGTTCAACAAACAATGACTGAACACTTATTATTTGCAAGACAGGTCAAAAACAAACTCACTAACTTCTTTAATCTCTTGATCCTACTTACCTTCAAGTCATCAGGTTAGAAACTTCATTAACTCAGATGTGTCCCTTGTCCAAATAGTAGGCATGTTCTAGAATTTTGATGTCAAAAATCTAGAAATCTACATAATCCTTTGTATTCCTTTGCTTTAAATCTCTCATCTGAATGCCTGTATTTATTTATTCTCCAAGTTTCTCTGCCTTTGGTTCATCTGCCTAGTCCTCTAACCTACAGCTTATCAAATTTACATCACATGAGGATCTTGTTAAAATATAGATTGAGATTCTGAATGTCTTAAAATGAACGAAGCCTGCAATTCTGCATTTCTAACAAGCTTCCAAGTGATGCCAATGTTCTCTGCCTATAATTTGAGTGGAAAAGCTCAGTCTTTATTCAGTATTTTGTCCACAACTAAGGTACAGTTCTGATCAAGTCACTCCTCTGTGCCCTTTCTAAAAAACAAAACAAAAACCATTCCCCAGTACAGTAAAGTCTAAACTTCTTAGTCTTATTTTTGAGGCACTGCATAAACTAAAGTTAATCTCCTTCTTTTAAAACAGAAATACCTTTAAACATCAGCCAAAGTGAAGTCTACTCTTCCCCCAAACTACCTGTGCTAATTTTCATGTCTTTCTTCACATTGTTGCTTCTGGGTGACTATTTGTTCTGCCACATGTCCAGATTTCACTTATTCTTTAAGACATAGCTCACTGCAAACTCCTATATTAAACTTTTGAAGTATTCCTACACTCATCCTACTCTCAATCTCTCTATAGTAGAAGTAATCCCTCTCTTTTCTGTGCTTAATAGACAGCATCTTCTTTATAATTCTCTGCTGTACTTATTGTGCAAATTGAAGTAGAAAGTATCTTACAGCTCTCTCACCAAAACTTTAGAATTTGAGGGCAGGGATTGATCATACCTATTTATCTCTCATAATACCTATTAGCATTGTCCCTTGAACAATAAAGATACCAGGTGTTTATTAAACAATGGAATATAAACAATGTAAAATGACTTCTAAAGAAAATTATGTAAAAAAGGAAAAAGCATCTTGGTTAAAAAAAATAATTTGTTCATAATACTAACCATCAACAAGTTAAACAAGATTACACATTTGAGATGCTAGTACAAAAGAATTAAAGAGCCAATTGTAATGTGACAGGAGTTGATGAGGTACATAAATGCTATTAATACTTACCATTTTCTTTAGATTTGCCTCTACATGAGGGATATTTCTAATTATTTCAAGATGGTTTTCTAATCTCTCAATGAAAGTCACTGCCAACTCCAGCAAATGTACCATGCATCTGAAGGAGGTGAAAAAAAGTCAACTATTTTTTTAGTTCAGTTATTTTGTGTTTTTTAACGTTAATTAGGACTTTTAATATAAGATAAGAGAATTACAATCAATCCAATGAGCAAATAATAACCTTTCTGCATTCATGGAAATATCAGTGGTAAAAAGGTCCTTTTTCACTTTCTAATTAAGTGGGAATTAACTTGTCATTCAAACAAATAAACAGAAAGAGACATCACTAATCCTATCTGAAACCCAAGCTAATGTTAGATAAACTTTAATGTTAACAATTTTCTCACATAAGTAAAGAAATTGTCCTAGATAAAACCTCATTCTGTTTCAATCTACTCACTCTTTGTGAAGAACAAATGAGGATAAATATACTTCACTGGAATAGTCTACACATAAAACTACTTTGAATGTTTGCATTTGCAAATGCTTTAGAATCATTACTAAGTTTTTCTGATATATGTAATGTATAACATATATGTTAATGGTATTATATACTGTTCTAAATAGATACTGAATAGATCCACAAGAATGGGATTTGTATATCTATTATTTCACTACAAGATGAAAAACCTGACCTTAAGAGAGACACTGATCAGCACAGGGTCAGCTAGTAAGGCCCTAGGAGGTGAAGAAAGTTAGCAATCAGATCCCTAGATGTCTGCTTTTTCATTGTTAATTATTATATTTGCAATACTCTAGAAGGAAGAGAGCAATGGAAAGAAAGCATCTCCATTTTGGGAACTGGGAAACTTAAATCATTTGCCCAAGGCTTTGAGGTATACAAACAGCAGAGATGAGACCAGAGCTGGTTTTTAACTCCTTTAGTTGACATTGTTTTCACTGTCCTGCTTAAACTTCTCAAACAGAATTCTTATGTATGGGCAACATTAACACAACAACAAATTTACTTCACAGAAAAGTCTATACATAATAAAAATGATTTTTACCTACCTTACTATAAGTTATATATCTAATTTCTTTCATTAAAGTTATTATCAGTATTTCCCAAAACACAATGGGCAAAAGGAATGCCTTTCTCTTCACCATAGTTCTAATTCTTTAAAAGCAAAGGGTTTTCTGTTGGCTTAATGTATCAGCATTAGTTATAATGTTAATAGATACAATCAGTAATATGTTGTTTGATGAATCATGCTATGATAAATAAAAAACTAGTCTAAACAAAAACTACCCTCAGAAAACATGTATAACTTTTAATTTCTACTTTTTAGTCTAACCTGTGATAAACAGCTTCAATAGGCAAGTTTTCCTGGCACAAGGGTTTCAACAGTCTTTGCCTGAGGGACCTCTTCTCTTTTAGCACTGCTTCCAAATGACTATTCATGCTTTGCAGAGTCTGATACTTCTGAGCTACACAAACCAGAAACAGTGATAATTAGCAATAGGACAAGTAAGTTTTGAAATCACTAATAATTTCTTCTTTGTTTCGGTTTGACACTACCAATGTCAAAAATTAATCCCACCGTTTCCCTCCTAAATCTCTCCTCTTTGCTATCTTTAATACCAATACCAGCTTCATTCTCAACTATATTCTTACTTTTCCTACTGACAACTGAATCCAGTGCTAACGTCTTTTTTTTCCAACTCTACTCCTATTCAGTTTTGACTGCCAGAGCTACATTCTTCAAAAAAGTCTCTATGCCCATCTCTTGTCTCTAACATTCTACATGAACTTTAAAAAGCAAACATTTGTCTTGTAAGTTGCAGATGATATGCCCTTATATCCCTAAAACTTCAACACTTTTTTCCCAAAGTAGTAACATCCTCTTCTATAACTACAAGTATCAAATTCAGGATATTTAACATTGGTACAATACTAACAATATTTAATATAGCCCATATTTAAACATTACCTAGAATCCCAATAATGTCCTTTATTCTAAAAATTTTTCTCATCAAGTATTCAATCCATGACCACACTGTGCTTTTAGTTGCCATGCCCCTTTAGTCTCCTTTAATCTGGAAAGTTCTTCAGCATTTCTTTGTCTTTCAAGTGCTCCTGACTTTGAGGAGCTCCTACCTTGGTCACTTTTTATGCTATTTGCACTAGCCATGCCAACAGGACTTCTATTTGAGCATGCAAATAGAAGACTTTGTTAGCTTTGGGGCAATACCTGAAAAAATGATGATGTACCATAATTTTACTGCCTGTTGCTTACTTAAGGTAATCCAAGAAAAAGCTGAAATTCTAAACCACTTACCCAAAAAAAAAGGATGAACAACATCTGCTGTATCTTTTTCTAGTCTTAGGAGTTCAGTTTCCAGGTTTTTCTACATCAGGAACAAAAATAACATTTAGCTTATGTAAAAAGTAGCCTGAAGTAAAGGCTTAAACTTTCATACAAATAGATAGTCTTTAGTCCAGGAGGATAGTTTGTTATGAGAACCAGGGGACTTACTGAAGCTTTTCAATTTGATGTTCAAGCCCTGTTGCTGTTACTGCTACTACTACTAACTACTGCTATGACTATTATTACTACTATTAGTTACTATAAGTAAACACCTATCCAACTACATGCTAGACACTATTCTAAGTATTAAAAGAATTGCTCTTAGAAATAATGAAGATTTTTTTCCCTGTACTAGAAGTAGAAAGTATAAAGTTCAACATGATTTACCTCGTAGATTTCAGCTTGAATATTTGTGATCTGCTGTTGCCTGGCGAAGTTCATAATAAAGCAAGGAGCTGAGTTTTTAGATATATTTAAGGTCTCCTAATGGTAAGTGAACAGAGAAAGCAACAGTATGTTATAAAAAGTTTCTGTGTAACTTAGAAAAGCATGCCCAGGGGTCTAAAATATGAGGATACATCATGTCCAACAGCGCCCTGAAAAATAAGGTACTGAGTAGAACAGTATCAATGGGTATTGCCTCTTTTTACAACTTCCACTATCACAAATCCTTTGCCTAAATTAAAAAAAATAAGAAAAACAAATAAGACTTAATCACTTTGTACTATTTCCTAAAGTGCCACGCACAATAGTCTGCATTAGTGAATCTGCATAGCTTATCAGAGAATTCGAAGGCTGAGGTTGTTGGAGAATCACCTCTGTGCAACTGACCAAGCCCTAGTCTCTCTGATGTTCCTGGGGCTAAAAGCAAACACTGTCCCCCAGTGGAGCAATTTATTTGATTCTTAGATGACCTCTATGGGCTACAAGTCATTCATAAAGTTTCCTTTCACATTCTCACTTAAAGGACTCTTTTGTCCATGCATAATTATTTTTCTAAAAAGGTTATTATCCCCTCCTTTTTTCACCCTTTCATCCTATGCAGGATATTGGCTGCCTATACTGACTCCTTAAATTGCAGGTTATCTCAGAATATTATCTTGTTCATCTGTTGGCATCATCCATATTTTCTGTATCCTCTTCTTTTCCAGGATGTTAGCACAGGAATGAACTTTAGAGATCATATAGGCCAGGTTGTGAAACTAAGCTCACGAACTAAATGCAGTCCACTGTCTGTTTTTATACAGCCCATTAGCTAAGGTTTAATTGTTGGGGAAAAAATATCAAAAGTATATTTTGTGATACATGAGAATTATAAAAAGTTCAAATTTCAGGACCCAGAAATAAAGTTTTATTGGAACTCAACTCCCACTCATTTACTTATTATCTCTTTCTAAGTACAGCAGCCTAGTTGCAACTATATGAACCAAAAAGCCTCAAATACTTGTGCTCCGGCCCTTCCTAGCAGAAGTGTGCTGACCAATGATAATCAGTTTTATAAACATTTATTGAGTTAGGCAATGGAAAATTAAAGCAAGCTCTCTGCCCTTAACAAGTTCATGATGATAGGAAGGAAAAGGTATTCTAGTCCTCACATATACGGGAGAGGAAGGGGATGCTGAATCTGGAAATGTGGTTTCCTACATAATCATGAGAGATCTTGACAGCTATGGCAAGGAGTCAGAATGCAGAAAATGAAAGCAGTTGAAAGTTTCTGGTGAAGAAATAACACGACCGTATATAATATATATTTTAGAAATTTAAACGGGGGTAGTATGGAAAATAAAACTAATGGGGCTAAGGGGAGGACAGGATGGGAAGTGACTGCTTAATTAGTTTCCATTGGGAGTCATAAAAAAAGTTTTGAAAATAGCTTTACAACATTGTGACTGTACTTCATGCCACTGAATTATACACTCAAAGCGAGTTAAAAATGTAAACTTTATGTGTATTTAACCACTCACATGCAACACACAAACACCACTCTGGTAACAAGCCAACAACATAAAGCAAAAAAGGACTGGAAGTTGGGTATTTTGACAGGTGGCTTCTACCATATTCCAGGTGAGAAGATGAGGATGCAGACTAGGGCAGAAGCAGTTAAAAAGGAAGGCAGAGGTGTGAGTTACTGGGATGACTGGATTGGTAAATCCTAGTTGATATGGAGAGTGAGGGATAAAGTCAAGTCAGTACTGACTCCAAGGATCCTGCTTTTTTCTACTGATGGCAAAACTGACAATTGGGAGGTTAAATATTAGACAAACTTGACACAGCCAACATATATCAGGGCTGAAATTACAAGACATATAATCCACTGCATTTCCAACATATTAGCCTGGCTCTTTAATTTTTCTTTCTGCTCTCTCTTAAGGTAGTACGTAAATGAAAGTACAACAGTTTCCATTTCACATTATAACCTACTCACACTCTGGTATCTCTCCATCCCTCCATGTGTATATATTAATCTTAGTTGCACATTTGAAAACTAGTGAACTGTTGGGTTTAACAACAGGGTATTGGCCCTTAGCCACAAATATGCAAGAGAAATGAGAGGGAAAATAAGAATGTTCAAAAAAAGGAGAGCCAAAAAGGGGACAGAAGAGCAGTCAAATTTATCCAGTAAATAGAAATTCTAACTAAATGTGAGGATCGTAACAGCCCTACACCTTAAAAAAAAATTTTTTTAAGCAAGGATTGGGAAATATAGAAAAGTCTTTATCATTGACTACTGCCATTATATATTATATATTCTACATGCCACTGAGGCAAAGGGACCCTGAAAATGAAAGGATCCTGAGAAAATAGTCTATTTAGGGTATTTCTGTTACTCTTTTACTAAGCACAAGAAGCTGAAATCCAGGACCTTCTGCTTCATATAAAAATCCTGATTAACAGTATGTACTTAATATATGCATGTATAAACTGGCATCTGTGAGCATTCTTTTTTTTTTCTTTTTTACCTTTCATTCTTCATACTGAATTCTAGCTGGGAGACATAAAAGGGAGGCAGTATAGCACAGAAGTTAAGAACAGAGGCTCTAAATTGGGGGAGGGGTACAGAGGAGGACAGGATACAGATTTAGAATATAGTAAATTACACACAATCACACACACACACACACACACATATATATAGTATTAAATTCATATTAGAAAATGATTATAATCTGAGGGTTTTTTGTAGGCCCAAATCCTTATCTTATGCACTGCCAGCTTTGATCAAGATGCCATGACACAATAAAGATTGCTGGAAAAATATCTAGGATATAAGGCCACTACGACAGTCCTAGAGCACAAATGAAAGTAAATACTGTGTATTATCCTACAGATAGTTAATCCTGCCTTTCACTAAATCATTCTCCAATGGATAGATCAAAACAGAACAAAGCTCAAACAAGCTATGTTTTCCAGTAGAGTTGTGTCATATCACAATTTTAGGCATCACTCAATTTTTTAATGAACATGGAATGATGTGCACTTAAGAGATGGACTGATTAAAGGAACAATATTTTAAAACATTTTGAAAGAAGCAATACTAAATCCTTCCTAATAAAAATAGGTTTTCATATGTCAAGTTTGCTTAAAATAAAATCATGCTACCAATCTGTTAAATTTCCTCATTGGGATTAGCTGGGCAGTAAGACTGTAAAATGGTTTTAAGGAGCTATGGATTGGCAGATTTTATCTTTAGGCAAAACAGGTAACTGCACTAGGAAGATCCTCCCCTAAACAACCCCAACCCCAACAGCCAGCTAACACATCCATAACAAAAAGTCTCTCACCAATGATTTACTCCTTTGGTTTAGGTGTTTATATCATCTATCAATATGCTCATTGAGGGATAAGTCCCAAATGTCTTACAGGTTTACCAAATTACTTTGTTACAGAACTGGACAATACAAGAGAGTACTGGGCAACTTGGTAGGAAGAAATCAGGAGAGAAATGAGGAAGGTGTGAGAACTGGGGAGTGCTGTGGTTGTTTTGCCTATTTCCCAGGCACTAGTTACTACCCCCTCAATTCCCCAAAATCTACAAGGTCTGGTTACAAAGTCTTCTAAGTAATCTGGAAGAGTTTTTCAACAGAAGCTTAAACTCAAGATAGTGTCACAGCACTAGCACAATTCATCACAGAGATGATACAGTGTGTCAGAAAAGGGAGCGCTCTAGGGATCTAATTCGGCTTCACTAGCTGAGTGACCTTGGACAAGGTTCTTGGTCTCCTTAGGCCTTAGTTTCTTCATCTTAAAAATACTGTATGGCAGTAATTCTTTAATGACTCTTCTATGTATAAAAAGTTGTGTATTTTCCATAAATATCCCATCATGTTCATACTGATAACCTATTATGTTTTTACCTTTCTACTTTTCTGTTTTCTTTTTAGTGAAACTCATCTTCCTTGCTATCAAAAAATTTATTTCCCCCAATCCCACTGTCCCCGTTCCCTAGTCGTTTCTGCCACTTGTATTTCATTATTTCCTCATATTTTCAATTTCTCCCTCTACTGGCTCTTCCCTTTGGCCTATGAACATGCTTTCCTTGCTGACCCTAAAACGAGCACCCTTTCGGCTAATGTCCCTCTCCTTTCCTTCTATAAATTGCTCTTCCTCCATTCACATTCCAAGGTATTTCGGGTCTTTTTGTCTTTTTTTTTTTTTTTTGGCCTTTAAGGATGTGTGCTCTCCCTGGAGCTCTCCTGCACCCTGTTACTTTCGCCCCAAATATGTCCAATACCTCACATAAATGAGTTTTGTTTGGGGATTATGTTTTAACTATCTACCCGTATTTCCTAACCTTGCAACCCATTAGAATCTAGAGGCGGTTATCATAGATGAAAAAAAAGCGGAGACACTGGTCTTTATCTCCCATAACTGGACTGGGATAACTCGCCTGCAGACACTTGAAACACCCATGCACTCAGAGCTCTGCTGTCGCAGAACCCACCACAGAACGGTCACTCCTGTTGCCTGGAAGGGGCTCCACCTGCCTCTAGTCTAGTGGAGCCTCAGCCCGTACCCTCGCCCCACTCCCGCAGCCAGCACCACCTTAAGGACACCATCGCCGTCCACGCACCTGAGTAACGACCCCCGAAGCTACCAAACGGTCCAGCAGTACCCCGGCAGGGTTCGGTGTGGACGCCGAGTCCCAGGGGCTCTCCGCAGCCATGGCTGGGACCCACTTCTCTGAGCGGTGCTGTGAGTGAGTACTACGCACTGCGACCGCGCCGCGCGGCTTGATGACATCATAGGGCGTTTCCGCCCGGGCGGAAGCGCGGGGAGCGCATCCCCGGCAAGCGCGGGTCTTCTGCCGAGCGAGCAGATCTGTGAAGGATAGTAGGCTAGCCTGGGGCTCCGTGATCCTCGGTCTGGCTCCTAGCGGCGTCCAGCAGCAAAGGCGGCAGGGCCTGGCGATCGGGCTCTGTTCTTCCCTTTCTTCCTTGCTACTCTTGGGCTAGCCCCCAAGATCCAGGAATTGGCCAGAGGTGACAGCTGGGGCTTGGGACCCAGCGAGAGGCCGGCGGGGTGGCTGGGTGCCTGGATCAAGCAGTGACGGCTGCGCTTCCCTCCGGCAGGGACCTAAACCGCGGTGCTAGGATGGGAAACAGTGCCCTCCGCGCTCACGTAGAAACCGCGCAGAAAACTGGTGTCTTTCAGCTTAAGGACCGTGGGCTGACCGAGGTGAGACTGGGAGGGACCGGACCAGGGAATTTAAAGGGAGAGGGACCCCGGGGGCGGTGAAGTTAGTCGGCGAGGGATTCTCCGCGTTGTGAACCTCTCTCTCCAGTTCCCCTCAGAGTTGCAGAAGCTGACAAGCAATCTCAGGACCATCGACTTGTCCAACAACAAGATCGAGAGCCTACCGCCTATGATTATAGGGAAGTTCACTCTGCTGAAGAGCCTCTCCTTGAACAACAACAAATTGAGTATGGCTTTTGCGCCTGGGAGGCTTTTGCTAGTGATCCGCTGTTAAGAAGGGTGGTTTTCTCTTAAAAACTGATTTTTGATGTTATGAAATCGTTCAGAGAACTGGAGAATGTCTGAGTCCTTGAAGCTTTCTCTTGTAATTCCCTCTTACAAGTTCCTCAGGTGGTATAATGGTTGGTACTGGGTTAATTTGCACTCGGAAGGGAAGATCATCTTTGGAATGTAATGTAAACAACTGATTTTGCTTCCAGTTAGGAAGGTGGGATCGAATGGGAAGGGGAGGGCCTTCCAAATTCCGCAGAATTGCTGTCGGATTATGTGGAGGTTACTACAAAAGGAGCCCATTATACAAATGCTTTCCTGCATTTGATGGCACCCACACCTTCAGAAGACTATGTTGGTAAAAAAAAATGCAATATTTAAAAATGGTAGAACATTTGGGAATTCTTGTATATTAACAAGAAACAGATCAGGCTACCATATAGTTTTCATAAACTTCATCAAAGTGTTTTCAACGGTATCATTCAGGTTTTTAAACTTTTTTCTTTGTCAGCTGTTCTTCCCGATGAGTTATGCAGTCTGAAAAAACTAGATACGCTAAGCCTAAACAACAATCACTTGAGAGAGCTGCCATCTACCTTTGGGCAACTGTCTGCCCTCAAGACCCTGAGCCTCTCTGGGAATCAGCTTCAAGCGCTACCACCCCAACTTTGTAACTTACAGCACCTGGATGTAGTGGACCTCTCCAAGAACCAGATTCGGAGCATACCTGACATAGTGGGGGAGCTGCAGGTCATTGAACTCAACCTCAACCAGAATCAGGTCTAGAGCTAAAGGTTTTTTATTTTTCTTTTACAGCATTTATGTATGTGGGTTTATGGGCTCCTGTATAACCCCTTGTCTCTAAACTGTGATCATGGAGCTGGGTATCAGAAGCTAGAAGAGAGATAATAGTCTATGGGCTGGACTAATTTCAAATTGCCATGGAGTTAGTTGAGACACTGGGTGCGTTTGTTGTGTAGGTGTCTTTAGGAAGGTGGGATGAGCAATTTCAAATGTTAAACAACTGCCTCATAAATCTTGAGTTCTTCATATCCTCCTCAAATATACCTCTAATCATCCAGCAAGGAGCTATGTCAGGAAAATAAGAGTAGAAAAGAGGGTTAAACTCATAGATTCTTAGAGTTGAATATCAGAGATAATTCATTTGTCCTTTTTTGACATCTTTGTCAAGTGTGTGTCCTGCTTTTGCTGAAAAACTGTCAGTGATAGGCTTCCTGGAGAAAGTTTGTTCATTATGGGAGAGCTTTAATTGTAATATTTGTAATTCGTTTCCATTACTTTGGAAGTTCTTTGGTTAATATATCTGACCAGAGAATCTTTGGTCTAGATTTAAGGCACATATGATGAAACATTAAAACATAGTAACACTAGGTGGCCTTTAGTTTTTCTAGTCTGTTCTACATTTGCACAGTCCAGTACAGTAGCCACACATGTGACTATTAAACTCATTTAGATTTAAAAATAAAGTTCTCCAGTTGCCACTAATCATATTTCAAGTGCTCAAAAGCCACATGTGGCTAGTGGCTACTACATTGGACAGTACAGAGAATGGAACATCCCAATCACTGCAGTTTTATTGAACAAATTTCTAGATTGTAATGATATTATGTTATAATGAAATTCACTTTGTCTTTGAGATTGGTCCCATCTTTTCCTTAAAGTGGATATTCTTGTATGTTCTTGAGATTTTTAGGAAAAAATTGTGAACATTTGAGAACAAATTTGGGGGAAAAATTGTTAAGGAACGTATTAGTTGAATACTTCACATTCACCTATGCTGCCTTATATAATCAATGGGTTCTTAGATTTTAGTGTGCATCAGAATAATCAGGAGAATCTTATTAAGAGATCGCTAGGCCCCCACCCTCAGTGTTTCCCATTCACTTTGCCATTTCCAACAAGTTCCCAGATGATACCAGGCAGAGTCAATATAACTTGGTGACTTGGGAGCATTTAAAGGGCAAAAGTGTTAAGTTAATCACAGAGAATTGGTATTGTGCTTGAGGGCCTAAAAGAATGATGCTGTTGAGAGTGGACATGCAATTGATTGTGCTGCTGAATCATCAAAATGGAAATGTTTTACAAAAAACTTGCAGAGGCATGAAATCTGCAGAGGTGAGCAGATATGAATGTGTACAGATTTGAGGTCTTAACAAATGATAGCTTTAAGAATGGATGCCTTTTCTAGGAAAACATTTAGAAAGATCATGTATTAAGTATTAGGGACCGCCGCTTGTAAAATGTCCATTGGAACAAGAAGGGAAGCAAAAAATCAGGAATAATTCAAAAGACAGGAAGAAAACCCAGTACTTAGGTACAAGAAGGAGTTTCAAAGAAAAAATTGATATTACAGTCAAATGCAACAAGGAATGAGGACAATGAATCCTTGACTTTGGCAATGAAGTGGTGAGCATCTATACACAAGCGAAAAATTGGCAGTGAAACAATGTTTATGGTGGTAGACTACAGGTAACTTTTCCTTAAATTTTTGTGATTCTTAAAATTTCTATAGTAGAAAGTGGTTTTATTATCAGAATATGTTTCTAAAATGCCACTAGTGACCTTCAAAAAGCAATTTTTCCCCCTGGAAAAGTATAGTAGTAACAGAAGCTAGATAACAGAAGCTTCTGGAATGAGTAGGTAGTGAGAAAATGGGAGGCGGTGAGAGAACTAGGACAAATAGTCAAGTAAAAAGTTTTGTTTTAATTTAGTAAAAAATAACCACACATATGCTTTCTCCTGTTTTTTGCTGCTGTTCAATAGATATCTCAGATCTCAGTAAAGATATCTTGCTGTCCTCATCTTAAAGTTCTTCGCCTGGAAGAGAACTGTCTTGAGCTCAGCATGCTTCCACAGAGCATCCTCAGTGATTCCCAGATCTGTCTGCTTGCTGTGGAAGGCAACCTTTTTGAAATAAAGAAACTTCGAGAACTGGAAGGATACGATAAGGTATGTATTAGTGCACTTCTGGATTTCTAGTCACTGATCCAGAGAACTGATATGTGAAGTAATGCACAAGTGTGGATAGCTACAGAATATATGTATAATCCTGTTTATGTCAATAGGATTTGTTTCCCGTTTTGGAGGTGGATTCTGAGTATTAGTCACGTGATATTGTGCCAAGATTACTTTTTCTCTAGACAGCTTATTACAAAGCATCTTTATCTTTTGATGTTTCCTATTAAAATATAATAGAAAAAAACCTGTGTTTAGCATTTAGAACAGGTAGATTTTATAGGAAATGGACTCTCTACAATGAACCTAAATGAAAAAAAATCATAAAATCCTAAATAGGCTAATATTTGCTCATGCCAAATATCACATATATATTCTTTTTTCATGATTTTTAGTACATGGAGAGGTTCACAGCCACCAAGAAGAAGTTTGCATGATATTCTACAGGAACATGAGATCCTTAAACACTGACTTGGAACCTGTTGCAATCTGGGTGAATCAAAGGCTCCTGTTGTCAAAGATATCTGCAGTAAGGAGATACTTCAGGAGATTGTATTTTACTCAATGATCTTTTTCCTTTCTAGGGCTCATCTCAAATAAGCTAAAAGGAATCAAGAGACAAGTCTTCCATTTTGAGTCATGGATAGGGCAAAGGACAATGCTGATCTTCAAAACCATCATTAGTTTGGCTTTAAGAAACCAGGAGCTAGTTGCTATTTATAAAGTGAAGGGATGCTGCCTGGTAACAGAATCACTCTACATCACAGCTTGAGATGTCATGTTTAGTTTCAGTTTATGAGCTTTCATAAAGTTAATTGCCATTCCACCTGTTTGACATTTCCTATTTTTATGAAATTAAAATGACTATGAGTCTGCTACGGTTAATCTAAGGATTTATTTTATTCCAGTCCATCAATTCAATTGCAATGTTTATATTTGGAATTTAGATGTAAATATGTGACTGTCTTGATTAAAAGTGTACTTTGTCTGAGAAGCACCAACACAACACTAAGAATCTTCCCCAAGGCTGCAGTAATGAAGCTTTTACTATTGCAGGTGCCTTACTAGTATGGACTCTGATGAGCTAAAACCTGTATATGCAAAACTTGTAAGATACAAGGGGTTTTAATAATCAAGATTTTCCTGAAGCTTTGTTAGAAATAATGTTTTATTTATGGTAATCTTTTTCCCTTTTTGTATTTATAACTCTACTAATCAAATTAAATAACAAAAAATTACTGCTACAATATTTTAAAACAGCATGTTTATCAAGTTTACTCTCTGAATGAGAATATACTAAATAAAGAATTTTTAATGAACTTTGCCTGAAGAAAAAGGTTAATCCTTTAAGGGAAGACAGAAGAAATTTAATCTGTAAATGGCCTTTTGGTTGAAAGGGCCCTTCTGGTTAGGAAGAAATGTTTCATGCTCTTGTTAAGGTTGCATGAGTATTGAAATGCCTTCATAAGACTGATAAACATTTTGTAGTACTGGGAAACATGCTTATTAAGAGAAACTGAAGGTACAAAGGTAGGTGATTTCAGATTGTTACTGATGTGGACATTTAGAAAGCTACCACTCTGTCATTTTCTGAAGTTTT
The DNA here is from genome assembly GCF_030020395.1 of Manis pentadactyla. Taxonomy (NCBI): domain Eukaryota; kingdom Metazoa; phylum Chordata; class Mammalia; order Pholidota; family Manidae; genus Manis; species Manis pentadactyla. Next base: position 91,863,324 of record NC_080029.1, on the reverse strand, counting down.
GTCTTAGCACAGGACTATTATTTACCATGTATTGTCAGTTCTTGTTTTTCAAATTTAGTTTAACCATTAGGTCCAGAGATCACAAGAGCTTAGTGTTTAATCTGTATGAAGATTAAATCTGGTCTAGGTATACTTTTTCTCATGTTATTTTCTCTTTCTCAATTTGAGAAGGGACGGGATGCCAGTTTATCATTCTTAACTGAGTTTTGTTTTTTATAACCTCAGTGCTTACTTAGTGGTCTACTGCACTAGCATTTTCTATGTTTTTATCAATAATTGTCACCTAAAAATTAGAATTTATAAATTAAATGTCCTCAGACATTTAATTAGTTGGAGTTTAAAAATCCCCACCCCTATGAGAATCAGTTATAACTGTAAGTTTTCACAGCTCAAACCCAGCCTTATCTCCAGATACCCTTTCTTTACTCTCGTTTGCCTGCCCAGTCATACCAGATTATTCTGCTCCTTAAACCCACAGGTTATTTTGCTTATGCCAAATTTACATTGTTTACTCAGTCACGAGTGCCTTTTCTCATGAACATCCTCCTTCCTTATGTCTAAGCCCTTCTAAGTCTAAGCCGAATTAATTACCCTCCCATCTGTCATGACAGCACTTCTTATATTCTGTATTCGTCTGTTGCTTGCTATAATGAGCTACTTGAGAGCAAGAACTATATAAAGTCATATGCCCAAAGCTATAGCATGCAGTATTTAGACTTAAATATGAGCTAACAAAAGAGGTTGACTTGTGGTCTAGAGGCAGACCGATTCTAGTTTGGCTACTAGCCCTAGGTCATCTGCATTCTTTTAGAGCTTGGTTGGAAGTCAGTGTAATATATTAAGATCATTGGCCCTGGAGTCAGAAAGATCCTCGTTTGAATCCAAAGTCCATCATTTACTGGCTTTATAATTTGAGCAATCTACTCTTGCCTGTAAAATGGGGAATACTTTTCAAGCAATACTTTCAATGTTATGAGGATGTGGTGAAACTACATAAAAGCATTTAGCAGTGTCCATGACAGACTAAGCACTCAATAAATGTTGCCGTTTATTTCATCTGTAAGGAATTAGAATTTACCAAGTTGCACAGAAATAGAAAGCTTGGAGCAGATACATTAAAAAGGATGAAAAACAATGACTACAGAACACAGAACTTGGATATCAATCTGAGAAATACACATGATTGGAATATATGATTTGGATTTTATATGATTTGGAATACAATTGGGATAACCTAAATATTAGTAAGCGAGTGACCTAAAGGAAACAGCATTTAAACAAATTAATTCTAAGTGCAACTGAGTACAGAATGTCTGGGAAGTAAAATTTAAATTAAGGGGGGATTGACAGCCCACACATGACACGAAAAGATCTAGAGTTAAAGTTTGGTAATAAAGGATGAACTAAAACTGTGAAGGAAGAATAAAACAGGCACTATAGGGGACAAAATCATTGTTAAGACTGGAAACTTGATGAGGGCGCTGTAAAAAAATTTTTAATTCAGTGAGGGACACTGTTTTAACTCCTTAGTTACAGGTTAGTATTATGCTAAGGTCACACTAGTAAATGACTGAACCCAGGTGGTTGGACTCCTAGAGCTTGTGTTAACCTCTTCAGTTACTACCTTTCAAAAGTAATGGAAACAAGTTTCCAGACAGTGTTAAAGAAGAAAATTAGAAAAGGCTTTAAATCAACAGTTTGTATTTCTAATGCGTTATAGGGCCTAATTGCTATGGCCTTGTCCCTCTTCTTTCTTAGCAGAAACTTTGGAAACCTTTGTAACCTGGGATCCATGGATAGGCTTTCAAGATGCATTTATGCATGATTCTGATTTATGCATGATTCATGTCTGTGTGTTTCTCTGGGGAGACAGGCTATGTTGTCTTTTATCAAATTCAAAGTGATCCTGAAGCCAAAGAGAGCTCCATTCTAAAAAGAATAGCAGCTTTTATTTATTAAGCTCTTATGCTTTTTGGCACTGCTCTAAGGACTTTATATGCATTACCACACTGAGTTTCTGCAACAATTTAGCGGAGCAGGAATTATTAATCCCCATTTACAGACAAGGAAACTGAAGCACAGAACTGGGCTTATGGTCACTGAGTCAGCACGTGGCAAAGCTAGAGTGCAAATCCAGACACTTGGGTGCCTTAGCTCACACTTCTAACCAACTACACTGTGGGACAGCATCTGGTATCCTCAGAATTATCTCCTTTGTCATAACAATGTTAATTTATATTTTTTAATGCTTTTAGGGCATTTAGGTATAGCACAATCCCCAGTGTTTTTATACTTTCTTGCTTTACACATTTGCCATCACTTGCCAAACTACTCCTTTTGGCATGGAGCACTTATATTACGGATTGCCTAACTGAATATACATTTAAATTTTTTCCTCTTCAGCCTTTCAAAGTTCCCAATGTTAACTGTATCTGCAGAAAGTGGGTTGTAGTTCTCATAAATTGCCATCCTTTCAGCAACGAGTGTGTTTAAGCTCAAATGACTAAAAAGACTAGTAACAATTAAAATGAACCTCATGACAAATCACAGAAAGGGAAGTTCTCTATTTCCAACAAAAATGGGAAAGAAGCTAATAATGGCAGCTTTCCATTGTAGTGCTTCTTGATTTATGGACCTTTGCTTTATGCTATTAGTTAAACTAAGAGTTGATGAAATTACTGCCTTCCGCATAATAGTCACAGAAATACATTACCTATTTGAAAGAACAATTCCAGTAGTTGGTTATAAAATTTAATTGTAAGGACCAAGCAGTGGTTATTGGTCAAACCAATCCACATTAATAGCTTTGAAGTATACAGATACTAGTTCTTAAATAAATGTGACAAATATTCATCAGATTCTTATAACACTGTTACGAAAATAAACAGAATTGTAGACACAGTTCTATATAAAACGCTGAGAGAATGATAGTGCAATTATGAATAATTAAACCAACGGTGTAATTTTCCAAGTCATTTTTAAATAGAATAATTTCTAGCTTTTTTAATGTCTAAAGCTACATAAAATGCAAAGCAATCTAACTAATTTTCTACCTGAGATCAAAACAAAGATTCTTTTTTTCTATCTAAACCTAATTCTTGGCTTTGAGGTAAATCTAAATTCATGTGATATAGTTTGTGAAACTTTTCCAAAAAATTTTAAACCCTGCTTTAGAAATTCTCATGTTAACACATACATATTTACATACTTTTTCCTCAAAGGCAAATGACAAATTTATGAGGTTAATAGGTCTGTAATGGGACCATGATACTACTAATATGAAAATAAAAAGCTATTCAGTTATACAAAGTGTTCTTGTATGGTGCAATGATATGGGATCATAGAATCTATGTACATATATGAATCACCAAGAGTTCAGAAATAAAGTTCACTTTAAGAAAACTCTTTTGGAGCAGAGGTTGCAAAGTTGTGATACAATACATAATAACAAAATATGTGTATAAAAGCTCCAAAACCAAGTACTAGCCTAAACTGGCAATAACTGCAACTGAAATTAGAAACTAAACTCTGATGGATCTTCACTATGGCTATGCAACTTTTGCTTTGTGGCCTACAGGTTCTACTGAGGTAACAACCTCTCACCTATTGCCTCTCCTTTTTGTGCCCCCTCACACTGCCTCTAGCTTCCTTTCTCATGGCTGTCTTTGGCAATGCTTCCAAATCTTGAAAGCAAAAGAACCTACTAAAAAGTAAATGAGAAGATGAAAAACATCATATATGATGTATCAAAACCAATCTAGGAGTATGAACTGAGAAAGTAAATACTAGAAAGAAGGCTGAGCAGCAGTCTACCCTCAAGGGGAAAAAGAGAACATAAAAAAAATAGGGGCTGTACCCCTATCCCTTCCTCCACATTATCTCCTGATTAGAAGAGTGCAGAACCAAAATTTCAAACTCTGAAAAGGTAATGACTGAAGGAGCAGCTAGGAAAGTGAATAAATGATAAAGAAGACAGCAGCAGCTTTAGCTGTCAATAAGTTTCTTTGCTCTGGCATTGGCAATGTCAATACGATCTTTGTTGGTGTCAGCCTGAAAAGAAGAGAAAGATGTCAGTGCTGTGTTACAAGGTAAGCTGCTCTAATAAAAGTTAAATTTCATACACTTGGCGTAATTGACACAATGAGAAAATTCAGGAAACAGTTGAAGTCACATAACAACTTATTTTGGGCAGGAAATGACAATATGAAATTCATTTGGAAAAACCGGGTATATAAATGTGACAAAGACATAAACGAAGAACTTGCCAGTATTTCTTAAATTTCTTAACACATTTTCCCATAGTTTAACATGTCTGAAACTGGGATACATCTTATAATCAATGGCATTTTAGATGCAATGAAATTTAGAATATTCTCCACTATTAATCATGAACTTTGGAGAGTCCCCTGAACTGAATCATAGAATTTCATCTGGAGCTACCTTAGGTCTATCCCAGAGAGACTGAAATAATCTTCCACAGGATTTTTGGAACAGATGTGTTATCATCCACATCGATATCTGAATTAAAATAAAGAATAATATGTAGCCTAAACCCACACAAGAGCTTTGAAAGCATCTTACAAACCATTGTTTGCCTCAATGAAATCCACTGTGAATGATTCAACAAAGAGAAAAGCTTAAAAACTCAACCCATCCATCCTTTAAGGTATTATTATTTTAATGAAATAACAAAAAAGAATGGCTTTTAGATGTGACACAACCAAACTGAGTATAATTTCACTTTCAGTATCTTTTAAAATGTGAAATAAAAAAATTGCAATCACATTCTTTACCACAGGACCCTATTTTGTGTGTCTACTACACAACTACTCTGATGAACTCATTTTCACCTACTGACTTATGAGAGGAGGATTTAGGAACTTAACTAATTTGTTATTAACAAGATAAAACTCCAAAAGCTAAATTGTTTATCAGGGGAAAAAAAGATGGCCCATTGTAAGGTTAGAACAGATTCTAAGTTTCATGTGTGAAATTTTAAATAAAATGACTTCATTCCATGGTCTTGGTTTCAAATGAACCAACTGCCATGAGCAAGAGACAGGAGGCATGAAAACCTTGGGTATTGTTTTTCAGTGTGTTAGAACTGCTGTCTCGCCAAAACTTTTACACCTGTGAGACAGGGTCTTATCCTGATGTTCTCCCCCACAGTATCTAGCACAGATGGCCATTAGTAAAATAATTGTACTGGATGTCTTATTTTCCTATGGCACTAAGTAACTTACCTTTTCTGTGATCCGGGCTATTTGTTGATTTTGAGCATCAATTTCATTGCCCATGTCCAGAGCCATATTTTTTAGATTTCCTAAGATACTGCCCACTTGAGTCAGGTTATCTTCCATTTCATCTTCTTTGGCATCATTAGTTATACTATCACAGAAAGATAGCTAATTCAGTACTTGTTGGTAAATTATAAATGGAGTAAGTCTGGAATTACTTTTCATAAAAACAACCAAAATGACCTCAGCAAGTGTTAGGTCCAAGGGAATGTAGGTTACCATTCTTCTAAAACATTCTACAGTAAAAACTGAAATACTGATCAAAGAGCATAATGTCTTAAAGCCACTTAAGAGAAGATTAAGAAACAACTCTAGAAAGCTGGTTGTCAAACTGTAATTCCCAGCATCACCTGGGAACTTGTTAGACATAAAAATATTGTAATTCTTTCACTCCATTCCTGATCTACTGAATCAGAGACTGGAAATGGATCCTAGCAATTTGTGCTTTAATAAACCTCCAAGGTGATTCTGATGCACTCTGAAGTCTAAAGAACTGCTTGCTCTATAACAGAGGCAGCAAAACTCTGGCCCAAAAGCCGTATCTGATGTTCCACCTCATTTTGTAAATAAGGTTTTATTTGAACACAGCCATACTCATTTGCTTACATATTATCTATGGCTACTTTCACTCTTTAGCAACAGAGTTGAGTAGTTGTGACAGACTGTATGGCCTGCAAAGTGAACTATTTACTTACCTGACCCTTTACAGGTATCCTTATAGGGATCTGGCTGATCTATACTCTAGATGGACATTTTAAAACATTTTCCTATTTACACAAGTAAAACATGCTTACTTAATTTTGAAAGTACTGAAAAATACAAAGAAATGTTAATCCATAACTGAAGTTCAATCACCACAGCTACAACTGTCAGAAGGCAGATTATTAAGTGCATTTTAAAACTGGAATAAATGCTATTTCTAATTGATGAGTGAAGGTTCATGTGTAACTACACCCACCTTCCTGATTGAGCCATTCAGTTAGGAAAGGGATAAAAATACCAGAAGGAGCTAGAATACCGTTTAATGTATCCACCGCTGGCTGCTCCTGGGGTTGCTTGCTGAGGCTGACCATTTGTCACTCGGCCTGGTTGCTTAGACACTACATTGTTAGGAGAGCTGTCTCCACCATCTCCCCATGTTGCCTTATAGGCCTTACCAGACTCAAAGTTCTTTGTCCTACATGAGTCAATATATATAGAGAGAACAAAAAGAATTGCATGAGAGGGAGAATTGTAATTACTAATGCTTATTACCTTGAGGATCACCCTTAGCATAAAAGCTACATACAGCTATATCTAGATTATCTATGCTATATTCCATTGCAATATGACATCGAAGAAACATGAACTGTGTAAACCACAGACATTAAACTTTTTTTAAAGGTTCAAATACTTCCAACCAAATCTTCACTAAGCAGTTAGCAAATAACAAAATGCAATTATTTGATTGTTCAGGTTCCCTTAGCCTCTGATACTCTCCAGAAAAGAGGTTAATTGGCACTAGGAAAAAAATTCCTCAGGGAAGGTGTCCCAGGATGCCCTAAAAGGTTCCCTGGAGACACCTCAGGGGTTGATGAGAGATGGAAGAGAGAGACTGCTGAGTGGGCAATACTTAGACCCTAGCTGCCCACTTACCTGAACCAGAGTAGTTCCAGCTGATCAATTTTTTGAAGTTAGAAATTTGTATTAACATCTTTGAAAGGGTTTCTTAAGAAATAAACAGCACGAAGGAAAGGCACTAATTACCTCCAAACTGAACAGCCAATGAGACTACTTTGGCCACACTGGTGCCACTTATAAATCTTTTGACTTAGAGCTTTTTCATGTAAGAGCTTACTTTCCCTCCTTTAAAAAAAAATGATCCCAAATCCAGGCCTCTTAAAAATAATGGTTATGCTTTAAATGTAACTGATATAGCCACAAATCAGTCAAAGGCAGAATTTTACCACAGGACTTATTACTCAAACTGGTAAAAATGGCAAGAAAAAGAGCATAATAAAGTGACTTGTGAATGGCTACCACAAAAAAATAACAGAACATTTTTACTGATTATTTGGTTAGGTACAGTTTTAACTCATCCAACTTTAGTATTTATTTTTCTATAAACAAAAAGTAGTATATGGTTATAATATTGGTCCTCTGATACATTCCACATAATAATATTAAGGAGGAACTTTTGAAATTGCAAAAACAGGAGAGGTTTTATGAAAACAGTGGTCCCTTCCTTAACAGACATGTGAGGATTCATTTTTGGCAAATCTAGAATTGGATCTTACACCTTATCATTAATACTACAGAAACGGTACTACTACTTTTTTTGTAAGAGGCACTGAAAAGATAAACAAACCTACAAACACTGTAGAGCTAGTTCTCAAAGTGCCTTTCTTGGTTCCACTTTAAGATCTCACAATTAATTTCCTATTTATGCTATTATGTTTTACTAATTAATCTATTTATTAATAAGCTATGTTAAATTTTTCCTGGAACAAGGTGGGATAGACCTTTTATTAATGAATAGTTATACATAACCATTCTTAGTGAAACCCATTTACATGTATTCTAAGTTAACAAGATAGGTCCCAGGCAAAATTCTAAAGCAGAGTGATACCTAGTAAATAAAATAAACAATATATTATTTTACCACAAAGTTGATAACGATAAATACTAACTTAAGTAAGATAAGTAGGGCTTTTACAGTATGTCAGATTGTGGAACAGGTGAAAGAATGAGGGCTGAAATTCAAAAGTCACTTAATAGTAAGACATTACATTTCTGTGTCTCCGCACATAAAGAGTAGTCCTGAACAGGACTTGCCAGCACCCAGTCTGCTGAAGAATATATACATGCCCCAACCTCCTTCTCAATTCTAAAAGATAAGATTTAAAATTCCTTAAACTTTAGAGAATTCTTCCTTCCACAATTAAACAGGGCATAAGATGCAAATAAATTAACATACTGTGAATGAGGTTCAGTTAAAGCATAATATGTGCAATAAGCAAAGAAGGGGCATAAGATGCAAATTAATTAACATACTGTGAATGAGGTTCAGTTAAAGCATAATATGTGTAATAAGCAAAAAATCAAACTGGTTATCAAACCCTTCTTCCTTTAAGAGACTGGATCCTTTTAGATTTGTTTCTAATATCAAGGGGAAAAGTTACAAAAAGCTGAGTTTGACAGTTTTCTTTACAGCTTTGCACTGGGTTGTCTTGTTTTACTTTTAAATGGGTTGGGAAAAAAAACCACTTTTTTCATGCAGTTATGACATGTCCAGCATGTTTATGAAGAGATGCTTTTTAAATGCTATTCATTTTGTATCTTCATCCTCACGGTAACTCCATGTCTCATTCAGCACCTCCACTTCAGGTAATGCCTTCTGGTTCTCAAGATTCTGCCACTTGCCACTACCCTGGAGTTTCTCCCACCAAGTTGGAAGACCCTTGAAAGTTACCTGTTTTTAAGGCATTGCCATGTAGTTGCCTATCTAATAAAAAACATTAAGGGTTTCAATCTAATGTATTTTCTTTCAAAGAGGATGAAATGCTCTAAAGGTATTATTTTCCAACTTGACTAAGCACCAGAGCGATCTAGATGCGTTTGAACACACTGAATCCATAGGTTACATTCTGAAGATTCTGCTTCAGTATGTTTGGGGTAGGGCCTGGGAATCTTCTGTTGTTACTATTCTTTTATTTAAATTCAAAAGGTCATTTAGCTACCTACTTAGGAAGAGAAATGCTGTTCTAAGGCACCTCCAATCTGCTGTAGAAGGAATATTTTAAATTACACTGGTAGCCCACTTCAGAGGAATTAACCTGGAGTAAGCAAAGGTACATACTAGGATTTTTTTTTTAAGCCACAGATTTCTAGTATATTGACTTGAATCCCAATCCTAGACCTGTGGTTCAGCAGGTATAGAACTTAAGCAAACTTCCATCTCTGATCATCCTTTTCCTTATATGTAAAACTAAGATAATACTAATACTTAATAAGGGCTATGAAAAGGTTCTGTTGGTAATGGGTATAAATTGTTCTGAAAAGCAGAGACAAATATTTTTATTCTTTGGCTTCAACCTCAACCTGATCCTTAGGTAACAGTTTACGCTTTTCAGTCACAGATGATCAATTGGCATATTTAACTCTTCTGGCCTGTTAACACCCCAAAGCTTTGAGATTGACAGGAAGCTAACTATAGTTGGAATACAGCTACATAAAAAGACATCTAGGCCCAGGTTGTTTTGGTCTACGTAAGAAATGGTTCTGATCTTTTGCACAATAAAATGTAAAGCCCCTCTGAGAAGAAATTAGACCTTGTGACAAAATGCTTAAGCACATATGTAATATATCTTAATGCAATTAAGATGTCCACCTGGAAAGTTAAGGTTTACTTCAACTGTCAGTTTTGAGGAATCTAGTATCTTTAACTACAACTTTTTTCTTACCATATAAATATCTCATTCAAAAATGGCAAGTTTGAAATGAGAATCTGAAATATCCCTTAATCAATTTAAGAGGTTGCCATAAAAGCAGAAATAACAAATATCAGGATATGGACTCAATAACTTTTAACAACTTCTTTATCTAGTTCTGGCTGGCAAGATGAATATTAACTGAATAAAAATAGCAAAAAGGCCAATATTAGCTATAATTCTTTATATAAAGGAGAAAGGGATCAAATAAATACCAGTTGTAATTTGTGTGTGTGTGTGTGTGTGTGTGTGTGTGTGTGTGTGTGTGTACACGTGCAGCTGGATGATCAGGCTACAGGAAAGAAGTAAAAGGAGGGCAAGAAACAAAGGGCAGAAATCAAATACTTAATTTTCTAACATTTAACCATGATCTTCACAGTTCCCATAAAGATCCAAAATTAAAGGAGTCAAACATTATAATAAACAGTAGACTGACTTGAGGTTAAATTCCATAAAAAACTAAGATTACTTAATTCCATATTAATTCAACATGAAACCATAGCAAGCTAACACATGACAGAACAGGAATTATCGAATAGTTTATAAAGAGGGAAAACCTTTATTTTAATAAAGAAGATACTATAAATGGTAGCATTTTAAATTTACATCCCACCTTGTTCCAAATGGTGTTTAAGATGACTAGATTGCCAATTAACTCCTCAATTCGGTAATAGCCTAAGTCATGGGGAATCCAAAACATTAGATACAACACTTTCATAGAGAAAATGTTGATTCTGGAACCAGAAAAGCATTGGGAAACTTAATAGAAGGTCAGATGCTGAAATCAAAGTCCTATGGAGAGAGATGGACTTAGCCTGAATTCCCTAACCTTTGATTAGAATTAGAATGCAGCAGTTCTCTACAATATCAACCTACTTAAAATGTTTTAGGAAACTTCAGGGGTATTTTTATTTTAAAAATTTTAAATGTTATTTAGCAAAAACTATTAGAGCCATCAGTCAAAAGAATGGCATTATAAATTATGATCCTTTTGTCAAGTCCATCTTTTGGCAGACAGCACCCATCAAGAACAAATACACTTCACATAACAAACCACAGTACAGTTTTTAAGACAGTCTCCACCATTCACAAAATCCATGCACATGCACAGAAAAGCCATTTGAAGCATCACCTTTAGATAGCAGGTTACCAGCCCAAACTGCGCCACAAGACTGCATCTTAAAGTTCCCTTTGATCAGTTACTGAGCCCGGCTTCTGATGTTAAATCTTCATTTTTAGTAAGCAGATTAGAAAGGAAGAGATTAGGTGAGAGAATGAAATGCAGAAAACAGTGAATGCCAGTCAAACAGAACTGAAGCAGGTTTTGAGTTCTAAAAACATAATGCATTTAAATTCCTGCCTGGTTTCACAGAAACCACCAACAGCTGAGAATCTAGATAAAAAGAAAAACAAGAAAATTATTTAAACCAGAGCACACTTCATTTTTCCTAAAAATGTCTGGATGATGCTATTCTTTCCTGAACTATGAAAATCAATATGAAGAAAAGGTAAAAACTAATGGAGAGGTTGTGAAACCTGACTACAGATTTCTCTTCATTATTTCTATTACATATCTTATTTGAATTTTAAGTTTTAAAAATCTTTTTACATGTCTAACTCTCCCAGCAGCCAACAAGATTCTCAAGGACATTCAATCAACAAGCAATTATTCAGCACCTACTACATATCAGGTACCATGTGAGGCAAAACAGAGTAATAACAAACGACACTGCACCAGCTATACCTTACTCATCTTCATATCTCCAGCGAGTAGGATGGAGGAAGGACTCAAGTGTTAACTCAAATACAGTTCAATTATTGATGTTAAGCAATCAGAGCCAAATTTGTATACCTTAGTATGAACAGTAGAAAATGTACAGTACCAATTTTGAACTTCTCTAGTAAGTGGTCCAGAAATACCAATTTGTCTTCAAACTATGTGACAGTGCCTTTATGTTTGATGTTATAAGCACAGGCTGAAGACAGGTAAGTTAAGACAGAATACCTTGTATGTGAATGGTTAAACTGGGACACTAGGCAGTTTACTAATCTAAGACTTCCCATTTTAAACCTGCCTCTTTTTAAACACTTGTTAATTAAAATTACAACTTATTAAAGTTACTGTCAGAAGCACGGAATTTTAAAAAGGATCTGTGTTATTCTGCTTTTAGGATTCAGAGCAGCAAGCTAACAGAATGACATTTATTCACAATTTTAAAGTTTAATCCTGGTAGTCTGCTTCTAAATTCTAGTGTCTTTAAAAAAAATAGCTAAAGTTTAAATTCCCTTCTAATACAGGGTTCTGTTAAGTAAAGCTATTTCTATGTCTTTTTAATTTGCTGACCTGACTTCAATGAATACTACTGAACAAAAGAAATCTCAAAAAACAAATCTACTCAAGACATTTTCTATACAGCAATACATTAGGCAGCAACGGCAAAAAGATCCATTTTCTTGCCAGAGTCAGGCAATGTATAATTAAAAGCTGGGGCTCTGCTTGGTTTTGAATCTCAGCTCTCCAACTTGTTAGTGTGACCCCTTTTGTGCCTCCATTGCCCCACATGTAAAATGGTGATAAAAAGAGAGTCTATCTCATCTTAAGGTTACTGTTAGGATATTTTAAAGTGCTTGGAGTAGTAAGAGCCTAAATTAACTTACAGGCCCACAACTCTTATTCAAACCCTTCAATGCAAGACATTTTGAGCACATAATCAAATACATATTTCTTCAGTGAAACAAATTAACATTTATGTTAAGTGTGATAAAGATTATAAACAGCTTCAGTTCAGGATACATTTTGTAGCCTAATTGTTGAGTTGTGGCACCACATTATGGGGAAAAAACGTCTTTGGCTTTTAGAGTATTTTAGATTTCTGAACAGCAGATAAGAGACTGAGGACCTGGGTTGCTATTACTACCAGAATTAGTACTAGATTTATACAAAGAGAACTAAGATTCTACCTTTGAGAAGCTCATGCTATAGCTATTTATATGATAAGCCTAACTAAAACACAGATTAGCACTAAGATTAGAAAGACATAAGAAACTGACAGGAATGGTGGTAGAGAGAGCTAAGGACGAGAGATATATCATAGAGGCCAGGGACTCAATGGTACAAAGAGGAAATAGATGGAAGTAAGGCAATTAAAAGCAGACATTTTTAAACTGGAATATGACTCTTTCCTCTTTAGGAAACACCTGTTCTGTTATAGGAGCCCCTTGATTCCACTCGTTAAGAAGTGCCTTCTTCTCTTGACCCACTGAGAAAAAGTTCTAATGAGGATAGAGGCTGAAGACTGCTTCAGGACCATACTCTACCTTCTCTCTTACTAATGTTCAAGAAAATCTTACTTATGCTTGGCTGGGATATACAAAAAATAAAATTAAAATAATACTTCTGTAGCTCAATTTCCCATTTTCTATGATACTAGACCATCTTAAGACTCATCGCTCTTCCTGTTTAGCAACCTCTGACTCAGAGTTGATTTTGCTCTAGGTTCTAGGGAGAACTTCTTTCTCCTTGCTCTGCTCCTAATATCTAACCTCAAGGAAATTCATTTACTTTTTCTCCTTGACACTCTTCCCAGAGGTACACAGAACACAGGAGAAAAAGCATAAGTTTGCAAAACATAGTTAAGAGTTTGGATCAAAAAAATCTGTGCTATTTCTAATTTGTTTGCCTAAAATAATTTGCTAAACCCTGACTGACAAGTCACAGTTATTCAAATATACACTTTTGGAGAATCAATCAAGTCCTAAACAGACTTGTCTCACAGCAGGAAGCCAATGGATAAGACTAGGAAGTATTTTCTCTAGTAAAAATGGCAGAGAATGCTGTCACATGAAAACACTTATCTGAAAGTATGACAACATAACAGAAGTTTTTCCATTCCTAACTCTCTGAGGAGGAAAAATTCTGAGTCTGTAAACCTTTCTATCTCACTCTTGGTTTACTACACCAGCAAAACAACTAGATGGAAGTACTAATTCTTGTGAAGCTCTTTAAAAATTAATACTCTCAGCAGTTAGGGACAGTCTTCAATCTCCACACATTGTCATTTCAAATACAGGTAAAATTCAAAGTTGTTTTATTAATTACTTTTTAGAACAAAGACAAGCTTCTTCTAACAGAAGGGGAGATAATAGTTAAATATCTTAGTCCAAACCTCATCTTCATCTGAATACATACAATATTTGTCAACACCATGGAGTTTGGTTTACCCAAGAATAAATAGAGAATTTAAATATTCATAATGGACTTACCAAAAAGAATGAATTCCTTTCTGTCAAGCATAATCTCATACAGTATATACAAATAGTTTGAAGACTTTTTTCCTAGTTTACTTGAGACTTCAAATCTTTGAAGCCTTTATTGATTCTTCTTTGTGTTTGATATACAATCAGCTGATTTAAAATGAATTCTCTTTGACTTATACTTTTCTCTCTAATTTCAATCATAAGGTCTAACCTCACAGACCTGGATTACAAAAGAATCCTAACTAGTCTGGTATGCAGTTATACTCCACTCCAATCCATCAGTCCCTTAGTCTGGCATTCAAGTTCCTCTACTACCTACTTATGTCTTATTTTCCACTTCTCACTTATACAAATCACACAGCCCAGTTAAATCAAGCTCCTCCATCATCTCTGTTTACATTAAATCTTCCATAGGAAATGCCCTCTCAGTTCCTCCATGTCCATTCAAAATCCTTCCAAATCACTCAGTGCCCACCAACATAAGTCCTACCTCCTGTATAAGATGTTCCCCGAATGAAACTCTATCAATTCTGTGCCCTTAGCCTTAGTCGGTATCACATGATCTACTAGATTTATGTACTTTTTGCTTTTTGCTATTCTTTCTCATATATCCAATGACATAGTAATTCCTTTGAAGACAGGATCCAAATCCCTCACTCCCTGGGTCATCCCTTATGTGCATACCACAGAATATATATTTGTTAATATTCCTTGTTTGAAAGGAAAAGACACTAATTCCACCCTGCTCTGTATTATCCAGATGTATATTTCAAACTGTATTATATTTTGCATATCATTAAAAAATGAAATTGGGACTTGATCAAAGGAGTGATCAAATTTAAGGCATGGTTGTCAGTGAACATGCCACTGACATGAAAAGTTTGATATGCCTGAAGGAAAAATAGCATAAGTTTATCTAACAAAGTTTCTTATTTAGATCCACACTTCTGACCTTACTAGGGGGATGAAGAGGAGGAATGCTCTCACTTTAAATTTATTTTTAAAAGGTCTTGATTTATCTACTTACCTATTACATGGGCAGACACAAAGGCCACAGCATTTGTTGAGTTCTGTTAAAGTATTCTCTGCCTCTCTCATATCTTTATTTATTTGGTCCATGCCTTCTTCTATACGGTTTAGTTGTTCTAAGAATAAGTTGTGAAAATTACACTTTATGTTACATTCATACTGTCAACCAGAAAACATTATTATTTTGAAATAACAAAATTTAACCTCAAATCTACCAATAACCCATCACAGGGACTCTATCAGTGCCAGAAGGTATAGATGCTGTCCAACATGAAAACAATCATTCACATGCTGATCCTGAGGCATTTGGCCTCTTACTGTGGAAAGACATATTCTAAAGAAATTTGTGTAATAGGAACATGTGAGGGTTTGCTTCAACATCATATTAAGTATATTTTGACCAGACCAGATACCCAGAATTTCTATCATTGAATAGGCTCAAATCCTGAGGGCTATCATAAGACTAAAAAAATTAAGACCAGATTGCTCAGAATGTTCCTAAGCTCACCTGAATCTAGAACTCTTTAAGGACTTAACTTGGTTTTTGAAAAGGATGAAAGAATATCATAATGTCTACTGTACATGTAACCAATGCACATAATAAGTCCGGCTACCTAACAAATACTTGGTATACAAATTGAGCATTGTTGCCACCACCTAAAATAGGCAATGAACATGATATAATTCAAATCAGAAGAAAAGTAAACACATCACTACTCTCTTACAAAGGGAAGGCGCTCCCAAAGGCTTAATTTCATACGTGGCTAATTTGAAAGGGCTTTCCTGCATTATCAGTCAAATCAAGAGCTTGTACCAATGACTGCAACTCACCCCCTTGTTCATCCAGCATGGTCATAGTCTTGATTCCTGCATCCCGAGACTAAAAGGAGGAAGAAAAGCTCACAGCACAACAAAACAAAACAAACAACAGAAACAACCTACAAGTCCTGGTAAGAAGCAAGAGAGACTCATTTAGAAACCTATATTCTCAGAGGATTAGAGCTACAAAGAAAACTAATACACCAAACCAACACACTTTAACATATTGAGCCCCCCACCAAAATATTTCAGTCACAAACTAATGGTGAATTGATTTTCCCTATCATACTCCAATACTGTCAATGGGAAAAATAAAAAAGGCCCATTAGTGCATGGTTTAGCAATTTAAGCAATTGCCAGCTTCAAATAATAAGTTTACTGATACAACATCCTTCTGACTCTTAACACCAAGTCCAGTTTATGCTATCAAGATACCTCCTACATACAGTTGTTACACTTAGCTCAATGATTAAATGTTTTCTTACCTCAATGGCTAAACCCAGAATTCTCCTTGTACTCTCCAGAGACTAGGAAAAAATTGAGAGTTTTAGTATCTAAAATGAAGCAAAAAACCAACCAAACAAAAAATAGATCACAGGCCACATTCAGGCTGCTGCTCTATATTTAACGATTGCCAGCCCATCCACCCACCACTCACTCTAAAACAAAAACAAGTAAATAAATAAAGTTGATCACTATAAATTTCAGTTATTTTCTTTCTAATAGGTGCTCCTTAAGAGAAAATCTGGAAGTTCGATGAATATAATGGAAATTTATAAAAATTTAATGTGAACAGAAATCTAGGTGTTTTACAGATATTAGAAAACTGTTAAAATTTTTGTACAGAATTCCTCAAATCTACAGAGTCTTTGTTATAAGTAACTGTCAAGTAATGACCATCTTAAAAAATAATCATACAAATTGTTTTCACTTAGTTTTGAAAAAATAAGAAGCTAGCAAGGCACTCTGGGGCAAATGCATTCTTTGATACAAAGGGACTAGGAAGAGGGCAAAAGGACTTCCAAGAAGGTCCACTAATTGCTTTACTGTGAAAACTGAAAGAGAATTAACTACTTAATCCAAGTAAAACATTTACCTCATCAGTAACCTGATTAGCTCTTAGCTGAATTTCTTCTAATGACATGTTATCCATGATGAATTAAAACTCTTGACAGGCACAGGAGCTGAGATGTGGATATTCTGTTAATAAGAAGAATACAAAAGAGTTTGAGCAGCGTGTGGAGTCATGGAATTTAGGATACTTATCTGAAAAACAGGATAAAGAGCCTATCTGTATCTTTACCTATTTACCTACCTTGGGTAGATGAAGAAATTAAGGATGAGAGAGGACGAGTGGATGTTTAAATGCTAGTTAGAACCAAAGGTGAACCTAAAACTCAGGTTTCAGGATTTCTAGTGAAGTGTTTCTAACAGGAAAGTGGTCCCTCTACTTTGAGAACACAGGCAGTACTGGAAGACAGTTTTAAGAGACTATTAAAATGAATTCTAGTTGTACAATGTCCTTTATACATTGTTTGAATGTGGAAAAGCAGTAAGGTGGAGAATTCTAAGTTAGGTAGTATTCCCATAGTTAAGTAACAAAACTCAAAGTCTTGCCGGAAGAACACAAGAAATGTTCTAAAAATGTGGCAGTTGTCGAGGCTACTCGCCAGAAAAAATAAAATATTTTCATTCTTAACAAGAAAAGGGTGATGTTGACAGAGCTCAGCAAAGAACTCAGATTTTTAACAGTGGACTCTACCTTTCCAATGACTGTACTGTTTGTTGTTTTAGTAAAGTCCTTGAGGAACTGAACAATTATTCTCCTATACATAGTAACTCAGTAACTCATAGTAACTCAGAAAGATCTCACAGACATTTAAACTAAAACACAAACATTCAGTGGGTGTTACTTGGTACTACTGTAGTGTATTCCTCTTCGAGAAGTCACATGTAGTAAGTATATGAGAAAGATCTAGGTGGTTTTCTTTTCATTACATTTGCTAGCTTTCTATTACATTTTTTAAAGCTGATTTTACCAAAGCTCTTTGTCAGTGACATACATAAGGTCTGGTTCATTCTGGATTTGCCCCCAGGGGACATCTAGCAATGTCTGGAGACATATTTTGATTGTCAAGAGCTGGGGGTAGTGGGGCAGTGTTCCTGGCACTAGTGAGCAGAAGTGAAGGACACTGCTAATCATCCTATATGCTCCCTGGGACAGCCCCCCACAACAAAGGATTATCTGGCCCAAAATGTCAAAGTGCTAAGACTGAGAAATCCTGCCACAGAGGATACTCACTGACAAGGAGAGTATCTAGTTAAACACTGAACTCTTGGATGACAGGGATTTTGTTATATCTTTATGTCTAACACTTAACAGATCTAACAATTGGTACTCCAGCAAATGTGTGCTGAATGAACAAATAGATAGAAACACATAGTGTACTCTCAAAATATTTAAGTGGATCTTAAAAACAAAGCTGCATGTAATAGTAGCACAAAGCCTGCAAAACATTAGAACCACAAAGCAAAAACTTCCATTACATGTGTATGCTCTGAAATGGCCTGCTGGTTGCATACAAATCTTTTTAGTCACATTCATAGCTAACCATCACTTTTAGTAGAATGATCTTTGATAAAACAAAAACAATATTATATTCTCAGTACAGGAAGGTATTACATTTAGAGTCCTGTTTATAATTCCAGTGTCATAACTAACTACTTTAAGGTTTAATTAAGATTTTGAGCCTTGATTAAAGTCTTTGATACTCATGCCAAATTATCATTTATAATTACTATTATTAATAAAAATTACTATTGTAAAAAGTTGCACATTTAATTTCACATCTGCTTGCCAAAGTAGGACTATGACTCTGGCAAAAGCTTCATATACAAAGATACAACATCAAGATATTAAGACCTTTCTTGGATTAAGAACAGATCACTCATTTGATGACCACATGCTTTATTACCCTGCTAATTGTTTATGAGCTTTATCATAGCTGTCTTCATGCGAGCTTCTCTTTTCTCAATTTTTAAGTTACAATTATGAAAAGAAAAGGAAGTTTTTGTACCTTCTGACCTCTGGATTTGTGCACACCTTTCCTTTCTGTAATATGCCCATTTGTCCGCCCGGATAGCCTCATGCTTCTCTATTACTTCCTAGAGCCCCAACAAGATGCCTTTCAAAGCCCACCCTTCCCAGGCAGTATGCTCCTAAGTTATCTATCCTTCTCACATAAAGCTCTTCAATGCCCAAAAGAGCAGAAAGTAGTAAGAAAAGTAATACATACTCGTCAACTAGTTCCTAGAACTGACACCCCTAGTCAAGTTTCTGATACATTATCCTGTGGGTAGGAAGACATTTTGGGTGTAAGGAAGCCCTGATCTCTCAAATTGTGTAATTTTGTAATTCTACTCCTGAAGGTGATTTTCCCAATTTTAAGGATTTGCTATCTTCCTAGAAAAAATGAGTGAAACTCCATGTAGGTTCAAAGAGAGGCTTGAATGCAAAACTGGCCTGTCAAACTTGATTCTAAGAGTTCTGCCTTCTAATTATCAGAAAAAGTAGATATAGCCAGGAGGTGGATCTGAAGAGTCACTCGAGGCATGGCTATGAGGTCACTCTGAAGGACACAACCTTTCACAACTCAAAGTGCTGCCTGTTACTTCTTTTTTTCCCTCCCTGAGCAGATGACATACAAGACAAGAAACATACTTATTTAACATTCTCATGTCTGGCATCCCGACATCAGGCCCAAGACCTCCACTCTGCATTCTTGAGGGTGTTGAGCACATAATTGTAGTAAATGCGATCAACAGACAAAGCAGAATTTTTAAGAGACAGACAGAGACAAAGAATAGTATTCCCCAGGGTCTTAATAGCCTTTACTAAGTGGCTAAGAAGTGTCAGGAAGGGTGCAATCTAGAATTAGCTATATAGCTTTACTCGTTTTTATTATCTCCAGAAGTTTTCCCAATGGAGTCAGGAAAAGACTATCCAGAATACTGGAGTAAAGAGAATTAAGAGAATTCTTAGCCTCTCGAGGCAAATCTTTTAGATGACACATATTCACAGTACATACAAGTTTCTGGAAACATTTCCATTCATTAATAGATGGCCATTCCAAACCATAAAAGCATAGAAATAATACAGTAGAACACTTTGTCCTAAATGTTCTGCTAACAGATGTTTAGAGGAAAGCCCCTTGCTAAGGTCTGGCTGGGAAACACATTTCATTCACATTAGGTAGCAAGAATGGGTTCTAATGGGCTCTGAAGAAGTGCTTTCATGGCAAAATAGATAAAAGAGGATACCACAAAGCAGCAGGGAACTTAGCCGGAACAGAGAATTTACAATAACTCCATTCTGGAGTACAGTCCTTCTCTTGTCACGGCCCCTCACCACCAGTATACCGTTTCTCTAACCTTCCTACCAACAATCAGCATCCTCAGAGATTCTAAGAAAAATGTATGAAATTAGAAGCCATTTAAAAGGTACAGAGGAAACAGGATAGGCTACGATTGTTGAAACTAGGTGAATACTACATGGAGGACCAAAATGCTACTTTCTTAACTTTTTTTTTGTTTTTTGGTATCATTAATCTACAACTACATGAGGAACATTATGTTTACTAGACTATCCCCTTCATTAAGTCCCCCCCACAAGCCCCATTACAGTCATCAGCATAGTAAGATGCTGTAGAATCACTAACTGTCTTTTCTGTGTTGCACAGGCCTCCCCATGCCCCACCCCACCTTACACATGCTAATCCTAATGCCCCTTTCTTTTTCCGCCCCCTTGTCCCTCCCTTCCCACCCATCCTCCCCAGTCACTTTCCCTTTTGATAACTGTTAGTACATTCTTGGGTTCTGTGAGTCTGATGCTGTTTTGTTCCTTCAGTTTTTGATTGTTCTTATACTCCACATATGAGTGAAATCATTTGGTACTTGTCTTTCTCCTCCTGCCTTATTTCACTGAGCATAATACCCTCTAGCTCCATCCATGTTGTTGCAAATGGTAGGATTTGTTTTCTTCTTTTGGCTGAATAATATTCCATTGTGTATATGTACCACATCTTCTTTATCCATTCATCTACTGATGGACACTTAGGTTGCTTCCAGTTCTTGGCTATTGTAAATAGTGCTGTGATAAACATAGGGGTGCATCTGTCTTTTTCAAACTGGGCTGCTGTATTCTTAGGGTAAATTCCTAGAAGTGGAATTCCTGGGTAAAATGGTATTTCTATTTTGAGCTTTTTGAGGAACCTCCATACTGCTTTCCACAATGGTTGAACTAATTTACATTCTCACCAGCAGTGTAGGAGGGTTCCCCTTTCTCCACAACCTCACCAACATTTGTTGTTGTTTGTCTTTTGGATGGTGGCGATCCTAACTGGTGTGAGGTGATATCTCATTGTGGTTTTAATTTGTGATGTGGAGCATCTTTTCATGTGTCTGTTGGCCATCTGAATTTCTTCTTTGGAGAACTCTCTGTTCAGCAACACTGCCGATTTTTTAATTGGATTATTTGCTTTTTGTTTGTTGAGGTGTGTGAGCTCTTTATATATTTTGGATGTCAACCCTTTATCGGATCTGTATTTATGAATATATTCTCCCATACTGTAGGATGCCTTTTTGTTCTATTTATGGTGTCCTTTGCTGTACAGAAGCCTTTCAACTGGATATAGTCCCACTTGTTCATTTTTGCTTTTGTTTCCCTTCCCCAGGGAGATATGGTCATGAAGAAGTCACTCATGTTGATGTCCAAGAGATTTTTACCTATGTTTTTTCAAAGTTTTATGGCTTTATGACTTACATACAGGTCTTTGATCAATTTCAAATTTACTTTGGTGTATGGGGTTAGACAATGATCCAGTTTCATTCTCTTACATGTAGCTGTCCAGTTTCGCCAACACCAACTGTTGAAGAGGCTGTCATTTTCCCATTGTATGTCCATGGCTCCTTTATCATCTATTAGTTGACCATATATGTTTGGGTTAATGTCTGGAGTCTCTATTCTGTTCCACTGGTCTGTGGGTCTGTTCTTGTGCCAGTACCAAATTGTCTTGATTACTGAGTCTTTGCAGTAGAGCTTGAAGTTGAGGAATGAGATCCCCCCTCCTTTATTCTTCCTTCTCAGGATTGCTTTGGCTATTTGGGGTCTTTGGTGGTTCCATATGAATTTTTGAACTATTGGTTCCAGTTTGTTGAAGAATGCTGTTGGTAATTTGACAGGGATTGCATTGAATCTGTAGATTGCTTTCGGCAGGATGGCCATTTTGACAATATTAATTCTTCCTAGCCAAGAGCATGGAATGAGTTTCCATTTGTTAGTGTCCTCTTTAATTTCTCTTAAGAGTGTCTTGTAGTTTTCAGGGTATAGGTCTTTCACTTCCTTGGTTAGGTTTATTCCTAGGTATTTTATTCTTTTTGATGCAATTGTGAATGGAATTGGTTTCCTGACTTCTCTTTCTGTTAGTTCATTGTTAGTATATAGGAAAGCCACAGATTTCTGTGTATTAATTTTGTATCCTGCAACTTTGCTGAATTCTGGTATTAGTTCTAGTAGTTTTGAAATGGAATCTTTAGGGTTTTTTATGTACAATATCATGTCATCTCCATAGAGTGACAGTTTAACTTGTTCTTTACCAATCTGGATTCCTTGTATTTCTTTGTTTTGTCTAATTGCCATGGCTAGGACCTCCAGTACTATGTTGAATAACAGTGGGGAGAGTGGGCATCCCTGTCTTGTTCCCGATCTGAAAGGAAAAGCTTTCAGCTTCTCGCTGTTCAGTATGATGTTAGCTGTGGGTTTATCATATATGGCCTTTATTATGTTGAGGTACTTGCCCTCTATACCCATTTTGTTGAGAGTTTTTAATCAAGAATGGATGTTGAATTTTGTTGAATGCTTT
This sequence comes from Manis pentadactyla, assembly GCF_030020395.1. Lineage (NCBI taxonomy): Eukaryota > Metazoa > Chordata > Mammalia > Pholidota > Manidae > Manis > Manis pentadactyla. Next base: position 91,840,533 of record NC_080029.1, on the reverse strand, counting down.
TTCAGCATCTCTGGAGATGATCATGTGGTTTTTGTCTTTCTTTTTGTTGATGTGGTGGATGATGTTGATGGATTTTCGAATGTTGTACCATCCTTGTATCCCTGAGATGAATCCCACTTGGTCATGGTGTATGATCCTCTTGATGTATTTTTGAATTCGGTTTGCTAATATTTTGTTGAGTATTTTTCCATCTACATTCATCAGGGATATTGGTCTGTAATTTTCTTTTTTGGTGAGGTCTTTGCCTGGTTTTGGTATTAGGGTGCTGCTGGCTTCATAGAATGAGTTTTAGAGTATTCCCTCCTCTTCTATTTTTTGGAAAACTTTAAAGAGAGTGGGTATTATGTCTTCTCTGTATGTCTGATAAAATTCAGCAGTAAATCCATCTGGCCCGGGGGTTTTGTTCTTGGGTAGTTTTTTGATTACCACTTCTTTGCTTGTAATTGGTTTGTTTAAATTTTGTGTTTCTTCCTTGGTCAGTCTTAGAAGGTTGTATTTTTCTAGGAAGTTGTCCATTTCTTCTAGGTTTTCCAGCTTGTTAGCATATAGGTTTTCATTGTATTCTCTAATAATTCTTTGTATTTCTGTGGGGTCCTTCGTGAATTTTCCTTTCTCGTTTCTGATTCTGTTGATGTGTGTTGATTTTCTTTTTCTCTTGATAAGTCTGGCTAGAGGCTTATTTATTTTGTTTATTTTCTCAAAGAACCAGCTCTTGGTTTCATTGATTTTTTTCTATTGTTTTATTCTTCTCAATTTTATTTATTTGTTCTCTGATCTTTATTATGTCCCTCCCTCTGCTGACTTTAGGCCTCATTCGTTCTTCTTTTTCCAATTTCGATAATTGTGACACTAGACTATTCATTTGGGATTGTTCTTCCTTCTTTAAATATGCCTGGATTGCTATATACTTTCCTCTTAAGACTGCTTTTGCTGCGTCCCACAGATAGGCTTTGTGTTGCTGTTGCCATTTGTTTTCATATATTGCTTGATCTCTATTTTGATTTGGTCATTGATCCATTGATTATTTAGGAGCATGTTGTTAAGCCTCCATGTGTTTGTGAGCTTTTTTGCTGTCTTTGTACAATTTATTTCTAGTTTCATACCTTTGTGGTCCAAGAAGTTGGTTGGTAGAATTTCAATCTTTTTGAATTTACTGAGGCTCTTTTTGTGGCCTAGTATGTGTTCTATTTTGGAAAATGTTTCATGTGCACTTGAGAAGAATGTGTATCCTGTTGCTTTTGGATTTAGAGTTCTGTAGATGTCTATTATGCCCATCTGTTCTAGTGTGTTGTTCAGAACCTCTGTGTCCTTACTTATTTTCTGTCTGGTGGATCTGTCCTTTAGAGTGAGTGGTGTGTTGAAGTTTCCTAAAATGAATTCATTGCATTCTATTTCCTTCTTTAATTCTCTTAGTATTTGTTTCACACATGTTGGTGCTCCTGTACTGGGTGCATATATATTTATAACGGTTATATCCTCTTGTTGAACTGACCCCTTTATCATTATGTACTGTCCTTCATCTCTTCTTACTTTATTTTGAAGTCTGTTTTGTCTGATACTAGTACTGCAACACCTGCTTTTTTCTCCCTGTTGTTTGCATGAAATATCTTTTTCCATCCCTTGACTTTTAGTTTGCATATGTCTTTGGGTTTGAGGTGCGTGTCTTGTAAGCAGCATATAGATGGGTCTTGCTTTTTAATCCATTCTAGTACTCTGTGTCTTTTGACTGGTGCATTCACTCCATTTACATTTAGGGTTATTATTGAAAGATATTACTTAACTGCCGTTGCAGGCTTTAGATTCATGGTTACCAAAGATTCAAGTTTAGCTTCTTTACTACCTAATTGTCTAAATTAACTCACTTATTAAGCTATTATAAACACAGTCTGATGTTTCTTTATTTCTCTCCCCTTATTCCTCCTCCTCCATTCTTTATATTTTAGGTGTTTTATTCTGTGCTCTTTTGTGTTTCCTTTTACTGCTTTTGTGAGTAGTTGATTTTATTTTTTGCCTTTAGTTAGTATTTGGTTGGTCTGCTTTCTTTGCTGTGATTTTATTTTCTCTGGTGACATCTATTTAGACCTAGGAGTGCTTCCATCTAGAGCAGTCCCTCTAAGATACCCTGTAGAGGTGGTTTGTGGGAGGCAAATTCCCTCAACTTTTGCTTGTCTGGGAATTGTTTAATCCCTCCTTCATATTTAAATGATAATCGTGCTGTATACAGTATCCTTGGTTCAAGGCCCTTCTGTTTCATTGCATTAAATATGTCATGCCATTCTCTTCTGGCCTGTAAGGTTTCTCTTGAGAAGTCTGATGATAGCCTGATGGGTTTTCCTTTGTAGATGACCTTTTTTCTCTCTCTGGCTGCCTTTAATACTCTGTCCTTGTCCTTGATCTTTGCCATTTTAAGTATTATGTGTCTTGGTGTTGTCCTCCTTGGGTCCCTTGTGTTGGGAGTTCTGTGGGCCTCCATGGTCTGAGAGACTATTTCCTCCCCCAGTTTGGGGAGGTTTTCAGCAATTATTTCTTCAAATACACTTTCTATCCCTTTTTCTCTCTTCTTCTTCTGGTACCTCTATAATGCAGATATTGTTCCATCTGGATTGGTCACACAGTTGTCTTAATATTCTTTCATTCCTGGAGATCCTTTTATCTCTCTTTGCCTCAGCTTCTCTGTGTTCCTGTTCTCTGATTTCTATTCCATTAATGGCCTCTTGCATCTCATCCATTCTGCTCTTAAGTCGTTCCAGACATTGTTTTATTTCTGTATTCTCCCTCCCAACTTTATTCATTAGCTCTTGCATATTTCTCTGCAGCTCCATCTGTGTAGTTATGACCTTTATTTTGAATTCATTTTCAGGAAGATTGGTTAAATCTATTTCCCCAGGCTTCTTCTTGGGGGTTGCCAGTGTTATTTTTGTCTGAATCAAATTCTTCTGCCTTTTCATGGCGATAGAGGTAGTCGTGGGCAGTTCGCACGTGTTTCACCTGGGAGAACAAAGTCCCTTCTTGCTTGGTGGTCTCCTTCCTCTCCTGCGAGAATGGCAACCCCTAGCAGCTTATGCTGGGCAGCTGTGTGCCGACGGGGACTCTGAGTCCGGTCTGGGCAGCTGCGGAGGAGGCTCTGCGTGGCTGCTGTAGCGCAGCCACTCAGGCTGCTCCCCGACTATGGCGGGGCTATGCCGGAGGGGGAATGAAGTGGGAGGCTGCTTATCACTGCGAGGGGCTTCAGAGCTGCACTGTCACCCAGGGGGTTAGGGTGCCCCGAGTTCACCGGGATTCTCAGCTGCTGAGTTGACTGTGCTGGGACGCTTCCATCCAGCTGTGTGGTCCCTGTCCCTTTAAGACTTTCAAAAGGCACTCGCTTTTCTTTTGTCCCAGGGGCGCCAGCTGCGGGTACCTGCTCGCAGGTTTTACTGTTCCATTTCCCTAGTATCCAGCACCCCAGGCACTATGTGTCTGTGCTTCTGGTGCGGACGACTAGGGCTGGGTATTTAGCAGTCCTAGGCTCCCTCTCCCTCCCCACCTCCACTCCTCTCCTCCCACCAGGGAGCTGGGGTATGGGGCGCACTTGGGTCCCGCCAGGCCGGGGCTTGCATCTTACCCCCTTTGTGAGGTGCTGAGTTCTTGCAGATGTAGATGTAACCTGGCTGTTGTGCTGTATCTTCTGGTCTCTCTTTTAGGAATAGTTGTATTTGTTGTATTTTCAGAAATATATATGGTTTTGGGAGGAGATTTCTGCTGCCCTACTCACGCCGCCATCTTGGCTCCTCCTCTGTCCTTCCTTAACTTTTTATTACAAAAAATTAAAACATCCAATAGGGTTTTTTTTAAAAAGCAGCTAACTTTTTAATAGTCTTTACTGACCATTTTCAAAGTCTAGATAGTGGGAAGCTGGTTGAAAGTAACCACAGTGATAACTACAAGAGTTAATACAAAGTACTACACATGGAAGATATTATGCTAAGAAATAAACATATGTATATGAACACACACACATTCTCATTCATTTAATCCTTACAACACCATCTTAGTCTGTTCAGGCTGCTATAACAAAATACCACAGACTGGGTAGCTTATAAACAACTCAAATCTACTTCTCACAGTTCTGGATGCTGAAAATCTGAGATCAAGGTACCAGCCTTGGTCATCCTCTTGTGAAGGCCTTCTTTCTTGTTCAAAGCTAGTGCTTCTCGCTGTGTCCTCACATGGTGCAAGGTGCTAGGGAGCTCTCAGGAAGCCTTTTTTATAAGGCACTGAGATATAATGAGTCATAAGAAATACCTATTTGGTCATATTGGTCTTCATCCAGTTTCTGAAAACACAGGAGTCTTAAAGGTGAAATGAGTGTTTTCTCGTGTGAATGACACTTTTGGACCTCATCCAAGGGCAGGGGTGGGAGGCTGAATCAGCCAATGCCCAATACTTCAGACAATCACAACTATGCAATGAAACCCTCATAAAAACCCCTGAGAAGGGTTCATTGCTTTCTTGAATCCTGCTTCTCAGGGAGAACTAGCTTCAACACTTGGGGGACCAGAACTTCACCTCCACCTGCCACAAAGCCAGACACCATGCCCCAGGAGGACAGAAGCTCCTTTATTTTGGACTTTGCCCTATGTATCTCTTCATGTGGCTGTTAACTTGTATCCTTTATGGTGTCCTTTGTTAAACTGGTAAACTTAAGTGTTTTCCTGAGCTCTGTGAGCTGCTCTAGCAAATTGAACCTAAGGGCCAGGTCGGGGGAACCTCCAATCTATAGCTGGTAGGTCAGAAGCACAGGTAACAGCTGGGGCTTGCAACTGGCACCTAGAGTGGGGGGTGGAGGGAAGTCTTGTAGGATGGAGCCCTTAACCTGGGAATCTGGTGCTGTGTCCGGGCAGACAGTGTCAGAATTGAGTTGAGTTCTCGGACACCCAGCTGGTGTTTTTTTGTGGGAACTGCTTGGTATTATGTGTGGAAAGACTCCCCTCCCACATACTTATACATGTTGGAACTAGGTCCAGAATGAAGTTATACTACTATTACTGCTGTATATGATATTATTATTGTTGTTGTATATGAAAGAGCACATCGCAGGCACTAATCCCTTTCATGAGGAGCAACCTTCATGGCTTAAGCACCTCCCAAAGGCTTCACCTACTAACACCATCACACCAGTGTCTTGCCAATGGGTTTCAGCCCCGGGCAAGTTCACTATGGATTCAGTGTGACCAAAGAAAATGACAGCAAAATGTTCTTGGGGTGAAAGGGTTATACCCAACTTTATTTCTAGGTGGCAGGTCAGTCACTAAAATCCCGTTCACTCAGAGCAAGTCTGTATGCAGCAAGCCAGTCTCTGCCTCTGGGCCCTGCTGTCCGCACAGCCGTCCTCTGGGTCCTTCTGCCTGCACAGCCATCCCATACAGCTATCCTCCGGGCCTCTCTGCACAGTCGTCCACACAGCCATCCTCTGGGCCTCTGTCCTCGGTGCTGCCACCATTCCAGCCTCTGCTCTCCTGCAGCCTTGCAGCCCTGCCACTGTGTCGTGCCCAGAGACTGGGCAGAGCTCTTTATATAGAGTCAACAGCCATGTATTGCCCACAGGTGTTCAGTGAGCTAGTCAACCAGGGCCAGGTGAGAATCCTGGCCACAGGAACTCTCATTTTATCCACAGCAGGTCAATCACTAGAATCCTGTCCACTCAGAGTGAGTCTGCATGCAGCAAGCTGGTCTCTGCCTCAGGGCCTCTCTACCCATGCAGCCGTCTTAGTCTCTGTCCTCGGCGCTGCCACCACTCCAGTCTCATCACTGTGCTCCTGCAGCCTTGCAGCCATGCCACTGTATTGCCCAGGGCACTGGGCAGGGCTCTTTATATAATAGAGTCAATAGCAACGCATTGCCCACACGTATGATAGTGAGCTAGCCAACCAGGGCCAGGTGAGAATCCTGGCCATGCGAACCTTCACTTTATCCACACCTAGTTTCTTCTGCAGTCAAATGCTCTAACCCTGCACACCTAGTTTCTTCTGAAATGTGTATTTTATGATACACTGTGGTTAGGAAATGGAAAATAAAGCACTCTTCTTCACTGCCTCCAAACAGTTTTCCTTTTCACTGTTTTCAGTTTTCTAGTTGTTTTTTGTACATAAATTCTCTCTACAGGATGGAAGTCTTAGCCTAGGCTAAGACAATCTGAATAACTGTCAAGCTTAGTTGGCCTGAATATGATTTCAGTTATTATTAATTCTCCTGTGATTAAGCTTCCTAATTGTAGGTAAGTTAATATAATTCAATAAATTGTGTTAATAAGCATAATGTACTGGTTAATAATGCAGACACTAAGGTCAGATAGATCCTGAGTTCATCCTAGTTCTGATACACAGGCAGTCTACTTACCCTATTCAAGTCTCAGTTTCATCATTTGTTAGGATAACAGTTGTATCTCCCAGGGATGTTTCAGAAATAAAATTAGTTAATGTACATAAAGTGCTTAGCACAGTGCCCAGGCACAGAGTAAAGGCTCATGAAATGACAATTATCAATGAATGGAGCATTTATACTCATGTTGTTATGTTCTTGTTCTCTATCTAGAGTACATGACACCTGGTATCAGAATGTTTGAGAAGCGAATTAGAAAGCTTCCAGGTGAACTTACTTAGAATTAGAGCAAAATACTTGGATGGTTGCACTAAATATTTTATTCAGGCAGGATGTAGCCTTGACAATCATACTCACCTTCCACTTGGTTATCTCATGCCATGAGTAATTAGGTGCCATTCTAGGCATCTAATGAAGTACAAGTATGCACACAATACACCTAAGCAGCTCTTGAAGTCTCTAAAGATGAATATGGAAAATGAATGGGGAGAACGGAAGAAAGGATTACAGAGAACAAAGTAGGAATCCAGATATGGGCCATCATTTAGTGGATAAAAGAATTTAGTTTCTCTTTAGGAATATATTTTTTTCTCTTAGATTCCATTTTTAATACAAAATGCTAAAAATGTTCAGACACGAAGAAAGAAAGGAAGGAAGGAAGGAAGAACATTACACACAATACTCAAAAGGCTCTAGGTTAGGCTCTGAGTAAAAAACTTAATTCTTCCTAAAGGCATGTAAATGAGATGAGTGTTATTTATATTAAGGTTAGTTTCCTCCTTTTCCTTCCTCTCTCAAATTTCCTTCTCCCTCCTTTTAGGGGTACAACTTTAACCATTCTTATATTGAAGCCCCAAAACTATGCAAATGTTAGTGTACCACTGAATAATACCTATTAAACATCTTGGTTTCAAAGAGCACTGAAGCACATGATTCAAGACAAAAATTGTTCTGCTATGTAAGAAAGTACCAATAAAAATCATGAACCAGAAAGACCAAAATTACACTTCAATTTTACCGAAGCACTTATTATAACTTAATTCTGATGTCTAACACCTGATTTTCAAGCCCTGTTCAACCCTGTAATTTCCACAATTCTACACTAAGTGACCAGGGCCTAATCCTGGGGAGACAGATCTAGGTGTGACTCTGATCCATTATACTGACTGTCTAAAAGAAACACTGTGGGAACAGAAAAGGAATGCTGTATATGCAAGGTTAGAAAGAGGGTCGAGAATGCAGCATTCATGCTCCAGGTAAGAGACACAGTCTCGCAGACATAAAAATGTGGCCATCTGCCAGGAAGATACCAAGTGTGGGTGGGGTAGGGATGACTGGCAAGGCTTCACCCTGCCTGAACAAAAATATTCACCCCAACCATCCAGGTATTCTGGCTCTGATTCCAAGTTCACCTATAAGTTTTCTGGTTACCCTCTCAAAATATTCTGATACTAGGAGTTCAGATGCCACAGATAGAGAACATAAGCCCTCAGGTCCCTGGAAAGGAATACTGCCTGCCAAGTAGATTTTAAAAGGGCATTCCTGTTTATACAAAAAGCAATACAGTGAGATGGTTAAGTGCCCAATATTTGGAGACATAGTAGTTTCAAATCCTGACTATTGCTGACTTAATGTCTCTGCTTCTGTTTCCTCATTAAATGAGAAGAATAATGCCTACCTCAAATGTTGTAAGGATTGAGTTAATTTTCATGCAAAGCATTCTGAACCTTGGCTGGTACATAGTGCTCAATAAAGCTATTAATTTTTTAATAACAATTATTAAACATCTCAAGACACTGGTTTTGGAATGAAAATCCGACCATGAGCAACTCTTAAAAAAATTGTGATTTTAGACTATCAAAGAAATACAACAATGCAAGGTCTCCATAGTCATGAAGGAATATAAGATGTGTGTGTGCCTGTCTGTCTAGAGATGGGGCAGGGTGGCTTTAAAAGGAAGACAGAAGACAGGTTGTGAAGGGCTTTGTACACTATAACAAGATGTATGGGTTTTATTTTATAAGCATCAAGGATCTATCCAATCTCAGTTGTCAAAACTTTGTTAAAATAAACTTAAAACAAGCTTTAAATCCAAGTCACAGAACTCAAAAAAATTAACAAGATGAGAGGATTAAAAAAATATATAGGGATCAATGATTTAAACATTTTAGTAGCAACACAACCTAAATTGTCATCAAAACAAAATGCCAGTGAATTTAAATAAGTGCAAATGGAACTCCACCAGCAATTTTATAACAAAAACAGTCATGCTATTTCCTGGCTCCACAACCCAATTCCTCCAATTATCAGAGGCACTGGATGCATGGTTTCAAGCCCCTCCCCATCATGATGAAAAAAGAACAGTATTTGAACTAGCAGAAAGAGAAATCAAGAAAACAATTCCATTCACAATTGCATCAAAAAGAATAAAATACCTAGAAATAAACCTAAGCAAGGAAGTGAAAGACCTATTCTTTGAAAACTACAAGACGCTCATGAGAGAAATTAAAGAAGATACCAATAAATGGAAACACATCCTATGCTCATGGATAGGAAGAATTAATATTGTTAAAACGGCCATCCTGCTTAAAGCAGTCTACAGATTCAATAAAATCCCTATCAAAATACCAACAGCATTCTTCAACGAACTAGAGGAAATAGTTCTAAAATTCATGGGGAACCACAAAAGACCCCGAAAAGCCAAAGCAATCCTGAGAAGGAAGAATAAAGCGGGGGAAATTACGCTCCCTGACTTCAAGCTCTACTACAAAACCACAGTAATCAAGACAATTTGGTACTGGTACAAGAACAGACCCATAGACCAATGGAACAGACTAGAGAGTTCAGATATAAACCCAAGCATATATAGTCAATTAATATACGATAAAGGAGCCATGGATATACAATGGGGAAATGACAGCCTCTTCAACAACTGGTGTTGGCAAAGCTGGACAGCTACATGCAAGAGAATGAAACTGGATTATTGTCTAACCCCAGACACAAAAGGAAACTTGAAATGGATCAAAGACCTGAATGTAAGTCATGAAACCATAAAACTCTTAGAACAAAACAAAGGCAAAAATCTCTTGAATATAAACATATGCAACTTTTTCCTGATCACATCTCCTCAGGCAAGGGAAACAAAATCAACAATGAACAAAGGGGACTACATTATGCTAAAAAGCTTCTGTACAGCGAAGGACACCATCAGCAGAACAAAAAGGCATCCTACAGTCTGGGAGAATATCTGTAAATGACATATCTGACAAGGGGTTAACACCCAAAATATGTAAAGAACTCACACACCTCAACACCCAAAAAGCAAATAACCCTGTTAAAAAATGGGCAGAGGATATGAACAGACAATTCTCCAAAGAAGAAATACAGATGGCCAACAGGCACATGAAAAGATGCTCCGCATCGCTAATTATCAGGGAAATGCAAATTAAAACCACAATGAGATATCAACTCACACCAGTTAGGATGGCCAACAGAGAAAAGACAAACAACAACAAATGCTGGCGAGGATGTGGAGAAAGGGGAACCCTCCTACACTGCTGGTGGGAATGTAAATTAGTTCAACCATTGTGGAAAGCAGTATGGAGGTTCCTCAAATAACTAAAAACAGAAACACCATTTGATCCAGGAATTCCACTCCTAGGAATTTATCCTAAGAATGCAGAATCCCAGTTTCAAAAAGACATATGCATCCCTATGTTTATCGCAGCACTATTTACAATAGCCAAGAAATGGAAGCAACCTAAGTGTCCATCAGTAGATGAATGGATAAAGAAGATGTGGTACATATACACAATGGAATATTATTCAGCCATAAGAAGAAAACAAATCCTACCATTTGCAACAACATGGATGGAGCTAGAGGGTATTATGCTCAGTGAAATAAGGCAGGAGGAGAAAGACAAGTACCAAATGACTTCAATCACCTGTGGAGCATAAGAACAATCAAAAACTGAAGGAACAAAACAGCAGCAGAATCACAGAACCCAAGAATGCACTAACAGTTGCAAAAGGGAGAGGGACTGGGGAGGGCGGGTGGGAAGGGAGGAAGAAGGGGAATAAGGGGCATTACGATTAGCACACATAATGGGGGTGGGGGTGGGGGAAGGCACGGGTAAGGCAGTATAGCACAGAGAAAACAAGTAGTGACTCTACAGCATCTTACTATGCTGATGGACAGTGACTGTAATCGGGTATCTGGTGGGGACTTGATAATGGGGGAATCTAGTAAACACAATGTTGCTCATGTGATTGTATATTATACCAAAAAAAAAAAGAACAGTATTTGTCATGACTCCTTTGTCATTCTACAGATGTGGAAACAAAATATGGTACTGGAATAAATGTTCAACAGTCTTGGGTGCAAACAACATCATATATATATTAGACATACTAACACATACATACTGTAGAATACAAACAGTTTTAAAAATTTTCCAGAATGTTCAAGACATAGGGACCAAAGGAGAAACAAAAAGTGCCTTAGCTCAGAAGACAAAAAAAGGAAAGCAGCTGATTTCACAAAAAATGTCAAAGAGCAAACATCCCTTTCTTCCTTTCGCTATTCTAATCTTGCATCTGGTGAAACCAGATAAGTGTGCTAGAATTGTGTCACAATAATGAATGTCATCACACGGTTCACAGAATTTTGAATGAAGTTCATCGGTCTTAGGGTGTTGGAATTTCAATCCTCACTTTGTTTTAAAAATAGATTAGGCCCAAAGCAGTACCTTCCAAAATGCAGAGCAAGAAAGAGAGATGATTTTAGCTGTTATATAAGCAATAGTTTTATTTATTTATTTTTAATTTTTTATTAAGGTATGATTGCTATACACTCTTATGAAGGTTTCACATGAAAAAACAATGTGGTTACTACATTTACCCATATTATCAAGTCCCCACTCATACCCCAATGCAGTCACTGTCCATCAGCACAGCAAGATGCCACAGATTCACTATGTGCCTTCTCTCTGCTACACTGTTCTCCCCGTGATCCCCCACACCATGTGTACTAAACGTAATATCCCTCAATCCCCTTCTCCTTCCCTCTTCAACCGCCCTCCCACACCCCTCCCCTTTAGTAACCACTAGTTCATTCTTGGAGTCTCTGAGTCTGCTGCCATTTTGTTCCTTCAGTTTTTAAGCGATAGTTTTATAATAGTAACATATTATAATGTGTACTAGAAAAAGGTATAAAATACATAATTTCACAATTACTTTGAAAGAGGGTAATGTTAAAGTCTATTCAAAACATGAAATAATACACAGATGGTTTCTAAAAGGCAAAAATTATCATGGTGATATGGTTCATGATAAGTGAAGTATGACAGCTTTCCCATAAGCAATATGGCCTATTTTTTGGTTTGCTTATTGGTTCAAAGTTGTGTTCCGAATGATTAGAAAAGATGTGACTGTTGGTGAAGTGAGACTGTTACTATACTTAAGTTCATTTCGAGTAAAAAAAAACACTAAGATGCATACAGAAATTCTACTTAGGGGCAAGAGCTTAATATTGTTAAGAAAATAATGGCCCCATAAGACATTACTATTCTGAAACTAAAACTCTTAGCAATATTTAAGCTGTAAGCTAAGTTGTATGACCATTTTACTAACTTTCAAAGGAGCATGGTAATGTGAAAAGAGAGCTTTCTCCTAGAATTTATGAGTATGTTCTTTCTCACTACCTCTTGTTAAAGGAACAAATGACAAGTGACCATGGATGTCTTAGACATCAACTTTGCTGGTGGCAGAATTTTAAAAATTTTACTGTGAAATAGTTTAGGATAAGATCTCAATGTATCTAGCTAATGATATCTCATCAATTTCAAGTGGTATTTTCCAGACTAGGTAAGAACATAGCAAAACCATTTCTACCTGGCCGTATCTGCAGTATTTTACTAGGACATCTGGAAACCAGTCTTAAAGGGCACCAGGGCAGATAGAGTAATGTCCCTTTCAATTCTTGAAAAATATGCTCCTGAGAAGCTACATTATTTTCACAAGGCCGAGGGAACACTGTTAGAAGCTGCCAGTATCCAAACTTCCTTCTCCCAGTGCCCCCCGACACCCCCACTGCTCAAAGGAGACGACAATAGCAAAAGGCAAAACGATATTCCTTGTTGATCTTCTAATGTCTTTCGGTTTCCTAACATTGTGGTGACTAATGACGAAAAAAAGCGCGATGTGAAACAGCACTTTCCAGTACTTTCGCTTCCCAACTTATTCCAAACCCCGAGTTGTGAAATTCGTTCTTTTACCGATCCTTTTCTTCATGCATCTGCAGTAAAGCCGTGGGGAAGAATGGACTTTGCTAGAGAGCACGGACTCTCCAACGCCACCGTCTCAAAAACTTTCTTCAAACAACTAGCTCCGAGTTAGCTGACCACTGTGATCACCACACAGTCTACTAATCCCGAGCACAGCACCACTGTGCGGGTGGGGGCTGGGGCTGGGGGAGTGCGAGTTTACCTCGACTTGGTTTCGAGGAAGGGGTCAGAAAACCACCGACCGCCACTCTTCCTCCGCCGGCCCCGGGATGTTCTTCCTGCCCCGGGCGCCCTCGCTGCTGGCCTGAGTTGCCCAGTCCGGCCAGAGCTCCCCTCCTCCCCTTAAAGCCCTACCTAACTAACTTCTCAGCCGCTACGATATCCTCTTTCTCCTTGGGACATGATTCCAATCTTCACCCGGGCCAGCTCCCTCCGCCCCACTTCTGGGAACTCACCGAGCAGTTCCGCCAGTCTTCTTCAGCCGCTGCAGCTCGGACACCCTTAGACCAGATCCGGCTGTGCCCTTCTCGCGCCTGCGCGCGCCAGACCCTCGCGCCTGCGAACTTCCCCTGCGCCGCGCCGCGGACACACCCCTGCATCTAGAGCCAATCGCAGTGTGGGGGGTTTAAATCTCCCTGCCACGCAGGCGGAGAGCTTGGGGAGTCACCCGTTAACCGGACAATTCGAATCCCGCCGCAAGGTGGAAAGTGTTCAAGCAATAGCCATTTACCGAGGGCAGATCTTATGCCAGGCATTGTGGCGGATAAACGCTAAGAAGAAGACGAATAGAATCCCTTCCCTGTCCTCCGGGGTCTTGATCTGTCTAGACCGGGAGAGCGATATGTAAACAAATAATGGTTAGGCTATAGTGCACGGCGTATAGAAAGTCCCAAGGCGCCCTTGGCGCAGAATGAACAAGCGCTTTATTCTTAGGGTCACCTAGAAGGGTTCTCGGAGGAGGTGAGTTTTTAATCACGAAGGAGAAGTAGGAGTAATCCCAGAACTAGACTGTGGGAACGGCGTATACTGAGGAGAACACAGCACCTTCTGGAAATTCCTTGTAGTTCATCTCGGTAGAGGCTTAGAGCTTGTCATGTATTTCCGGGTGAAGGGGGGAATAAGCTTGAAATAGCACGCAATGGCCAGATCTTCGAAAGTTTTACATTTTTAGACTAGTAAGCCTGCACTTCATGCAATCATTTTTAGACTAGTAAGCCTGCACTTCATGCAAATCACCACTGAGAGCTATTGAAGGGTTTTAAGCAGGTCTCGGAACTCTTCCAGGCACCTCTAAGAGGACAGTGCTGGAAATTTTTCTAAAAAGAGTGTTTCAAAGAAGAAGGGCTAGTCAGTCTAAAGGGTCAAGGAAGAGAAGCCTGAAAAGTATCTTTTGAATTTAGTAACACAGAAGTAAGTCATTGGTGATAGTGAAAGCTATGTGATGGAATGGGGTTGAAAGATAAGATTCAAGTAGTTTGGAGAGAGGGAAGATGCAGAAATGGGGACAGATGGTGGAATGCTTTTATAAAGTTTGGCCTTGGTGGAGAGGAGGGAAAGAGGATAACAAGGGGTCAAAGTCTTTGGTTTCTCCTTTTCGGATTTTTGTTTGATTTAGGAGAAACCTGAGCATGATAGGGAAAATACAACTGAGAAAAAACAGTTGAATAAAGAGAAGAGCTAGTAAGTGGGTAAAGATCTTGAAAAGGTAAGAGTAGAGGCAATCCAAATCACTAGTGGGAGAAATGGTCTTGGAAGAGAGAGGATAACTCTTCAATTATGAGAGGAAGTATGTGTCTGTAAGTTTGTTTAGTAATAGAATTTGAAGTTCTCATGAAGTAGGAGGTGAAGTCAGCTGCTGATAGAAAAGGAGTTGCGAGATTTAAGGGAAGTGGAGGATTCAGAATATTTTTGTATTAAGTGATAGAGTAAGTTAACTAGAGAAAAGTAGTAGGACTAGTAAGCAGTGTTGAGGGTCTGTATAAGATTGGGGAAAATGAACTTCCTGCAGTTTCTGCCCCCCTGTGTGGATTTCTCAAGCAGTAACTACTACTTAGGGCAAGAGTGGGGACAATGTACTGTTGAGTTCCTTTAGGGCTGGGATGAACACTGGTATAATGCCATGGTTCTCAACCAGGGACATTTTTTGTTCTTCAGGTGACATTTGGCAATGTGTGGAGACATTATTGATTGTCAAGGTGACTGAGGGGCTGATAGGGAGGAGAATGTAAAGGGGAGGGGTGCAGCAGACATCTAGTGTGCAGAGATGCTGCTAATGCACAGGACAGGACAAGAATTGTCTCCAAAATGTCATTTGATGCCAAGGTTGAGAAACCCTAATGTAGGATTAGCCTGATGCTCACCAACAGCTTACCTTGGTCTTCTACAAGCTTCTTCTAGGATGTTGGCCCTGAGCGTATAGGGCAAAGCAGTTCTGCTGCTGCATGCCTTTAAAGGAGAGTAGAATGAGCAGCCTACCCCAGATCTTGAGTGTTTCAGGGACTTGTGATGTCACAAATACAGAATTGGAACAATTCCTCAATCCTCTAGAAGCAAATCTGGATTTACACACAAATAGAAGGAGGTGCCTACTTTGACTTAAGGCAGTGGAGGTCTTGTTAAAATAGATATTGTTAGAAGTTCAATAGTTTAGGAGGAGTTATACTTCACACCATTATCAACCTTAATGTAACTTGGTTTATCTGATTAGTTTTAGTCACTAAAATAGGATCCTGAGGGAATATATACAGGCTACTTTTAATAAACATAAATCTATTAAGTATTAATAAGAATATAATCATTGGTATTGATGGATTGTCTGCTCTGTGAAAGGCACCATTAATGAATAGGCACTTGACCTAGTTATGTCATTTAATCCTAACATCCTGAGAGATAACCTAACCATTTACCCTAATTTTGACTCTGAGGAAACTGAGGTTCCAAGGAAACTTGTAGTTTTCCCCAAATCACAAATTACTAGTAGCTAGGCTAAGATTTGAACTCAGATCTGTCTTAAAGTTCTTGCATCTTCCACTAAACTTAAGTAATTTTTACAAGGAAGGAGTGGTTGGAAATTTAGCTGAAACAGTTGTTACTGCCTAAAGGGAATCATGGTCTTAGGAAAAGAGGAGCAGGAGGAAGGCCCAGAAAGAGCAGAGAGAATGAAAAAGGAACCAGGGAGACTGGTCACAGGAGCGCCCAGTGTAGTGGAGTAAGTCTTCTGCAAGCCAGCCTGCCTTTGATCTTCCATTATTTTTGAAAAAAGGCTCTTTCCCCTGTGTCCGTTGTTCACTCTTGTGTGTTCAAATAAAGCTAGATTATTGAGAAAGGCGGACCGCAAAAAGGAAAAAAAGTGAGTACGGCGGCGGCGGTGTGCGCCTGCGCGCTGGCGGCGGCAGTGCCCGGCGGGGCGGGGGTCCGGAGCGGGCCGCCGGACCCAAAACTGAGGGGGGCCGTAGGGGAGCCCCCTCGCCGGGGCCTCGGAGGCCTGATGGAGTAAGAGGGGTCGGCTGCGAGTGTGAGTATCGAGGCGCCAGGCTGCGTTAAGGCGTACCGGAGCCCGGCGGTCCTGGGGTCTGCCCCTTAGGGAGGTTTGGGGCTGCAGATGCGCCCGGGTCTCTTCCTACAGGCTGCGGCGCAGGGGCAACCCGGTAATCCCCTCTCCGAGAGCCGGCCCGGGTTTACGAGCAGGCGGCGCTTCTGGGTGCTGGGTACAGATTGTCGCGGGGGCGTTCCGGCTCTGCTCCCAGCCCCAGCAGGAAACGTGGCTGCAGAGCTTTGACCTTTTGGGGAGGCCGCTGACCTCCTCGGCCCCAGGAGCCGCACGGAGCCTATAGACCCAAAGGACTACGGGTCACAGGCCAGGGACACCTTTCGGCCTGTTGAGACTAACCAGTTCTGTTTGTTTTTTCCTCCTTGGGTCTTTTTTCCCCGTGGGAGGCATCTTAATATAGCCACTAATTATGGAGGGTTTACTATGTGTCAATTTAATATTTAGTCCGAATCTTGATGCATAATTATGGAGAGGAAGTGCTTTGCACCCCACTCCCCTTTCAGTGTGCTCAGTTTAATTATATTTGAGAGTCAAATTAAACCATCTCTTCGGGAAGTTTGAGACTTGGATGGCATCTAGCAATTTGGGACTGCCGTCGTAGTTAAAAGGAAATTCTCCTCTTAGCAAATGAGTGCTTTATCCACCATTATGATTTGAGTCGAATTTCCTCAATCCAGAGTAACTTTTGAGCACATATTAAAAGCCTAATGCTGTTCTGAACTCCATGGGAAATCTTAAAATTTATTTTAAACCCTGTTTTCAAGTTTGGTTGTGAATGAAACATTTGAAAATATTAAAGTTCAGCTAGGTTTTGTTTAGCACCTACTACATAATGTGCCAAATACGCTCAGGTCTGTCACAAAAAAGATACTGTAATGGAAGGTTTCTTTTGGAGCACACTTCAGATGAGGTTGCTGAGAGTTTGATGGTAATTCTCTACAGTCAGCTAGGGGATGTAGTGAAATTCACATACCATGCCAGTCATCATTTTCCTGTTATGCCAAGTTAGATACTCTAAGCACTTATGTTGAGAAGCAACTACATTACGACTGTAGTCTCTAGAGTTAACTATTGAGTCTATGAAATGGTAGGAGTATTTAATTGAAAATACTAGATGGTTTTTGTTGAGAACTTTAAGATGATTTGTTGGAGGTGGAGAATGGGCAAAATAGGTGAAGGGGGTTAAGAGTTTCAGACTTCCAATCATAAAATAAATTGGTGGGATGAAAAGTACAGCCTGGGGAATATAGTCAGTAATATTGTAGTAACATTGTATCATGACAAATGGTAACTAAACTTACTCTGATGAGCATTTCATAATGTTATAATTGTCAAATCACTGTGTTGTACACCTGAAACTTATGTAATACTGTATGTCAACTATACTTCATTTTAAAAACATGACTTGGAAGGAGGTAGAGGGTTTGAAAGATTGTGATCAGGTTAGTTCAGAACGTATTGCTTTGATTAAAAGGAAGAATTTTAAAAAGGAAAAACTGAATGGTGATTATTGTACATCTAGGTTACAACACATGTAGTCCAAAGGCAAGGATTAGTGGTAGATGCCAGCCAACTTGGTTCTGGGATCAAGTATGGCTCCACAAGAAGTATACATACTGTGTATTTTGTAATTGGAATATCCTAATGGGAAGTTTAGGAGTAATTTGTGAATAAAAGCATATGGACAGACAAGTTACCTAAGAATACCTAATCGCACATTCAGCATGCTAAATCTCTAATTGAAATCTTAAAGTCAATTGGGTTTTTTCCTCCTTTTTAATTTTTAATCTGAAAGAGACTATCAAGAAATGAGAGTTCCTAAGTGTTTTTCAGTAGAGGACTGGTTAAATAAATGATGCATCTCTTAGAAAGAATGAGCCAGCCGTGTACATGCTAATACTGAGTGATCTCCAAGATAAATTAAGTGGGGAAAAAAGAGTGCAAAAAAGGGTGTGCAGTTTGCAGTCATCTGTGGTTTTTAAAAGTGCATTTTTATGTCCAGAATATCTTTGGAAGAATATGTAAGAAACTGGTAACTGTGACTGGAGGTGGAGGTAGCTGGAAACAGAAGTGTGAGAAGAATAATATATATGCTTTTTTATTTTATCTTTTATTATGAAAACTTTTAAACATTCAAAATAGAGACACTATTATATTGAACCACTGTAAATCGATCACTCAGATTTTAACATCTGTATTTTGCTGTATTTGCTTTTATTCCTGACAGTTCACCCCTAAATACTTTAATATGTATCTCTAATAAAAACATCTTCCTGCATAAACCAATATTATAGTCAAACTTAACAGTAATTGTTCTGTATTATCTAATACCCAATCTCCCATCAAAGTCTCCCTTTAAAAAAAAAACTCTTTTAGATCCAACGTCCAAAGTCTATTTGACTGTTAAATCTCTTGAAATCTTTTTAAATCTGGAAGTTACCATTTTTCTCTCTTTGTTTCTTTCTCTCTTTTTTTTTTCATCATGACTTGTTGATGAGACCTGGTCAGTTATGTGGATTTATAAATCTGATTGATTCCTAGTGACATAGTGGAAGGATAGAAGTAAATATTTTATTGGATTCAGGTTAAATAATTTGAAGACGATATCATAGGCCATGATACATATTCTAGTTTTCCCCTTATTGGTGATGCTGAATTTGATAAGTGAGTTCAGGTGGTGAGTCCAAGTCCTCCATTGTAAAATTGTATTTCTCCTCTTGAAACCAGCTAGAAGCCTTTTTTGTACCTTTAAAATTTAGAAACTAATGTTACCAATTCAAAATATAAATACCTTGACAGAGACAAAGCTCACTGCAAGAAATTCCTTTTTCTTTTTCTTAAAACTGACCCTGTTAACCAACTGGTGGTAGTCTCATTTTATAGAAGGGGAATTTGAAGATCAGAGAAATTAGTATTTACTCAAGGTAATAGACCTACTAAATATTTTTGTCTAATTCCAAGGTCATGCTTTTCCCACCACATTTTGAAACTATAACCCGGTATATGTAAAACTGCTTTTTACTCCTAGTAGTTATGCTACTTGTCCCTTCTTTGTATATTTATGGACTGGAGATTACACTTCCTGGAGTATCAATAAACCAGGCTAGATCTGTGTAATGTGATAACCTTGTAGTGAGCCATTCTGAAGGTTCAAAATATGTGAAAGTCAAACCTCTTACTGATTTCTAGAATTTTCAAAAAGTTATGTACATTGAACCGTTATGCTGACTTGGTTCTTGGGCCTAAAATCGTCTAGGTTTAAAAAATAAGTTAAAAATTTTTTTAATTTTCAAAAACAGTGTATTTGTATTTACTTAAATTTTCGTAAAGTACAAAAGGATATACAGTGAAAAGTAAACCCCTGAGCCCCCAAGCCCTCAGTTCTTTTCCCACAGACAATGTCTGTTACCAGTTTCTTGGTTTTCCTGTCAGAAATTCTCTACCTGTGTATTATGTCATTAAGGTAAATTCTGACATTCACTTATAGAAGTGTCTTAGTAGTATAAGCCAAAATAATGCTGTTGAAGGTTATACTCCAATTTTTATTATGTTTATATTCCAAACATTTTGCCAATTTGTATTCATTCGTTCAACAAATACTGAATACTTATTCTCTACTAGATGGTGTGCCAGGTCAGGAAGTAAAATGATGAACAAGACAGACAGGCATTCCGATGGAGCTTGCTCTCTACTAGGAGAGGTAGTCATTAAGGAAGTAATTCTGCTAATAACTAAGTATAGCAAAGATTTAGTACCTGCTTTGTGCAAATCACTTTGTATCGATTTTCTAATTTATTCCTCTATGATATTGATACTGATACTGTTTTATAAATGTGGAAACTGAAGCACAGGAAGATTAAATTACTCAAGATCACACAGTTAGTAAGTGACAGATCTAGGTTTCAAACACCAGAAGTCTGGCTACAAAGATCTTGCTCTCTTCCTTTACCTTAATGTAGTGGTTTTCAGTGAATTTGGATCATCTTCCAGAGAGGTTTGGAAATCTGTAGGGGTATTTTTTGGTTGCAGAGTATTTGGGACGTTGATACTGATTTTAGTGGCTGGAGATGAGGGGTGCCAGACATCCTGCAATGTAAGGGACATCTCTGTACAGTAGAATTTAGTTCCTCATCTTACATCACTTTTAGCTGTCCCAGAGGATGTTCACATAGGTAAAAAAATCTGTTCATGATTATCTGAGCCTATAACTGAATTTGTTTTATATATAAAGACAGAGGTTTTCTTAAATACAGCATAGTTTCACGTAAATGACGAAATTGTGTTTTCTTTATTTAACAAAGTATATGAAGACTTACATCACTTAATGTGTTTTTTCCAAGCATTTATATGTTGAAGTACATATTATTTTATGATAAATTAGGTTTCTTATTATAGTTAGCACATTGCATTGATGTTTAAGTTTTACATGTGTAAGTTACAGTAGCTCAGAATTTCATTTCAGGAAAGATGAGGTATTACAAAATCTAGTAAAAAGATATAAAATCACTAAAGAAAAAAATTGTGCGGTGACAGTTATGGAATGGAAGGTGGCTGATGAGCACACTGGAGATTGTTATAATAATCCCTCATTTATGTTTGAATGAAAATTTCCATAATGTTCTAGAGAAAAAAGAGAGTATTCAGTCTGATATGATTGAGAGCTGCTGCTCTACCGTCAGCCTCAGAAATAGTGAAGTTGTGATAAGTTGTGTAAAGAAGGAACAGGATTTTAGGAGAGTAATGTGTGATTAGGGAATATGACCTAGTTTGGGAGATCAGGGAGTGCTTCTGACAGGCCAGGCAACTGACATTTGGACTGAGATTTGAAGGACGAATAGTTCAATGAGATGGAAAAAATAAGAGCATTCCAGGGAAAGGGACCAGCATGCAAAAAAGCCCTGTGGGAGGAGCATGGTAGGTGGGAAGAACTGAAAATACCATTTTATTGGGTGCACGGAGATGTAGGGTAAAACTAGTTCAAACCTACGTAGTACACATTAGCAAATGTACTTGATAGCCCCACCTGCTTATTGCCTGGAGCCATTCAGTCAGGCTGAAGGCTCCCAAAAGTGCAAGCATAGGAGTCCAGTTCTCTCCTGCAGATAACAACTATTAAAATAATCTGGAAAGAAATACATGAAACAACTAAAGTCACTGGGTAATTAACAAAAGTAAGCAGATTCTGGAAGGGAATTGACACCTGAGGAACAGAACTACATGGGGTGATTTCTCATTTCATGGCCCTAGTCTGTGCGGGTAAGGTGGTTAAAATTCTGATAATAAACTTTCAGTTTCTGTGGCCTGAAGAACCAAAAAATAACGTTTAAGGCAGCCACAGCTCTTGGAAAGTGAGAGGAGAATCCTGGGGAAAGGTAAGGAGGAGAAGCATCAAACTCTGTGGACTAACTCTACCCAAACCTTGGCAGACTGTTGAACCATCCATGTGTGGAGCAGACTCCCAAGAGGCCCAGATAAGGGTAAAAGAACTGGATTGACTTCATCTGCCTAAGAAATAACAGTTGGCTGTTTGAGTTAGTTAATTTATGTACCTAAAAACAAAAATAAATAAAAATAAAAATCATCCTTCAGAGGAATATAAAGGAATCCAGAGCCTCCATAATATAATGTTTACAATATCCATGATATTGCAAAACTACTCATTCAAAGAATCAGGAAAATATAACCTGTTCTCAAGTTAAAAGACAAACTACAGAGACTGACCTAAAATACCCAAATGTTGGAGTTAGCAGTAAATGGTTTTAAACTTTTGTAACTATGTATTAGTAAAGGAAAGGAAAATGATGCAAAGGAAAATACGCTTATAAGAATGAGTATGAAATTAAGAAATAACCAAATGGAAATTCTAAAAATAAGAAATATGATATCAGAAATAAACTGGATGGACTAAATAACAAAATAAAGATGACCAAGGAAAGAATCCTTGAAATTAAAGGTCCATAGAAATTATCCAATATGAGGAACAGAAAAGTAGGAAGAAAAAAGGAGCAGACCTCCAGAGGCCTGGGTGCAATATAAAAAAATCCAACACACGTAATTGGAGTCCCAGAAGGAGAGGAAAGGAATAGGGCCGAAAAAAATACTTGAAAATCACAATGACTGAAAATTTCCCAAATTTAGTGAAAGACATAAATTGACAGATTAAATAAGCTTGGCAACCCCATGAAGCATAAACACAAAACCATGCAAACCATGAGTTTAAAAATGAAGAAAACCATGACTGGGACTTCATAGTCAAACTGCCACAAGCCAAAAATAAAAGGAAAACTAGAAAGCAGCCCACGAAAACGACATGTTACATACAGGGGAGTAATCATGTAATCAGAGATAATAGAGAATCTTTAACATGCTGATAGAAAAATACAACAACCCAGAATTCCACATGCAGTAAAATAGCCTTCAAGAATGAAAGCGAAATAAAAATATTGTCAGGTAAAAGAAAACCAAGAGAATTCATTGCTAGCAAATCTGTACAAAGAAATACTACGGGAAGTTTCAGGCTTAAGGGAAATGATATCAGGTGGAAATGTGATTCTTCCTAAGGGAATGAAAAGCATCAGATCTGTAAATACCTGGATAAATATAAAATATTTTTTCCTTTTAATTTCATAAAACTACATATGACTTAAGCTTTTTAGTTTTTAAAAAGCAGCATCTTGTAGCATTCATCACATATTGTAGATATAAAACATATACCATAAAACATGGAATGGAGGTGGGGGTGAACGGACCTACATGGTTATAAGGTTTCTACATATTCTCTGAAGTGGCACATTGTTAACAGTACAGAGTAAAATGGTGAGGACGTATATAATTACAAAGGCAACCATGTGGAAAAAAATGATACAAAGAAGTGTTGCTATAAAGCTAGTAGAAAAAGTATAATACAAAAGAAGACAAAAACAGGGTACAGCTGAATAAAAAAGTAGGAAATTAAAAAAATAAAAATTTATTATTATAGGTCTTATATGAATAAGACCTAATTCAACCTTATATCAATAATTTTGTTTAATGGAATAAACACTGATTTAATGCATAAAGAGATTGGCTTAAAGTAAATGGATCAGAAAAGATATACCTTTCAAACAATAACATAAGGCTGGAGTTAGCTATATTCATATCATAAAACAGACTTCAAGTGAAGTGCATTGCAAAATTAAGGGGGTCATTTCATAATGACAAAAGGTTCAACTTTTCAGGAAGGCATAATCATAAATTTTGTATCTATGTGCCTAATATCAGAGCTTCAAAATACATCAAGCAAAAAATGATAAAATTAAAGGAAGAAATAGAAAACACTTAGATTTTAACATTCTTGTCAACAATTGACAGATGAATCAGTATAGATGATCTCCATCCAGCAGCTACAGAATATACTCCTCCCTTCCCCCCCAACCAAATGTACATACAGACCAGATGCTGGGCTGTAAATCAAATCTCAATAAATTTGAAAAGATTGAAATAATAAGACTATGTTCTTTGATTATAATGGAATAAAAATAGAAACCAAGATGTCAAAAAACCCACAAATATTTGGAAGCTCAATGAAAGGTCTAAATTTATGAGTCAAAGGAGAAATCACAAGAGAAATTAGGAAGTATTTTGAATTGGGTGATGAAAATACATCAAAATTTGTCAGGAAACTGTCATAGCCAAAAGGAGTCCAAGGAGACATGGTGACTGATGCAATGTGATACACTAGTTGAGATACTAAAATTATCTGGAAGAAAAAAAGAATACTAGGTAAAAAAAAAGAAAGGAAATGAATATGTACTTAAGTTAATGTGTCAGTATTGTGACAAATTATACTAGTGTAAGATGTAAACTGGGATGGAGTATATGAGTACTATTTTTGCAACTTTTCTATAAATCTAAAACTATTCTAAAATAAATAGTTAATTAAGAAGTTCCAAAAAATCTTGTAGGGTGCAGCTAATGCAGTACTTAGAGGGAAGTTTATAACTTTAAACAGCTATTTTAGAAAAGAAGGGTCCAAAAGACAATGAACTAAAGTCCTACCTTAAGAAGCTAGTAAACAAAGAACAAAATGAATAGATAGAAGGTAAAAATAGTAGAAGTAGACAGAAGGAAAGTGATAATAAAGACAAAAGAAGAAATCAATGAAATAGACAAAGACAAACAACATGCAAAATCACAAAGCCAGAAACTGGTATTTTGAAAAGATCAACGATATTGATAAACCTGTAGATAGACCAGTAACGAAAAACAGAACAAATTACTAGTATCAGGAATGAAGGATTTATCACTACAGATCTTACAGGATAATAAAGGGATATGGTAAACAACTTTATGCCAACAAATTTGACAACATAAATGGACAGTTTCTTGAAAAATACTAGCGTACTAAAACTGTGACAAGGTGAAGCAAAACCTGAATAAGCTTCTACTAAAGAAAGGGAATTAATTTAAAAACTCTCCCATAAAGAAAAGTCAGGGCCACAATGGTTTCACTGATGAATCTTACCAAGTACTTAAAGAAGAAGTCAATCTTATATAAACTTTCAGAAAACAGGCAAAGGGGAAACACTTCCAAACTCGTTTCACTAGGTCATTGTAACCCTAAAAACCAAAAATGGACAAAGACACTACAGATTTAAAAGAAAATTCAAAATAGTGTGCCGTATAAACATAGACCCAAAAAATTCTAGGCAAAATAGTAACAAATCATAATACATTATGAATAAATAACCAAGGACAGATAGGTAGGTATCTGATAAAGCCAGTATAGTAAAATGTTACTGATAGAATTTAGGTGGTCAGTATAGGGGTATATAGGAAGCTGAATGTAAGATATTCATTATAAAGTTCTTCCAGCATTTTTGTGTCTGCAATTACCCAAAATACAATATAGGGAGAAAAATCAAGGGAATATTTCCAGATTTGCATGTAAAGAGATTATTTCTGCTGTAGTATGAGGAATTAAGGAAGTGTAAGATTACCTGAGAGTAATTTGAGATGAGCTGCTGAGACCACTTAAGAGGACATTATATAGATATTTTTAGGTTGGCATTTATAGGTAGTTGGAAATACAGATATTTCCAGGTAAATTTGAGCCCTGGGAAAATTTCCAAACTGTTGGAATGCTGAACTTTTGAACAGAAGCAAATTTTGTATAAGCATATTTTTTACTACGTGCTTGCTGAGAGGTTTGGATATATTACTGCCACATGTACATATGCATGTGAGCTTTTAGTAAGCATTAGATTTTTGACATGTACATGAGTATGTTGAAGGCTTTTGCATGTTCCACTACTTTAGCAGCACATATATTCCTCCCTAAAATCTAATAAAATCTAATAAAATAAAAAACTTTTTCAGAGACTCAAATGATTTTTAAAATATAGAACAAAGGCATTTAGAATACTATTAACATCAATTTTACTGCTACAGTAAATGCTTTATTATATTACACCATTATTGTGGTATAGTCAACCATGAACTTAAAAGATTCTATAAAAAAGAAATAATGAAGATGATTGCTGTAATAGTCATAATTGTATAAAGTGGTTGAAGATTGTTGAACATACTGCTAGCAGTAAGGTGCATGGAAAACAAAGCCTTTTGAGAATGTTGGGTAGTTATCAAGGCTATCTTACCAGCTTGCAGTGAATTGTAATTCATGTCACAGAATTTTAAGTTACTATGTGGATACTGGGTTGCTTGGAAATACATGTAACTGAAGTGTTGAATACAGGAGTGTAAACTTTTTAAATTGCTAAATAAATTCAACAAGCTACCCAGTTGTACTTGTAAAACAGTGTTTGTACAAACTATCTTTGGGCTTATGACTTACTTTGTTATATGGCAGTAACGTTTCCTAGTATTTCTTTACCTTGTTAGGGTTGGTGTGTTATACTAATGTCTTCCTCAGTCATTTTTTCCTCACCACTTTTTCCCTAAAGCATCCCCAGTACATAATGCTTGTTAAGTTCCAGAATTGCCTTAGGAATTGGAACCTGACAGTAGTTTTGATTTTGAGTTAAGCATTCAGACTGTGGTCTCCTCTGCCCATTTTCTGGCCTGGTGATGGGCAGTGATGGGCAGTGTGAACACCTTCATTTGTGGGCGGCTGGACTTTTAATGCCTTTCTGAGTCACAGCCTTAACTTTCAGTCTGTTTTAGCCATATCCTTACTAATAAAGAGTGGTTGATACATACTAATGCTAAGTGTTATGTTAGGGCAGATAATATAAAAAGTAGGAATGCTGGTAAGTAAAATGCTTATAAGCTTATGCCCAGTCAAAGATATTGGATGCAAGAAACCTCCAGTCACTTGAGTTGGGAAACAGGAGTGAGACAGAACTTAAACTCAGCAAGTACAACAGCTACTCAGAATAAGCCTTTGAAAGTTGCAGGTATAGGTTGATGTGCCCAAAAATACTTCCTGACCTCTGTTGTCAACTTACTAAAACTTCTTTAGTTAGGAGCCTTGAAACTTTCTGGGGAGACTCACTCAGCAAAACAAGGACCTCCCAGAAGTGCCACTCATATTTTTGCTGCACAACCTTCAGGGCAACCTAGAGGGTAGGGGCAAAAATTAGTTCTGTCACTGAACACTGTCTCTCTCTTACCCAGTCTTGCTCACCAAAAATCCAGTACTTTCCTGTCAGAGTTAAGGTGGAGGCACAGAAAGTTAGTTACCTGTGGAATTCAGAAAGGGATTCTAGTCTGAGAACTACTACTCCCACCCAAACGAAACAGTAATTATTAAGCTTTTTTCCTTCAGTGTTTTACAGTGTATTGTCATATCAATCTGAGTTGGCTTTAATTATATCAGAGGTCAAATATCTTAAGTACTGGGTTGATTGTAATGAATGTTATGAGGCGTATAAAAACACAGATCCCTTCCTCCTGGTAACGTCAGGCAGACCTGTAATATTTTGACATTGACGTTTGAGGTGGATTACAGTGTAATGAGATAGACAGTGGTCACTTGGAAGGCTGTCTTGCTGTTGCTGACCAATTTAAGTCACTTTGGAATGACTACCATTGTGTAAGGATGGTATATATCCTAGAGCCTAGGGAAGTGCAAAATGCAGTCTCTGGCGATTCTAATGCAGTAGTTCTACTCTACCTGCACAACTGTATTTCTTATTAATAAGCTACATGGGTGATTCTGAAGTACTGCTTAGGTTTAGAACTTTTTTATATATTGGAGGCAGGAAACATTAGTGAATGGAGCAGTTGGGTGAAAGGAGAATGCATGTAAAGTCTTGCAAGTTTATTACACTGAAGAATGGATGAAAATGAAACATCTGTCAGGACTTGGAAACTAAATATATGAGAATCTGAAAGAAGAGAATATGGTTTTGCCTACAAGAATGGTAATTGTACTGACAGAATAGTCATTAGGATATTAAGAAAGGGTATTGTAGGATTCTAAAGGCTGTTATGAATAAGACATATTTTTTATAATTATTTGGAGAAAATCTGAAAGATTTCATAATGGGCATATTTAAGTGATGTGGGGGAACTGTAAGGTGGTTAAAGCAAGGATGGCAGTAGTTGATTGTTATTTACATTACTTGTATAATATAACCTCTCAAGCACTTTTGAGATCCCAGAGTTGGATTTTCTATTTCCTCAACTTCTAATTCTTTTTAAGACCTTTAAAGAGAGCAGTGGTTTCCATCTAGAAGGGTATGGGCCAATTATCAGTGTTTCAGAAAGCTTAATGGAAATCATATATTTTACCCAGTTTAAGGATGTACAAAATAAAGTTCCTTTGTTTTTGGCTGTAATCAAATGACCCCAAAGTTTAAATACTAGGTCCTTATTGACTAAGTAATTTGCTAGTAGTTACACTTTTTGGTTTTTTACAAAAGTGAAAATGAATTTACAGTACATGCAGATCAGAATCATGGAGCTGGTGGAAGGAAAAAATAAAAAGAGAGAGTCTTTGGTTGGAAGGTTGATAAGAGAATATTTTTATCATATGCCTTATTTCTTTATCCATTTACTAGGAGTTACTGTCTTTGGCTTTCTTAAATAGAAACACAGCTTGTATTTTATTGCTTAGTTCTCAGTTGAGTAAATATAGAAAAACTCCACAATAATTGCTGTTGCCTGTACCAGAAAGTCACACTTTTTCATTGACTTTATTGCTTTTAAGTTTTTTGTCCCTGTTTTGCTTTGATGGTTAAAAACTTGAAGTAGTATTAAAATTTCTGGGCATACCTTCTTTACCACTGTTTCCCCAACTCTTAACAGTGTTTGGTGCTTAGTAAATGCTTGTTGAGTGAAATAAAACACTGCATGTAATAGTAATTAGAGTTGAAGTAAATGTTAAGATATAAGGGAATTAAAAGAATAATTATGCTTTGACTCTCAGCACCAGAGTTGATTTATTTAATTTTGAGATTTGGGAGATACTTGCAATACTGGAAGCATCAATGATACTGTTACCCTATCCATTTTTAGCTTTATTAGCTAGTTGACATTCAGTTTTCTCAAATGTCTAAAACTTTAACCTTGCATCTTATTTTGGTGTTTTGTACTTTGGTACTGAATAAAATTATTTCAGACATTCAGTAATGGTATAAAGCGCATTGCAGTAGCAAAGAAACTGCTGAGTGACCGAGAGTGGAGAACCTTTGGCCTCTGTCTCATTGGTCCCTCCACGCTGTTGTCTGGAAGTTATAGATTAAATTAGGGTATCTTATAGCTTCATTACCTCACAATTTTAAGTCCCCTAAGGAATGAACCTAGGTGGGAAAAAAGATTACAGCCTGGTATTGTATGTGTGGACAGAAAAACGGTGCTGTTTGGGAGTGGACTTAAATTCTCGTGTAGGGCATCCTTGCCAGGACACAAGGGAAAATTATGGATTGTAAAATAGAAAACTTGGTGCTCTTAATCCAAATCCCAGTATTTACCCAGCTCTTTGGTAACCTAAGATAGTTCTGTTTGGAATAGCTCAACAGATACTTATGGAGTGCCTACAGTATGCCAGACATTGTTCTAGGTGCTAGACCTATACTAGTAAACAAGATATAAAAGTCCCTGTTCTCATGGAACTTTATTTTTATTTGAGGGAAATAGAAAATAAATATATCCTATGTCAGGTAGTAAAAGGTGGTTGTTTCGGATACCTCCTGCTAATTAGCAAAACACCCCAAAATTTCCTGGCCTAAAATAGCTATTTTATTGTTTATTATAGTTCTGTGGGTTGAAAAGGGCTCATTTGTATGATTCTTTAACTGGTCTCACTAGGGTCCCTCGGGGGCAGCGGGGCCTGGAAAACCTGGCATGGTTCACTCTCCCAGCATGGCTGTCAGTTGGTGCTGGCTGTCGTTTGGGTGCTCAGCTGAAGCCTCAGTTCTTTCCCCTTGGCTTCTTCTTGGGGCTTGGGCTTCTCACAGCATGTAGCTGGGTTCTGACAGGGAGTGTTCCAAGTGTGCAAAGGCAGAAGCTGCAGATTTTTTGAAGGCCCAGCCTCAGAAATTGCATTGCCACTTCCATCACATTTTATTGGTCAAAATACGTCACAGGGAAGGGAAAATAGATTCCACTTTTTGTTGTATGGTGGCAACAAGACCACGTAGATAACGTGGTCATGGTCATCTATGGCAATGACCTACTACGGTGCTATTAAAAAATTAGGCTGTGCCTCTTCAAGAGAGGCTCTGAGACCCTGCACTTCTCCTCGACCAACTCAGAGCTAAGTGGCCCACAGCCTCCAGAGCCATATTTTCAAGGTCAAAATAGAAGCCCACAGTTCTACCTTTTGCTTCAGCAGTGTTTGGATGGAACAGATCCAGGGATGCCCGTTCTTTCAGCCTCCCACCTCCTTTCAGCTTCTTTTCCAGTTGCAGCCTTCATCTTCTCAGCCATCCTCTGCCTCTGGGCCCAGCCAGTACTGTTCTTTGAGCTTTGCTTCTTACTGGCCCATCATCCATGAGCTCCCAAATTCATCAGGATTATTCCACCAAGGTGGAGGGCTCTGTCAGCTGCCTGGTCATCCTGCATCTGCAGGCCCTCTATACCTACTTCTCTGTGGGCTTCTGTTTTGACCTTGACAATATGGCTCTAGAGGCTGTGGGCCACTTAGCTCTGAGTTGGTCAAGGAGAAGTGCAGGGTCTCAGAGCCTCTCTTGAAGATGCAAAATCAGCATGGTGGCCTTGCCCTCTTTCAGGATGAGCAGAAGCCATCCCAAGATGACTGAGGTAAAACCCTGGACACCATGAAAGCGTGCATGGTCCTGGAGAAGAACCTGAACGAGGCCCTTTTGTATATGCATTCCCTGGGATCTGCCTGCATAGACACCCATTTCTGTGACTTCCTGGAGAGCCACTTCCTAGACGAGGAGGTGAAATTCATCAAGAAGATGGGAAACCACCCGACTAGCCCTCACAGGCCGACTGGCCCCCAAGCTGAGCAAATATCTCTTTGAAAGACCCATCCTCAAGCTGACTGGGAGCCTCCAGAGCCCAGTGGTCTTTGAGGGGCCCTTCTGACATTCCCCTGGTGTCAGGGCTTCTGTGGCAGACTCTCCCAGCAGCCCCTAAGCAGCTTTTTAACTGCCCTGAAGTTCTCTCTCAAGCCATGGGCCAAATGGAAGCAATAAAGCTTTTTTGCAGCAAAAACGTAATAATAATTAAATTTAAAAATCAAGCAGGTTAATAGGGGCATAGAGGAGATGGAGAATAGAAAGTACAGTATTCTATAATAGGTCAAGGCCTCCCTGGTGAGACAGCATTGCAGATACCTGATGGAAATGAGAGAGTGAACCATGGGAACCAAAAAAAGTTAAGAATGCTGCAGAGAGAGAGAACAGGAAATACAGAAGTCCTAGGGTGGGAGAAACCGTGGTGTGATCAAGGAACAGCGAGGAGGGCAGTGTGACTGGGATGGTGTGATGGAGGGTGGTTAAGGTGTGAGTGGTCAGAGAGAGAAACATCTGTGGCCCATAGCTTAGGATTTTGGATTCTCCAAGTTAGATGGGAATCCATTGGCAGATTATGAGCAGAAGAGTTAACTGATTTGACTTAAATTTTAAAAGAATCCTGCTCTGATAATCTTTGGCTACTGTTTTGAAACTGAACTATAAAAGGACATGGGTGGTAATAGGGAGTCAAGTCATAGGCTAGTGCCATGTGAGGTAATAGATGTGCTAAGTAGTAAGGAGTTGGATTTTGGATATATTTCAAGTTGGGACTGATAGGATTTACTGGTGAGGGTGGATATGAGGTGAGAGAGATCAAGGATGACTCCCAAAGTTTTTGCTCTAGGTAGGAAAATTGGAATCCGCATTTACAAAGATAAGAAAACTGGAGGAGGACTAGGGCGAAGTTGAAGGAGATGCAAGACTTGTAATTTTAGCTGTTAAATAAGATGAATCTAAGAAGACATCTGGGGAAAAAAGATGACTAAATGTTACTTCCTCATTGCAGGTATGACGTTGAATGCTTCAGATCTGATCACTATGGTACGAGAACGAAAATGCATATTGTGCCACATTGTGTACAGCTCAAAAAAGGTAATGAATAGAAGAGGGAGAATCTCAGGCTTTATTACTGATCATCTTTTCAGAGACATCATACAGAATATTTATAGATGGCTAAAAGCTTTTAACACCTTCTTATTTATCGCTCATTCCACTGGTTTCTATTTATTACTGCCTCATCAAGCCAGTAACTATATTACTAAACCTCTAGCTAGAATTTGAGGATACCCAAAAGTAGATAATATAGGAAAATTCAATGTGTAACCAGTTATAGAGAAAACACTTGAAGATTCAGTTTATTTGAGGTTATACTTTTTGCTGATTAGCTAAGGACCCAGTGTTTACTATGTTGCATGCGTTCTCTTTCTGCCTGTGCTTGTGAGAAATGCGGCACAACTGAAATGGTATTAACAATATCCTAGATGTCCACAAGGTGGGGATATTGCTCAAAGAAAAACACAAGAACTAAAAGAACTTACCTGTGCTTTGGCAAAATTGACTGCAATTTGTCTTAGTTTTTGCTTTTTCTTGCCTTTATCCTTTGCTTTCAAAGTAGTGTTCCTAGCTTAAATACTGTGGACTTTTTTTCTCTATGCTTTTAAGGTGTTCTTGATTGTCATTGGGAATCAGAACTGAGAAGATTGTCATGAGGTGGGTTAGCCAGGGAAGTCTGAGTGAACCTTGAAAGATGTTTGAGAGTTTAAGATGGCTTAAAAGAAATAGAGAAGAGATACTGTAGGTCACAGAACAACATATACAAAAGTACAGAGCTGGAATGGAATATAACAGTTCTAGGAGTTGGTAAGAAGGCTCATCTGATTAAAACAGTTTCACCTTGAGAATAGTGGAACCGCATTTAGTTTGTAATTTAAGTGAAGACAGTTGACAGTGTTGAGTGCCAGACTGAGGAGGGGTTTGATTATGATTCATCCAGTAAGCTGGGGTGAAAATTTTTTTCCTCTTTAGTGTTAGTGATGGAAAAATCAATTGAGATTTTAAAATCATGTTTAACAATATACCTGCTGCCTCTTACAAAAGTAAAAGAACTGCTCTTTTAGTTTAAAAAAGTTAGGCCAGGGTTTGTACAAATTTTCATCAATAAAAATTCTTTATGGTGTGAGATGGACAGTAGACACTCAGGTGTGGTGTCAGACTTTCATGGAGTAGCCACCCTATCTTGTGCTGTCTCATAGTTTTTGTCATCTTAATTCTTTTAAGCTTCTTCTACTGTTGAAAACATGTTTTCATCGCTTTATCCTTTTCCATGGATTAGAATGACCGTTTAATCAAGGGCAAGGATTATCTTCTCCTCCCCTAAGGGAAGCCAACTAAGGTTGTTAAGCAAGGGAACGGCATAATTTAAGTGTTGAGGTTAATACAGTCTAAAAAATTAGTAGAATGGGTTCATTGAAAGACATAACTCTGATATTTATTTTTAGATAGACGGTGAACAACTTACATTGAAGCGGTGCTTCCCGCTAGTTTCCCAAACTAATCTAATCCTGATTTCTCCAAACATACTGTGAGGAGAAAAGGATCTAGGGTGATTAAGTATGGGAAGAAACTGTATAGTACATCTCTGTGTATCCTGATGCTCATTAACTTAATGAAAGACTGAGAAGCCCTGTAGTTAAAAAATAATTTAAAAATTTTTTTGTATTATTCAGTGTGTTCAACCACCAAATCTTTTTTTTTTTTTTCTATTCTCTTCCTCCTTTTAAAAACACAATGACAAATGTATAGGAAACTACACTGAAGTGTAGTAACTGAGCGGGTATACCCTGGGGGCTGTTTAATCCTATGCTGATGCATCTTTTCCCAGTTATTTTGAAAGCTCAATTGCCTACTGTTTGCATTCATTCCTTAGGGTAGGATAAGAGAGAATTTCACATGTAAATTTAGGAAAAGATTTGTGAAGTGTTTTAGACAATCAAACATCATGTTAAAACTAGTTTTGAATGATAATGTTTTTATAACTGAAATAGAATATAAAATTGGTTTTTTATATCAGAGAATAACCCATTTCAGTGAATACTGTTTTAGTCCAGAATGGTTTTATTGTAAGAAACAGAGCTCACTTAAATTTAGCTCAATAAAAGGGGATTTGGCATATGTAAATCTAATCCATGATAAAATTAAATAATAGGAAACATGGAGATTTGAGCAGGTGTTGTGTATTGTTTATGGATTATTCTCATTTTATATTATGTCACTAATTCAACTCAGTTTTCCACACTGCAAGTGTTCATTCTAGTTAGTGGCCAATCAGTTGTAGCTAGAAGGAGTCACATGTAAAGCTACCCCTCCAAATGAAGCATTTGTAGAAATAGGAAAGAAACAGTTATCTTCAGTAAAATTGCCATTTAAAGAAAGTGTTGTGAATCATAACCCTGTTTGTCACACAGT
Source organism: Manis pentadactyla (assembly GCF_030020395.1). Classification (NCBI taxonomy): domain Eukaryota; kingdom Metazoa; phylum Chordata; class Mammalia; order Pholidota; family Manidae; genus Manis; species Manis pentadactyla. Next base: position 91,806,448 of record NC_080029.1, on the reverse strand, counting down.
TGTAGTCGATAAAGTAAGACTAGGTAGTTAGTTTGTTGTGTTCTTTTTGACAAATGAACTGTATGTAATGAAAAAATCTCAATGCACCAAGTGCTTACAATGTGACATGGTGTTCAAAACATTAGCTTTAGTTCAGATCTGCCAGGGTTTGAGTCCTAGCTTGACCACCTGGTTATCTCTGACTCTGAGAGGGCAAGACTGAATATTTTCACACTTACTCCTTCAATGTCTAGCTCTGTACTTGGCACATAAGACTTGATAAATATTTGAATAAGTAAGTTTGCTTTTCTGCATTCCTTGTGTCCTCATGACGTTAATAATATTTCCTCAGCAGCGTTTTGCAGTTCAAGTGAGAAAATGTTTGGGACACCAGCACAGGGAACAGTTAATAGTAATACTCAACAGTTATAGTAGGCCTTTTATTATATGTGTAAACAGCCATTCTCTAATTATGGCATGCTGGGTGTATACACTTTGGTGTGACAAAGGGACAGACATTTACAGCTTTTTTATTTTTTTGAGGTGTGTGTGCATGTGCACACAAGTTTTAAAGTGGAAGCTCTTCCCACAGATTTAATTTTCTTCCCATTAAAGGTGCGAAGAAGGAGAGAACCTAGTAAATTTTTTAACTTTTCATTAAAACTGAACAAATCATTTGGGGGGTAGGGGCATGGGCAGTGATGATGAAGGCATGATTGAGCGGCTGTGTTCAAAGCAGTTTTTAAAAACTTTCTGATCAGCCATAAAGAATTTCTGTTATGTTCTTTACTTCTATCTAGAACTGTTACATCTATCTGTTCATTCAACAGTACTGATGACTGTATGTCAGGCCCTAGCCGACAGAGAGAGTTATAACTTAACTCTTGAGAAACTCAATTGACTAGGGAAAGACTATGGAGAAAAGTAGCCAAGTAGTTGAGAAGTTACATGATTTCAGAGACTTTTTATAATAAAATAAACTATTAAATTCCTTATATTGGGATAAAATTTAACCCACAGAGTTTATTCTTAAATCTGTGACTTCCTAAAGATAACATACTTTCTAACCTTTTAGGAGAGCCCCTTAAATAGGTCTTTCTTAACAGTTCCTTTATTTAAAAATGAAATACATAAAAAACACAGCTAAAGAATCATTTAATAAGAAACTGATTTCAATATTGAATTGAGAAGAGTAACCGCAACAAACACTTTTGACACAAGGAACTTGAGCTCCAACTGTTGATTGAATAGGACCAAAGGAACATTGGTTTCCCAAAGCAGTCCCCCTTTGTTTAATCTGCTTTCTTTAATTTTGAAGGAGATGGACAAACACATGCGGAGCATGTTGCATCACAGGGAACTTGAGAACCTGAAGGGCAGGTATGGGAACGGCTATCTTCCATAAACTTGTGAATGGGGACGGAGAGGGGAGGGGATCTGAGTGCTGATGGTGCCTGTCAGTGTATTTTATAGTAATCCTTCATACATGAATATTGTCTTATAGCATAAAACTGTTTTTAGAATTAATAACAAGTATAGTAGATTTTTTTTTGGCATTCAACAAGGATAAATCTTTGTGCATCTCAAATACGTAGAGTTCACAGGAGCTCCAGCAACTAGATTACAATAAAGGTGGGTTGGGATGAGCTGGTTCTCTAATTAGTAAACTTTCTCATTTCTACATACCAGCCTTACAACTGGGATATTTTATATCATTGCCTCAGAATTGTTACAAATTACTGCATGCCATAAACCTCTAGTGTTTCTGGAATAGTCTGAGAAGTCCAAAGTCTGTCAAATAGTACTGAATCTCATTAGTGTAAATAAAAGTACAAACTTTGAGTATTTAAGAATGCTATTTTGTGATGTAAAGCTTGAGATGTTTAAGGAAGGAAAATCTAATAAGTAGCACCTTTAAAAAATTAAAAGATAGCATGTGAAGATTGCATGTCTTTTTTTTTTCCATCATGGTCCCTTTTTTGATGTTTTTGACTTGTGTGAGCTTGGAGTTTAGAGACAGTATGGAACAGAGAAACATTGGGAAACTGGGAAATATTCATTCTATCTTCCATGAAGTATAGTTACAAGCTTTGATCAAGATGTCAGCCTACATCATTTGAAAATATTTGTATTTTAAGTAATACAGGGTTAGATTGTGTGAGCAAACTAATATGTCACTAAATTTTCAGCATCTGTTTAACAGATTAGTGGAATTTTTCCATGGTCTCAGCACCTTAGTGTGGGATGGTTAGATCTTGGCGGCAGTACAAAAGAGGCTCTCACTCAGATTTAGTGTAGTGAGCCCTTATCATAATATTGCAAATGTCTATAATCTTTAACTCATTATCATTGGAAACCTATGAAGTATAGTTAACCTTTGATTATCTACATTTGGTTATCTTAGTTACTTTATCCCATTTCCAACAGAATTCCTTATGGAATTCACCTTTTTCTGGGCCGTTTACCTCCTACCTGACTGCATTATAAAATCCAACAAAATAAATGAGGTCAGTAATCTTGTCATTAGGAAAGAAGCCCATTTTATTCTAAGACTAATGCCTTATTTATTCAAAAATCACTAATCTACTACTTAAAAACATTTTGATTTAAGATTCATGTTCATAATCAATACAGAATCATAAAAAGTAAAAAGTAGAGTCCTCTCAGCTCCTCCCAAATCCTCCTCCCCTCTTAGAGGAAAGTCAATAATTTGGTGTATATCATACCCAAACATCTTTCTGTTTGTATACATAGATTTATATTTCTATATACACACATATTTTGTTTTATTAACATAACTGGAGGTTTTGTCTACTATTCTCAGTTATTTGGAGCATAGTCAAATAATCAAAGAGAAAGCAGTAGAAACCTCTGAGTTGACAGCATAAATGTCAGCTTTAACACCCAAACTCATTTTATTTAAGGGAGAGCAAATTTGGTACTTATTTGCTCATATTTTAGATAAAATGCTAATGAGTTTTATATAGTTCCCTGGTCTATAACAAATTATAAGGGAGAAGGCAAGCAGGTTGCAAGGAAAACAGCAGACAAAACTATTAAAAAAAAAATTTCAGAAATCATATACCTAACATTTGCTGAGGTGACAAACTGTCTTCACTAGTTTGTACCATAGGGACAAATAGTTATCAGTTATTATTCTTTCTCCTTCCTTCCTTCCATCAGTTTGTGATTATCTGCCCTGAATTTCATGTGTAATTACTGGCAATGTTACAGCCTTCTGTTTCACTTTATATTTGTGTAACTGTAATTTTTGGTTGACAATTGTGAACATCTGGAACATTTCCATATTTTTTCCTATTATGTGTTCAGATGTGTGGGCCTCTTAAGTAGTTCCTACAGATAAATACTATTAAAAAGTCACAGACCTTTATTTATCAACCAGCTGTTGTGGTATAGTTAGAGCAGGCTTAATAAAGAAAAGCTTATGGATAGAATATCTTAAGGCTTGGCCTTTCACACATGAGAGGAAATTGTGTGGTAACAGGATGAGGCTAATTCGGGCCCTCCTTTAAAACACCCTGAGGAAACTTTCCATCTTTCAGGAAGTAAAGAGGTATGTTTTTCCAACAATTACTTTGCATAATTACATAAAGTAGTATTTTAACTGGTTATGACAAAGAATTGGAAGACAACATCATTAAAATATTATTTATTTTGTTGTCAACTTTTCCAAACATGGTTTCCCAAATACCATGTGGGAAGCATGAGTGCATATTGTGTGTAGAATAGGTAATATGCTTGCCTCCAGACACAGACATACTTGAATTTTGAAGAGATGTGGTTGACCTACCCTGTTCTTTCCCTAGTAAATGTGCATTCTCTCTTTTCTTATTTTGAGGTTTCTTGTAAAGCTTATCTTTTTTTTTTAGCTAGATTTCATTTATTAGAAAAAATATTAAATCCCTCTTTTTTGATAAATCATTCTTACTGTTAACTTTTATGTTGCACTTACTGTGTGTACCCTTCTGGGCAGGATCTTTTAAGGTGTTTTTCTGTCAAATAACTTTGGAACTATAGTTAATATTCTTTGTTGCAAGGAAAGGAGAAATGTTTTAAAAATCTGTGTTTGAGTGTTTGTTACATATCCAACATATACTTGTGCTTTGGGGATTGCAAAGTATGTGGGTTTGTGATTATGGATGTTTATTTTTAACACAGGCAAATACTGTCTGCTTTACACTACATTCCTTAATATTTTAAAAAGCCAGTGTGGCCTTCCAGTTATGTCTGTAAAGATAGAGGGATTTAGATGGTTTTGACATGAGAAAAATTCACTGCATTTTAGAAGTTAAGGCAAAATCAGGGATTTTGTTGAAGAATACCTTTTATAATCATGTCCCTAGTGCTGCAATATACAGTTTAGCATTCTATAAGTTTTTAGGTAGAAAAGTGGACTAAAACATTTTCCATTATTTTAGAGAGTTTAAAGCCCCCAAAAGATTTCCTAACCAGAAAATTCAGTTGTTTCAAATTTTTATTATGTGAATTATGTATTTTAGGTTACTTAAGATTCAGATTTTTGTGGTACTGTCCATTGTGGAGAGATTTAAGTTTATTTATTAACATCTTTCTGAGTTCCTGTGAGAGTAGGCTTGTTTTCTGTTAAAAGGTTATATTCACTTTGAGCTCCCACAATTTTAATTGCTGGAGAGAAGAGTGTGGATATCCCTGGTCAATGGGAGAAAGTTGAGGATTATTTTTCTTTAAGTATGTAAATACAGTAAGTACAGTGGAACACTCTCAGTGAAAATAATGTATTTAAGTTCTTTGAGGACTAGAAGGAATTAGAATATTGATATTCAGGATAATCAGGTAATAGTATTTTAAGAGAACCTGATCGGAACTCATTAAAATTAACCTTAACATCAAAGACTATGTTACATCAAGAGCATTTGAGATTATGAGTCAAAAAAAGGTAAAAAACTTAATGAATTTTCCCCATTTTTCTGAGTGTTCTCCATAATTCTTACAAAGTAAGAAACTGTGTTTTGTTTTGTTTTAATTTACTGGGAATCATTTGTTTATACTTTGTCACCCTAGACAACTGTAACCATATATTTACTATTGTGCCTGGAATTTGGTAGTTGCTCAATAAATTTTTTTTGGAATGAATGTTCAGATCTGCAAGCGAAACCTAGTAAATGAAGTTGCATGGTTTTGAGGGTCTCTTCTGGTTAGGTGATATGAATTTTGCTTTGGTTTGATAGATGTATATAAGGGGAAGATGGAACTGTGTGTGTGTGTGTGTGTCAGTCTGTCTGTCTTATCAAAGATGGCATGCCTTTTTGTGTTGACTTTTTTTTAATAGGTTGGCCTAGGAAGTGCAAAAACTGGTATAAACCAAGACAAACAATACAGAGTTAAGCCAATCTGGATCATGAAACGGTTACTCCTGTTCATTCATCAAATCTGTGGTCATGGTGTTCAGATGATTCTCATCAGTGGCTGCATAGACAGCTGAACTGAACAGGGGATTTCAGGAAGCAAAAAAAGCAGTTAAATTATTCATCTACTATAGCTCTGGATGTTGATTCAAGACTTTGGCTTCTTAAATTAGCCAAGTATGAGATTTACCATTAAGTGTATTAAGTAAAAGAAAAAAAGTCTGCCCAGTTTTCTCAGCTAAGAACCTGGCTTTGCTTCTCTCTCAACTGTAACATTTTCTGAAACTTGAGAAAAACCATTTGCCTAGCACAGCTGTTAACTTCCTACAACTGAAATGCTTTCCATTCCCTTTAAAATAAGCCCTTCTGAAGCAGAATGTAGATCACATGTATCATCTAGACCAAAAAAGTTTGTTGAGATGACTCCTATCATTTGCCCTGGGAACCAGAATCTTCACATTCCGGGCAGAGCTCCAAGTGTTCCAATTTAGTTACCCGGTTGGGATTGGCTATGCCACCTACTCTTTTCTCCACCCCTTAACTTTCACTGGGAGAAAGCTCTGGAGCCAGAGGTTAAATGTAAGCACTGTCACCAGGCTTGCTGAGTGCAGCCGGCACCATGGGTGAGCTCCAGAGCAGCTTCTCTTTGCTCTGAGCCCCCTGCCCTGCCTCCCCTTTCACCACGTTTCCTCTGGCAAGATTTTAAGTACAGCAATTAAGAAGATTTTCTCCTCCTAAACTACGTTATTCTGAAGTGTACTACCTCTTGATTGCTGGAAAAGAATCTTAAATTCATTTCAAAAGTAATTTATGAACAAATTCATTAAAAGTGATGAAAGGAGCATTTAAATTGATCAGTACTAATTCTTCACTGTGCGGAAGTGTGCAGTGTCTTTCAGAGGAAACTGTAACAGGTCTGGGGAGAGTGCCATGCCAGTGGGGAGAATTGAATGTCCCTCATCTCCCTCTTTCCCTAGGGACAGTAGTCATGAGTGCCGAGTATGCGGGGTCACAGAAGTGGGGCTTTCTGCATATGCAAAGCACATTTCTGGCCAGTTGCACAAAGATAATGTTGATGCCCAGGAAAGAGAAGATGATGGAAAGGGAGAAGAAGAGGAAGAAGATTATTTTGACAAGGAACTTGTTCAGTTAATAAAACAAAGGAAAGAACAAAGTCGGTGAGTAATGAATTTGATTTTTTGAAAAAGGTTATCTGAAACAGAACGTAGTAGAGAATACATTTGCCACTTCCATACTTTTCAGCCTGTAGCTTTCAAGTTTATCTTAGTTACAGAATTTAGCTTAAAATTTCTATCTTGCATAAAAGGTCAGTGGAATCCTTTCTCAAACTATGGTACTATCTGCTTTAAAAAAAAAACAAGCAGTATTGTCCCTACACAAAAGCTAGCTATAGCTTCTGCATATCTGAAATTTTTGCCATGTTGATAACTATGTTTAGGATTGTTCTTATTTGTTCCAGATTTTTTTGGACTACAATAAATTGCTTTTATTTGGTATCCAAATTTTCTAGTAGAAAAGTACTAGTGTACAAATTTCATTTGAATAAATTATATAGTATTTCTTATTGCATCCCTTAGGAAAAAATGTTTTGCCTGATATGAATATGGCACTTCTACCAAATTTGATTTATCACTTTATTACTTTGTGCTTCAGTAAATACTTATTAAATACATTTATATTTTCAGTTTGACAGTGTAACAATCATTTGAGCAATGTAAGTTTTCCAGCTTGTACTACATAATTGCATATCTACATAATTCACTTATTAGGGCTTTTGTATTTTTACCTCACTGATTTCTGATGTAAAGAGTTTAACTAATGAAGCAGATATGAGTAAAAGAGAGAGAGAACCAGTTATGAGGTGGGGTAGTTTTTCAAGTCCTAGGACATACTGAGAAACACTTCAAATTCTAAAATAATATTTTAAAGACCATAACATTTAAAATTTTAAAGTTACACCCAGTCTGCACTTCAGTCTTAGACGTTTAGCATAAAAGGGAAGTTGTTTTTTTACTGTATATGCTAAAAGTTTTTGAACAAGTCCTTGAAGGAGACTTTATTACTCTTAAAGTGTCAACAGAAACATGGTTCTTAAATCCATTCAGTTGCTTAGTCCTTCAAATGACATTCTAACTACTTTGAGTAGAGCTGTAGTTTATTCTCGGTTAGGGTGTTGGAGCCTCTAAGAGACTAACTTCTGTTTTTTTCTTACACTTGTGCCATTATTAGCTATCTATAAATGATTAAACATTAAGTCAGAGAGTATAAGAGCTTCTCAGTAAATTAGACATTCATATTGCAGTGAGTATCTTTTGAGCATTCAAATATGCCTCTTTGGTGACCTGTTTATCAAGTCATCTACTTATTTCCTCATGAGGTGTTTTTTGTTTTTTCTTTCATAAGGTTTTTAATCTAGGTGGTTCTTTCTGGGCTGTGGCTTTAGCTGCATGCTGTTGTCCCCTCGATCTAGCCAATTCATAATCTAGGAATTGTACTTTGTGGCTCACTTGTTGCCCAGTTCTCCCATTTCTGGATCGTATTAATATAGTCGAGCCAATGATGTCCTCGAATGTCAGAAGTTGTGTACTGTTTAGAAACAAAAGATAAAAGCAATTTGGTTAATGGTGGTACAAAAATCTTGCAAGGGTGTGTAATAACACCTGTCATTTGGGGACTTAGGATATCCTGTTTCGAAACAGTTGTAATTCAAAATCTATGTTTACATAAACTAATTTTATGTAAATTAACTTTTAATTCCATCTTGTGTAAAAGGAAAAAATTCTAATTTGTGTCTAAAATCTTACAGACATTAAAAGCTTTTAAGGCCAATTAAAGTTAGTACTGAGTTTAAGATTTAAGTCAAGTTCAGAGGAGGGAACCGAACTGCAGAAACTTTGTTCTTTGGGTTTTTCATTCTGTCAAGGCCTAGGGTTAAGAGTTGTAGATTCTGGAGTCAGACTGCCTAGGTTCAAATACCTGCCGTACCACTTGCGGGCTTGCTTACTCTGGGCAAGCTACTTAACCTCTCTAATCCTCAGTTTTCTCATCTAAAAAATTAGGAATAATAAGAACACTTGTTTCAAGATTGTGAAAATCAAATGAGATAATCTATAAAGTGCTTAAAATGCCAGACAACTCAATAAATTTTAGCTAGTTTTATTTAGTTTTTTGAGCACCTATGACATACCAAGCACTATAGTAGGCCTATATAGGTAATTTGTAGAGGAAAATGGTTTTACACTGATTCCTGTGATGTTCATTTACATTTATTAACATTTCTGTGGGCTCCTTGTCTAATATGAGTAGTTTAAACAGCTGTAGCTTCTTTATAGAAACCTCCAGCTCTTGGAGCTCCTTATAGCACTGATTGTGGGTTCTACTTATTTGGTATGTGCTATTTTACTCCTGTTTGTGACCTTAATCTTTCCTCAGCTAGGTTGTAAGCCCCTCAGAAACAGGAACTATACAGAATAGTTTTCTTTCACCACCAACGGTCATTAAATGTGTGCTTGCTAAAGTGTTTATTAATGAAAGTGATTATTAAAGGTACAGTTTTACCATT